>NC_090273.1:105987195-106297195 GCF_040414725.1 Anabrus simplex | reverse complement strand
ACTCTGTTGCGTGAAATAGTATTCCTGATGAACATCCATACCCCATATTCTTCCCTTCCCTTTTAAACATCCGTCAAATATACTTTGTAATCTCGTATCTTTTCCTCGTTTTATCCCCTTACCCGAATACTATTTACTCCTAGCACATCCATATGCATCCTCTTCCCTAACTCAGCCACTTCTACTTCCTTCCTTACCGAGCTCGATAGCTGCAGTCGCTTAAGTGCGGCCAGTATCCAGTAATCGGGAGATAGTGGGTTCGAGCCCCACTGTCGGCAGCGCTGAAGATGGTTTTCCGTGGTTTCCCATTTTCACACCAGGCAAATGCCGGGGCTGTACCTTAATTAAGGCCACGGCTGCTTCCTTCCAATTCCTAGGCCTTTTCTATCCCATCGTCGCCATAAGACCTATCTGTATCGGTGCGACGTAAAGCAAATAGCAAAAAAAAAAAAAACTTTCTTTCTTTCTTTCTCTCATTTTTAGCCCCATTAATATTGATAACACCCCATCGAATTCCATTTCGTTTGCCAAGTTGTTTCCTAGGAGTCCCTCGCCTGTCAAATGGGAGTGGGACTCCGTTACTGAATACTAAGAATTGCACAGTGTGGAGTGTTATGTTTTGATATTGCATCGGGCTACCAGTCATGATCTCCCTTTATCAGACATTTTCTCTTATGGAATGTAGACAAAACCGTTCAGATGTTCAGAGACTTTTTACTGGAAGAAATACACGTGAAACGTATAGGACTGGGAATACATTATTATTATTATTATTATTATTATTATTATTATTATTATTATTATTATTATTATTATTATTATTATTATTAGTCTATTATTGCTGGCCCTGCAGTCTATGGGTAGCGTTCCTGCCTCTTATGCGGAGGCCATGGGTGCGATTCGCGGCCAGGTCAGGATTTTTACCTGGATCTGAGGACTTGTTCGACTTGCCTATATGATTACAATTGAGGAGCTATCTGATAGTGAGATAGTGGCCCCGATGTAAAAAGCCAAGAAGAATAACGGCCGAGAGGATTCGCCGTGTCGACCACACGACACCTCGTAATCTGCAGGCCTTCTTGTTGAGCAACCTGTATAAATATGTATAAAACAATTCTCAATGAACTAATATCGTTTTTGAGTTTTGAGTCATTTTCGACTGTTTTCAGTCGTTTCTTGATTATTTGTAGGTATTTCATAGGTCATATTTGAACGTATATTATGTTTTAACAGCAGAAAAGTCCGGCTCCATGGCTAAATAGTTAGCGTGCTGGCCTTTGGTCACAAGGGTCCCGGGTTCGATTCCCGGCAGAGTCGGAAATTTTAACCATAATTGGTTAATTTCGCTGACACGGGGGCTGGGTGTATGTGTCGTCTTCATCATCATTTCATCCTCATCACGACGCGCAGGTCGCCTACGGGAGTCAAATCAAAAGACCTGTATCTGGCGAGCCGAACTTGTCCTTGGACACTCCCGGCACTAAAAGCCATACGCCATTTCATTTACAGCAGAAAAAGAATATTTTAGATTGATTTGTAGTTCAGAAGTAGAGTATCCTCTTACAATCTCCGTAATGTATTTTAAGATATCCTGTCAATTTATAACCATTATAGTAAAATATATTTTACTTTGATTACCTTTTCTGAAAAATGAAAACCTACAACCTGTTTTCCAGTCTTTGACCGGGTCGGGGATGTAATGAATGAACCATATATAGGCTGTTATTACAATGGGGTCGCCACTCTCAAGGTGATTTAGTAATGACTGATAAATGCTATGAAATGAAAATGGAGAGTGTTGCTGTAATGAAAGATGACAGGGAAAACCGGAGTATCCGGAGGAAAACCTGTCCCGCCTCCGCATTGTCCAGCACAAATCTCACATGGAGTGACCGGGATTTGAACCACGGTATTCAGCGGTGAGATGCCGACGCGCTGCCGTCTGAGCCACGGAGGCTCTACCTTTTCTGAATGGAAAGAAAATTCTTCCGCAGGAAAATTGTTACTACTGTAATATTATGACTTCCCAAGAAATAATCTTTTGCCAGATATTCCTGTATTAACAGCTAATATCTGTTGGTAAATTGTAATCCATAATAATATAAATATGAGCATTGTGATTCATGTCGGCTTGAAGCTAGTTATTTATCAAATATTAATGTTAGAGGCAGTAATTTACTCGGTAATCTCTGTGAGTATTACAGCAAAGATGCGTTTCCTAAAATATCATCCAATCATCCTAAGTCTTCGCTAAGGTCTATGAACTGGAATTTACTTCACTTTCACTCTCCGACTTTCTCATCATATCTACACAAGAGATATTTACTTTTCAATCAGGTCAATGCAATTACGTCTCTTAGAACTGCAGAAATTGAATGAACTACCAGCGCACCTTTAGATTTACAGTTACATATCGATCGCCTCGTTCGAAAGTGCAACAACTCAAAACTTGTCGATTTTGAGTTAAATGTCCACATTGTCGTGTTGAACTTTCCACAACTGCACCTTTTTTTTTTTCGAAATACAGTCGTTTTGAACAGAACAATAAGTTATGTGTCATTTTTGTACAGTGGCTAGGAAGGATAAAAGAATAAGAAGTTACCAGGAATGTCTGAGTTTATAGAGACACGTAAACTTTCAGTCACATAACTCACAACTATCTTTTTCGAGATGTCTTACTTTTGAACCAGACGATCGATATATACGTGAAATTAGTACGAAGAGTACAAGCTACCAAATTTATAAGTTTAATAACTGATGAATCTTTAACATGGAATAATCACGTTTAGCGCCGTAATCTTCTTGCTTCATACCTTGTACATCGAATTTTATCCTCATGCTCACCTTTCTGTTTGTACTGTCAATTTCATCTCCTCTCATACAATCATAATTTAGGAACACGGTCAGAAAATGATACACTCTTATCAATACCACCTCACCGCACTACAAAGTACAAAAAACCGAGCTCGAGTGCGGCCATTATCCAGTAATCGGGAGACAGTGGGTTCGAGCCCGTCGGCAGCCCTGAAGATGGTTTTCCGAGTTTTGCCGTTTTCACACCAGGCAAATGCCGGGGCTGTACCTTCATTAAGGCCACGGCCGCTTCCTTCCAATTCCTAGGTCCTTCCTATCCCCTCGTCGCCATAAGACCTGTCTGTGTCGGTGCGACGTAAAGCAAATAGCAAAAAAAAAAAAAATACAAAAGCTCATTTGTTGTTTCTTCAAAACAACAGTGAATAAACTACCTGCCTCTGTCAAAGACAGTAAGTTGACATGTAGATTTGTCTTTCTTCAAGCTGCACACTGTACCATATTAAACAGAATAATGCCATGTAGAGGATATTCAGGTGATGGGTCTTATGATTTTTTGCCAGAGGGACGATCTCCAAAAAGGTGGTGAAAGTCATGAGAATCTTCGGGGTCAGCACTGATAAACTCGTGGAATATGGGCTAGAAGGTCTCTCCGTATTATGAGACATCATCTTTATTCATCGGAATACGATCAACTGGCTTAAATTTCGAATTATACTTATATTTTATATTTTGTAGAAATTAATTTCTCAAGTTCTTCCAATAACTTGTTCAATGTTTTTGTAGTTTCTAATTTAAATAATAGTTTCCCAGAATTATTTAAAATTGTAGTTGCTAATTTCACACATCGGCTTTCTAATTATTTCGAATTCTCTACAAACCTCAAACCCCATGGCGCATCAGCCCCGAAGGGCTGTAGATTACGAGGTGTCGTGCGATCAGAACGACGAATCCTCTCGGCCGTTATTCTTGGCTTTCTGACCGGGGCTGCCATCTTACCGTCAGATGCCTCCTCGATTGTAATCACGTAGGCTGAGTGGACCTCGAACCAGCCCTCAGATGCAGGTAAAAATCCCTGACCTGGCCGGGAATCGAACCCGGGGCCTCCGCGTAAGAGGCAGGCACGCTACCCCTACATCGCGGGGCCGGCAATTCTCTACAAACTATTCCTTTTTTTTCAATCAGTTTTCACTGTGTTGTGTATTCTTTGTCTTCGGCGGCGTCTAGGTGCAAGAAAGATTTAAAATAAAAAATAACATACTGTTAATATTAAGGATAACATATTTTTTTTTGCTAGTTGTTTTACGTCGCACCGACACAGATAGGTCTTATGGCGACGATGGGACAGGAAAGGGCTAGGAGTGGGAAGGAAGCGGCCGTGGCCTTAATGAAGGTACAGCCCCAGCATTTGCCTGGTGTGAAAATGGGAAACCACGGAAAACCATTTTCAGGGCTGCCGACAGTGGGGTTCGAACCTACTATCTCCCGAATACTGGATACTGGCCGCACTTAAGCGACTGCAGCTATCGAGCTCGGTAACATAAATTACCTCTTAACATTTTTTGAATATTATAGTCATGTTATAATTGTGTACAACCTTCTCATAATAATTTATTTCCTAATTTTAGCTAAAATACTGTATTGTTTAGTCGCTGGAAAATGTTTTAGCTGTAGTTTATTTCTTTTAATTCTGCACTTTTCTGGTTAGATAGAAGATAGAAGATAGGGCCTAATAGCCTTCATCTTGCTAGGCAACTGTAATACCTGTCTGTGCCGGTGGAACGTAAAGCAAGTGGCAATATACTGTATATTCACACTTACGGTATTTCACTTCATTTCATTATTCGTTTAACTTACAGGGTAGGTTTTTCCCTCGGACTCAGCGAGGGGTCTCACCTCTACCACCTCAAGGGCAGTGTCCTGGAGCATGAGACATTTGGTCGAGGATACACCTGGGAATGAGGACGAGAACCTCGCCCAGGCCGCCTCACCTGCTATGCTGAACAGGCGCTTTGTAGAGGATGGGAAGATTGGAAGGGATAGACAAGGAAGAGGGAAGGAAGCGGCCGTGGCCTTAAGTTGGGTACCATCTCGACATTTGCCTGGAAGAGAAGTGGGAAACCTCAGAAAACTACTTCGAGGATGGCTGAGGTGGGAATCGAATCCCCCTCTACTCATTTGACCTCCCGAGACTGAGTGTACCCCGTTCCAGCCCCCGTATCATTTTTCAAATTTCGTGGTAGGGCCGGGAATCGAACCCGGGCCTCCGAGAGTGGCAGCTATATCACACTGACCACTACGCCACAGATTAGAATTATTCAGATTCATACTACAAAGAAATCCCTATGGACCTTGAGAACCTCTCCTCCGTTAAAAGATTGGGACTGAGCTCGATAGCTGCAGTAGCTTAAGTGCGGCCAGTATTCGGGAGATAGGGGGTTCGAACACCACTGTCGGCAGCCTTGAAGATTGTTTTCCGTGGTTTTCCATTTTCACACCAGACAAATGCTGGGGCTGTATCTTAAATAAGGCCACGGCCGCTTCCTTCCCACTCCTAGCCCTTTCCTGTCCCACCCTCGCCATAAGACCTATCTGTGTCGGTGCGACGTAAAGCAACTAGCAAAAAAAAAAAAAAAGCCTGGGAGAATTGAATGGTCAATACGACAACACCCTCAGTCATATTGCATGGCTTACTTGACCGGAAACGTGTTCATTCTGATTTATCTAAACCACTTGGAAATATTGGTATTCCATTTTACTAACTAAATGCTGCCGTGGCCTTCACGAAGTCAATTTCCTCTCTGCACAGCTGAAGTGGTCTTATCTGCTGGCATGTTTCCATACAGCATTATTAAGGTGCTTCTGTATATTTGCAATTGTTCTATTCTTTGCCAAGAGGAAATCACTTACTGTTCTCCATCCAGAGTGCACGTTACTCTTAGTTCCCAGTATGGTAGTTCTCTACTTTAGTGTGATACGAGTATGCTACACTCGATGACAATGAAAGTAAAAGACCAACAAAGTGGTAGAAATGTGATGAAAATGCATGTGTCGACAGCTCGTCCCTACTAATAAAATAAATGTTATAATGCGTTGGGTTGTTGTGAGGAACTCTCTTGTCTCGATCATTTTTCACTCACAATTAGAATATGACCTGGAATAACTCACAGGCTACTTACTATTATGACATGTCTTAAGGGGGCCATGCAGCGAAAAAAAAAGTGTGAAGCAAGGCCGAGAGAAAGGTACACTTGGGACACTTGAACGTGAAAACGCTGCCTAAACGGTTCCTAAACGGAACATTTCTTATTTTTAATCTGAATTTAACTTTGCAATCTCGACTTTAAAAGTATATATAAATCACTTCTGTATGTTACTTGGAAGTAATTTTAATATTTAAAATAGTTCATGCGTGAAACGTAGTCACCGAGCTCCATAGCTGTAGTCGCTTAAGTGCGGCCAGTATCCAGTAATCGGGAGATAGTGGGTTCGAACCCCACTATCGGCAGCCCTGAAGATGGTTTTCCGTGGTTTCCTATTTTCACACCAGGCAAATGCTGGGGCTGTACCTTAATTAAGGCCACGGTAAATTCCTTCCCATTCCTAGGCCTTTCCTATCCCATCGTCGCCATAAGACATCTCTGCGTCGGTGCGACGTAAAGCCAATAGCAAAAAAAAAGAAGAAACGTAGTCAGCCGGTAGCTATCGTGGGTGACGGAGTTATCTCTACCGTTTTAGTGAGAGTACTTCAAAGTCAACCTCATGCTGTAGTGGAAAGAGTTCAGCCAGCTTTTACAACCTTAGCACACCCTGATCTGCTGAAAAAATGTTTGCATGGGCGGACACAAAATCCAAACGAAAGTGTTAACAATGTCGTCTGGCGTAGGATTCCCAAGACAGTGTTTGGGTATATTTTTACCCTACACATCTGAGTATTTGATGCAGTGGCAACATTCATTGAAGGAAATGTAACAAGATGCACTGTTTTGGATAGCCTGGGTTTGGGTATCGGTAGTCAAACTGTTAAGACCATGCTACGATGCGACAAGAAAATAATCCGAAATGCTGACAGAAAGTTTCATAATTTAACAAAGGGAGCCAGAAAACGAGGTAGACTTGCCAAAATAAAACTGCTAGACCAATTTGAAGAGGAGTAAGACCCAATATAAAGGCCAGGCTTATTTTGACATTCTAAATTTCGAGGTTGTTTTCCCGTAAGATTATTTGTTATTACTTAGTGTACCGAGCGAGTTTGCCGTGCAGTTAGGGGCGCACAGTTGTGAGCTTGCATTTGGGAGACAGTGGGTTTGATCCCGTTTTCGGCAGCCCTGGAGATACTTTTCCCGTGGTTTCCAATTTTCACTGCAGGAAAATGTAAGGGTGTACCTAAATTAAGACCAAGACCACTTCTTTCCCACTCCTTGCCTTTCCTAACCCTTCGTCGCCATGTGACCTATCGGTGTCGGTGTGATGTAAAGCATTCCATTGTTTAAATATTAAAATGCTGCCCGAGCCTTCACGAAGCCAATTTTCTCTTAATTTAACTTTCCTCAGCTTCTACTACTTGTAGGAGCTTCAAACTTTCACAGTTTGTTTATTCAAGTCTTCCACGTGTAATAAAGGTATATAATTGCTTGATTTGGTCCGCCTCCGTAGCGTAACGGTTAGTGTTATTAGCTGCCGTCCTCGGGGAGACCGGGTTCGATTCCCGGGGTACTGCCAGAAATGTAAGAATGGCAGGAGGGGTGGTATGTAGTTCAAATGGTACATGCAGCTCACTTCCACTGGGGGTGTGTCTGAAAAGAACTGCACCGCCTCAGGATGAGGACACGAGTTTACTTTCCTATGACCGAGCTCGATAGCTGCAGTCGCTTAAGTGCGGCCAGTATCCAGTAGTCGGGAGATAGTGGGTTCGAACCCCACTGTCGGCAGCCCTGAAAATGGTTTTCCGTGGTTTCCCATTTTCACACCAGGCAAATGCTGGGGCTGTACCTTGATTAAGGCCACGGCCGCTTCCTTCCCATTCCTATCCCTTTCCTGTCCCATCGTCGCCATAAGACCTATCTGTGTCGGTGCGACGTAAAGCCAATAGCAAAAAAAAATATAACTTTCCTATTACTTGATTTAAAACTAAGTCACCGTTCTTCAAAGTGTGTGTTCGTTGTGACACATTAAAAAATTATATTTATTATACCTGAGGCACAATTTTTATTACAGAAGAAAATCTTAACTGTTCACGAGGAAGACTTCTCAAAGAAGTAAAGAACTTCACTTCATTTCCTTGATACGAAATAAGCCCAAAAACCTATATCATGTCTATAAGTATGGGCTGTGAAAGCATCAATGGCAAAAACTAATACAGTTCGGCGAAATACGTGTGTAGAAGGCAGATGTCTGTTTGGAGCTTCGGCTGCATTCTCAACAGATTCTCCACAGGTTAAAATGATGTCACCGGGCGAGTTGGTCGTACGTTTAGAGGCGCGCGGCTGTGAGCTTGCATCCGGGAGATAGTGGGTTCGAAACCCATGAAATCCCGTGGAAGGCCACGGCCGCTTCCTTGCAACTCCCAGGCCTTTCGTATCCCATCGTCGCCATAAGACATATCTGCGTCGGTACGACGTAAAGCCACTAGCAAAACAACACGATGTCTGTGTATTCGTCGTTGCTGAACATATTAGCCATTGCCGATATGCAGACAGCAAATGTAGTGCTGCTGTACACCAATCCAAGGGGTTGCATTAGACGGGTAGCGCTGAGGAACATGCTGCGAGCGGCCGTCCGGTTGTTATTTCTTCATATTCCGACGTAACGTGCTTGCTGGCAGTAGTGCCCCTGTGAAAATCAGTTTGTAGACATTCCATTTTTCATTTGAGCTTGCGGAGCATTTTTATTTTATCATTTTACTTTGTCGTGTGTTGTTCCACGGCATTAACATAAGGTTCTTTAGTCTTTAGAAAAATACTTTGATATTTTATATCAATATTATAGGAAATTGTAAAATTGTAAGAGCCTCCGTGGCTCAGACGGCAGCGCGTCGGCCTCTCACCGCTCGATACCGTGGTTCAAATCCCGGTCACTCCATGTGAGATTTGTGCTGGACAAAGCGGAGGCGGGACAGGTTTTTCTCCGGGTACTCCGGTTTTCCCTGTCATCTTTCATTCCAGCAACACTCTCCATTCTCATTTCATAGCATCTATCAGTTATTAATAAATCACTTTGGGAGTGGCGACCCCATCGTACTAACAGCCTATATATATGCTTCATTCATAACATCCCTGACCCGGTCAATGACTGGAAAACAGGTTGTAGGTTTTCATTTTTTCAGATAAAATTGTAGAATATAGTTTAGATATAAGTTTCATCGTGTTAGTTGTAGCTTAATCTGTCGTAGTTGCCACTGTAATTGGGACACTAAGTCCTGTAGTGTGCAATGAATAAATAAATAAATACATACATACATAAATAAATAAATAAATAAATAAATAAATAAATAATAAGTAGAAAATACGGTGATCGCGATCTGCCTGGTATAACGTTAACATATATGCATTAAGTCTATTTTGTCCGAAAATGGACATACTGCATGTGTTTTCTCAAATAACCGATTCAATTATCAAAATCAAAAAAGGTGGAGTCCGCCTCTGTGGTCTAGTGGTTAGCGTGATTAGCTTCCACTCCCGGAGACCCGGGTTTGATTCCACGACATTTTTAAAAGTGGCACGAGGACTGAAACGGGATCCACTCAGCCTCGGAAGGTCAACTGAGTAGAGGGATTCGATTCCCGCCTCGCCATACTCGAAGTGGTTTTCGTGGTTTCCCACTTCTCCTCCAGGCAAATGCCGGGATTGTACCTAACTTAAGGCCGCGGCCACTTCCTTCCCTCTTCCTTGTCTATCCTTTCCAATATTCCCATCCCCCCACAAGGCCCCCTTTCAACATAGCAGGTGAGGGTGCCTGGGCGAGGTACTGGTCCTTCTTCCCAGATGGGGGTTCTTATTTCTAACCGAATTAGATATAGTTGATTCAAGTTAGCAAGGGTAGAACATGAATAAATCCCAGAATACAATACACCATGTTCACTATAAGAATACCGAGCTCGATAGCTGCAGTCGCTTAAGTGCGGCCAGTATCCAGTATTCGGGAGATAGTGGGTTCAAACCCCACTGTGGGCAGCCCTGAAGATGGTTTTCCGTGGTTTCCCATTTTCACACCAGGCAAATGCTGGGACTGTACCTTAAGTAAGTCCACGGCCGCTTCCTTCCCAGTCCGAGCCCTTTTCTGTCCCATCGTCGCCATAAGACCTATCTGTGTCGGTGCGACGTAAAGCCAGTAGCAAAAAAGAAGCACTATAAGAATACAAATACAATGTATAAATGTCTCACGCTCCAGGACACTGTGCTTGAGGCGGCAGAGGTGGGATCCCTCACTGTGTCTCAGGGAAAAACCAAGTCTGGAGGATAAACAGACTAAGAAATAAAGAAAGAAATAGAAACGAGGAAAAGAAAATAACACATGAGCATTTGAAATTTTAATTTTTATCACTTAAATGGCATTTGACTGTAAAATATTTCTTTGAGGTGTTTTAGGAAAAAACAAGAATCGTTCAAGATCACCAATCGCAGTTTACTCCTGATATATATTTAACAAACCTCAGTCTTTCTTCGATAGTAACTGTGTCAATGTCCGTTCATTTTACTCAGTCAACGTCGCGGGTAACTTATAAGGTGGCGTCTCCCTGAAGCTGCCCGGCTAATTTCCCGAAGATACTTTTTTTCAGACTAATTTTAATATGCAGGTAAAGTCATGTGCCTTCTTCGACAACGGAAAGCCCCACTGTCGTAATTAAGGGTATTTCAGACAACGGCATCTCTCCGGACTTTCAGTTCGTTATCCGCTTTCTAATTCACAATGCATGACTTCTTGAAATTCTGGGAATTCATAAATATCTTTCATTTTGCTTTGACAATGTAAAATGCTGAAGTGTCGAAATATTTTCTCCTAAAATGCATAATACATTTACTGTTTCCTGATTCTTCTTCTTGTGCATCTGCTGTATACGGTCACCGAAACTTTGGTGATCACCCTGGAGAAAGCTAACTTAAAATGTTTTTCGGTTTTGTTGATGCAAGTCCACTCTTTGATGTTTTGGAGCCACGACAATGGTGATCTACCAGCTCATCACTTGCCTTCTATCTTGCCTTGTAATGTGCGGTGTAGAAGCCCATACTTTATGCCTCTTAGAACGTGGCTTTGATGATGTTTGCCATCTCACGTTCAGCTCTAGCTCTCCTTGACACTTCATTGTTTGTTAGAAAATCTGTCCAGACTATTCTGAGCATTCTCCTATGGAACCACATTTCAAAGGCGTCTAATCTCTATATGGAGGAAACTTTGACAGGCCAGGTCTCTACTCCATAAAACAGTGTTAACCAGAAGTAACATCTCAACAGCTTTTGCCTGAGTTTGAGGTTTATCATCACAAAAGAATGACCCCATAGTTAAGAAAGATGATCTGGAAATGTCAATACAGCGTCTGATCTTTTTTCGGAGAATTTCAGGAGGAATGAAGGTAAGTCTTACCTGTCCATGATTTAAAATTAACCACTTTCGGATCTTAGATATTCTACTGCACCACAGGAACAAAATTACGTTACAATTAGAACAAAATTATTTGGTTTCTCAGCACTTTTAGGTGCACGAGAATATTTCATTACGTATCAGGAATCATACACACAAGGGAAAAATCTTCTCCCTTTAAACTTCGTATACCATCCTACTTGGAAGTCAGATATCTAGCAAGAAAACAGCTGCGCCTCCCCAATTAGAAACTCATTTCAATGTACGAGCAGGATACAACCGTATGGTAAGTAGAACGGAATGAATTTACAAATTAAAGCTCTCTAACTACAACCCCAAAATAGAAGGAATCACTGACCAACTAATTTTTCCAGGGTGGATATCGTCAGCCTACTAACACGAATTCTTAATGTCAAGTTGTTGTTTCGGTCATCAGCCCATAGACTGGTTTGATGCATCTGTACATCCCACCCTATCCTGTATTAACCTTTTCATTTCTACGTAACTACTACATCTGTTCTAATCTGTTGTCGTATTCATATCTCGGTCTACCTCTACCGTTCTTACCACCTACACTTCCCTCAAAAATCAACAAACAAGTTCTGGGTTTCTTAAGATGTGTACTATCATTCTGTCTCTTCTTATCATCAAATTTAGATCGATCTCCTCTTACCAATTAGATTCAGTATCTCTTTATTTGCGATTCGATCTATCCATCTCACCTTCAGCATTTTTCTGTAACACCTCATTTCAAAAGCTTCAGAAGTTGAAAAAATCTACAACCTGTTTCCCAGTCAGTGACCGTGTCAGGGATGGAATGAATGAAGCCCCCATCTTGCGGCGAGGATAGGTATTATGCCGGCTGCCGAGGCCTGTCGCACTCCTCTGGGGAAATGATTAATGACTGATAGATGAAATGAAATGATATTGGAGATTGTTGATGGAATGAAAGGGAAAACCGGAGTACCCAGAGAAAAACCTGTCCCGCCTCCGCTTTGTTCAGCACAACTCGCACATGGAGTGACCGGGATTTGAACCACGGAACCCAGCGGTGAGAGACCGACGCACTGCCGCCTGAGCCACGGAGGCTTCCTTCAGAAGTTACAAGTCAGAATAAAAAAAATTCATCACCGAATTTCCTTTTTAAATATTCCAATACTAATTAAAGGCTGTTGAAATGCTCCTCGTATACTAAAGACTGCAATACAAATTTTACAGTTTCTTTACATGGCACCGACACAGATAGGTCTTATGGCTAAGATGGGTTAAGAGTGGGAAGGAAGTGACCGTGGCCTTAATTAAGTTACAGCCACAGTATTTGCCCGATGTGAAAGTGGGAAACCACGGAAAACCATCTTCAGGGCTGCCGACAGTGGGGTTCGAACTCACTATCTCCAGAATGCAGCTCACAGCTGCCTAACCATACAGCCAACACGATCGGTAAGACTACAGCAAGTAAGGCTCGGATTCTACACTGTATTACATTACAATGTAGTCTTATTTATCTAATTGTGAAACTATTTTAGCCCCAATTACTGTTTTTCCTATCCCCTCTAAATCAGGATGATCCAAAAGCCGTACACGGTGCATACACACAAAGCTGCATCCTAACGCAGGTACAAATTTCTGTTTACTTATAAGGGCGTGTGCGTCTGAAGTACAAGAGAACGGGAAAGACAGAGAAAGAGAGAGATAATGTTTTGTCATGTTTCGATTGTACAGAAGTTGTTTGAATTAGTAGTCCATAGACAGGCTTGATGAAGCTCTCCATCCCACCCTTTTCTGTGCTAAACTTTTCAATTGCATGTAACTACTATATCATACATCCACTCTAATCTGTTTGTTGTATTAATGTCTAGGTCTACCCTTACTATTCTTACCGCCTGCACTTCCTTTAAACACTAACTGAAGAAGTCCACTATGTCTCAAAATGAATTCTACAAATATCCCTCTTATTTTGGTGAAATTTCACTAACCCGTTCTCCTCTCACCAATTCGATTCACTATCACTTCGTTTTTAAGATGATTTAAACATCTCACCATCAGCACTCCTCTGTACCACCACATTTTATAATGTTTGTTTTGAATCTCCGGAGCGTGGCATTGTATGGAAGTGAAACATGGACGATAACCACCTCCGCGTCACAGAAGAATACTGAAGGTGAACATGGGTAGATCGAATCATGAATGAAGAGATGCTAAATCGAAATAGGTGAGCGCAGATCGATTTTGCTAAATTTTACCAGAGGAAGGTATAGAATAATACGACACATCTTAGGACACTCAGGACTTGCTCAGTTAGTTTTTGATGGAAGCGTAGGCGGTAAAACGGTAAAAGTAGACCAAGGTATGAGTATGAGAGTCAGATTAGAGTAGATGTGGGATGTAGCAGTTACACAGAAATGAAAAGGTGAGAACAGGATAGGGTGGCTTAGAGAGCTACATCAAAGCAGTCCATGGACTGATGAGCCAAACAAGAACATTTTTTCTAAGACTGTCTTCTACTGGCTTTGCGTCGCACCGACACAGATAGGTCCTACGGCGACGATGGGATAGGAAAGTCCTAGGAGTTGGAAGGAAGTGGCCGTGGCCTTAATTAAGGTACAGCCCCATCACTTGTCTGGTGTGAAAATGGGAAGCCACGGTAAATCATCTTCAGGACTGCCGACAGCGGGCTTCGAACCCACTATCCCTGAACGCAAAATGAGAGGTGCGTGCCCCAAACCATGCTGCCACTTGTTCGACTATTATTATTATTATTATTATTATTATTATTATTATTATTATTATTATTATTATTATTATTATTATTATTATTATTATTCATTTCTACAGTCCCTGCACCCACATAACTTCAATATTATTACAAGTTCAACTCTCGTAGAGCTGGTTAGTTAAACCTTGGAATGTTGTTAGTCTCGTGTATGTGAAGAATCAGCCTGGACTAGGTTAACACATGATCGCTCAAGAGATATCCATTATGGGTTCCAATCCGACTTCCTCAAGCCATCATGTACGACGATCGCCTTGGCAGCCTTCCAAACGTCTGCAGCTTGTATAGCATGAAACTTCACGTGGACGGAAAGAAGGTCGATACCGTTGAGACTGTGTGTGCTTACTCTAGAATTGAGAGAATAAACCTTTTTCTTAATCTTCGATAACCTTATATTATTATTATTATTATTATTATTATTATTATTATTATTTAATTAATTAATTTAATAATCTTACCGTCCAGGGGTTTTTTTTCCGGACTCAGTGAGGGATCCCACCTCTACAACCTAAAGGGCAGTGTTCTCAAGCGTGAGACATTTGGTCGGGGATAAAACTGTGGACGAGGAATAGTACCTCGCCCAGGCGGCCTCACCTGCTGTGCTGAAAAGCGGCCTTGTGGGTGATGGGAATATTGGAAAGGATAGACAAGGAAGAGAGAAGGAAGCAGCCGTGGCCTTAAGTTAGGTACCATACCGGCATTTGCCTGGAGGTGAAATGGGAAACCACGGAAAAACACTACGAGGATGCGTGAGGTGGGAATCGAACCCCGTCGACTTAGCTGACCTTCCGAGGCTGAGTGGATCTCGTTCCACTCCTCGTACAACTTTTCAAATTTCGTGGAAGAGCCAGGAATTGAACCCGAATCTCCAGGGGTGGCAGCTAATCACGCTAACCACTGCACCACAGAGGCAGGCGCTCAGATAGTTATGTGCTTAAAAATTTATTTGACTAAATATGTTTTATTTATTTATTTATTTATTTCATCATCATCATCATCTGTATCTGTTTACCCTCCAGGTTCGGTTTTTCCCACGGACTCAGCGAGGGATACCACCTCTACCACCTCAAGTGCAGTGTCCTGGAGCTTCAGACTCCTGGTCGGGGATACAACATGGGAGAATGACCAGTACCTCGCCCAGGCGGCCTCACCTGCTATGCTGAACAGGGGCCTGGTGGAGGGATGGGAAGTCTGGAAGGGATAGAAGACAAGGAAGAGGGAAGGAAGCGGCCGTGGCCATAAGTTAGGTACCATCCCGGCATTTGCCTGGAGGAGAAGTGGGGAAACCACGGAAAACCACTTCCAGGATGGCTGAGGTGGGAATCGAACCCACCTCTACTCAGTTGACCTCCCGAGGCGGAGTGGACCCCGTTCCAGCCCTTGTACCACTTTTCAAATTTCGTGGCAGAGCCGGGAATCGAACCCGGACCTTCGGGGGTGGCAGCTAATCACGCTAACCACTACACCACAGAGGCGGACAATTTATTTATTTATTTATTTATTTATTTATTTATTTATTTATTTATTTATTTATTTATTTATTTACTTATTTATTTATTTATTTATTTATTTATTTATTTATTTATTTAAATATGTTTGTCGTTTTTATAATTAAATACATGTTCTGAAGTATTTATTCATAAGTACAAACTTCCTATATTCAGCAGTATATTCTACTTCTTAAATGTCTCCAGCCCACATTTTCGATCCTTGGCAATTCCAGAAATTGGCTTGTCTGTTTCGTCAATGCACCCTTGTCTCTGTATTATATTTCAAGAGACCGAGTGAGTTGGCCGTCCAGTTAGGGTCGCGCACCTATGAACTTGCATTCGGGATATAGTGGGTTCGAACTCCACTGTCGGGAACAATGAAGATGTTTTTCAATGGTTTCCAATTTTCACATCAGGAAAATGCTGGGAATGGGTCATAATTAAGGCCACGATCGTTTCGTTCCAGATTCTAGCCCTTTCCTATCCTACAGTCGCGTCATAAGACCTATCTGTGTTCGTGCGATGTAAAGCAACTTGGATAAAAATGGTCACAGTGATCGTGTGATGACGTACCAGGGTGAGAGGCCAAATCAGTCGTATTGTTATGTGGCTCACGAGGTCGACAACAAACGTTATGATCAGTTGTGAAATCCCAATTGGTGACTGTTGGATGTAATATGAGTGATTTGTCAGCCTGATACAAAATATTACAAACTGGATGTTTTTGTCAAGATAATTCTCGCATTCACACTGGATGTATCTCCAGGGGCATTTGGCATGGTCACTTCCTAGCCCCAATCAACCAATAAAAGCACGGTTTGGACATTTAAAACGCGTATTTGGATTCCCAGGAAGGACGATCAAAATTATATACATTTCCATATCGATAGTCTTTTTTTTGCATATTACATATGATCGCACGGCCGTAGTCGTGTTGAAACACCGGATTCTGTGAGATCTCCGAAGTCAAGCAACATTGGGCGTGGTCAAGAAGTGGATGGTTGCCACGCGCTGTTGGTGGAGGGTAAGGGAATAGAGGAGCGGAAAGGAACTGGCCACACTACCGCACGTAAACTCCGGCTCAGACACACCTCTGCGGAGGTTCGGACCTGCCTTCGGGCAGAATACACCCTTACCTTACCTTACCTTATGATCGCTGCACCTCGAAATACCGTTCCGTGACAATGTTGAGGGGATAAATACTGAGCCGCAACACATGCATCGCTAAGAACGAAAATTCGTTGATAGAGTTCACGCTACATTGAACCTTAGACGATAGAACATTTCTGGTCACAGCTCTAAGTTGAAATATTATTACAAAGCAGTTGTATTAGTTACACCTTTCAATGCGAATTGTATTTCCTATACTTTCCGTACTTTCTGTATGTATTCCAAATGTCGGCAAACTATACGGAATTTACGGAAAACAACAATACGGTTCAGCCCGGAAGAAGAACAAACTGAACAGAACGCTTGATGCCTTAAATGAAAAACCTGAGTTTTGTTGCCAGTTTTAAAATATTACTGTTTTAAAATTCAAATAAGAGGTTGTATATACCGAGTGATCGTCTGATGGTTGGCAGGTACAAATCACCCTAGCCGTCCCCCGCTTACTGCCTCTGGAGCGTCCAGAATGTACATCTGAGTATTCTTTGGGTGTTTATTAATAATAGAAATGTTATTGGTTTTACGCTCCCTTTCAGTAAGGGTGGTAGAATACATCCAAGGTATCCCCTGCCTGTCGTAAGAGGCGACTTAAAGTGGGGAGGAAAACGCATGGGCTCTGATCTTGAGGGCATAGGTTGGCAACTACATAATCCCTGCCTAAGTCTGGAATTGCTTCCACTTACTTGTGCCAGACTCCTTACATTCTAATTTTTAGTCCGACGTCTTGCTCAACTCATGTTCTCTTTGCTAGGCCTAAGGATTCTTTTACTTCCACGCCCTTCTACTTCTTTCGCTGATACAGTCATTCTTCGAAGTATCGGAGCTTTTCCTATTTCACCTGTGATTAGTTTTAAGAAAGGATGGTTGCCCAGTTGTACTTCGTCTTAGGGCAATAATCACTATCACCACCCTTACTTCTTAAGGCTTTCGGAAACATCAACGTGTTTGAATACCGAGCGAACTGGCCGTATGGTTAGGTGCGCGCAGCTGTGAACTTGCATTCGAGAGATAGTGGGTTCGAACTCCACTGTCGGAAACGCTGAAGATAGTTTTCTGTAGTTTCCAATTTTCACATCAGGCAAATGCTGGGGCTGTACCTTAATTAAAGATACGACCGCTTCCTTTCTACTCCTAGCTCCTTCCTATCCCATCATCACCATAAGAACTATCTGTGTCAGTACGGCGTAAAGCAAGTTGTAAAAAAGAGTTGTATGAATTCAGTCCCGCAGGAAATCTCGTACGTAGCAGTAAACCTTAAAAACCACAGAAATAAGCTGGGATTGAACCCACCAACTTGACCTCAGAAGGCCAGTGTACTACCGGCTGAGCTACTTAGCCTGACGGGTGCGTTCACTACAAGGATGGCACAACTACTTAAGCTGCTTAGTAAATTGGTAAACTACAGCTGTTACCTCAGCAATCGACTGATTTCCTTGAATTTCTGTAAGGCTGAATAACAATAAAAGTTCGCTTTTCCTCCTGAAATCTATTTCTTCCAGGAGACAAGGAACCACATACGTACGATACTAGACGAAGAGTGGATAATCATCATACACGTATTTATAGAACAGAAAGAATAAGGTCCCAGTCAGGGATCACTTTTATGTGCCTAGAGTAATACTTTAAACGATTATAAATTGTCTTGGCCTGTATCCAGAATGTGCGGAGTAAAGGGATGACAGTCTCCGATTCAGACTTCACAACAATGAAGCGTCTTTGTTCCGTTATAGTCTGTAGATGCTGGGAAGTCTGCCTACTTGGTGTAGTGGTTAGTGTGATTAGCTGCCATCCTCGGAAGCCAGGGTTCGATTCCCGGCTCTGTATTTCTTTTGCTAGTTGCTTTACGTCGCACCGACACAGATAGGTCTTATGTCGACGATGGGATAGGAAAGGCCTAGGAGTGGGAAGGAAGCGGCCGTGCCTTAATTACGGTACATCCCCAGCATTTATCTGGTGCGAAAAATGGAAAACCACGGAAAACCATACCCGGCTTTGGAACGAAATTTGAAAAGTGGCAAGAGGGCTCGAACGGGGCCCACTCAACCTCGGGAGGTCAACTGAGTAGAGAAGGCGGGGGGGGGTTCTATTTTCACGTCAGCCATCCTCGAAGTGGTTTGCCGTGGTTTCCCACTTCTCCTCCAGGCATGTGCCGAGATGCCACGACCGCTTATTTACCTCTTCCTTGTCTAATCCTTTCGATCTTCCCATCCCCCCATAGGCCCCTGTTCGGCATACAAGGTGAGACCACCTGGGCGAGGTAGTGGTCCTCGTTCCCAGTTATATACTCCGACCCAAAGTCTCGCGCTCCAGGACACTGACCTTGAGGCAGTAGAGGCGGGATCCCTCGCTGGGCCCGAGGGAAAAACCAACTCTGGAGGGTAAACGGATTAAGGAGAAGATGTTGAGAAGGTTGTGTCTTGATTGCGAACAAGAGATTAGTGTTGACGTGGGATACATAAAACAGATACAATTTTCTAAACAGTCTCATATGTAATTTTGGTTCTAGTAGTATTAACATTAACTGGAACATTGGGATGTTTTAGATAACCTAAGCATATTTTTAAAAATATGTTTTATTGAAAATGTTAAATAATTTAGCTTGAGGTAATCTTAACATTTGGAAGATTATCTTTTTTATTGGATAACATAACTAGAAGGGTAGTTATTTATGGTGAATTAGTGAGAGTTGTATTATTCATAGGTTATTATTATTATTATTATTATTATTATTATTATTATTATTATTTGCTAGTGGCTTTACGTCACACCGACACAGATAGGTCTTATATCGACGATGGGATAGGAAAGGCCTCGGAGTTGGAAGGAAGTGGCCGTGGCCTTAATTAAGGTACAGCCCCAGCAGTTGCCTGGTGTGAAAATGGGAAACCACGGAAAACCATCTTCAGGGCTGCCGACAGTGGGATTCGAACACACTATCTCCCGGATGAAAGCTCATAGCCACGGGCCCCTAACCGCACGGCCAAATCGCCCGGTATTATTATTATGCCAATGAAAGAAGTGAGTAGTTGCATCGACAAGGCATTAGCCTTTAGAATATTCATTATTATTATTATTATTATTATTATTATTATTATTATTATTATTATTATTATTATTATTATTATTATTCAAAATAATACATTAGTGAAATAGTTTATTTGGAAACAAGTAGGTTTTTTCTTACATGCTTTTAACTTTTTTTTGTGTGTATTACCCAGTATTCCAATTGTATGTACCAGAACTTAGTGTACCAGCTGAGGGTTAATTTTTCTACAGCCCGTCAAATTAGAATTTTGTCCATAACCAAGTCAACATTTCTAGTCAAGCGCGTTGGGCAACTTGGTATTTCCCACTTGTTCGCAATCTGGACTCATTAATGTGTGTCAAACCCAAATCATCTCCTTCAGGTACCCACTTGTTCGTAATCTGGACTGTTCGCAATCAGGACGACACCGCTGAGAATGTAACGAATGTTTTGAAAGACATTCTCTTATACTTGCATAAGTATGATAATAACTATCAGTATTACCAAACTGTAAAAAAAATTTCATCGTTGCATAGGGCTCACACGGAAAAGAAAGAGAGAAAAATGTTATAATTGGAGCCCGGATTTTTATGCATTAATAGGTTAGAATGCTAATTTACTCAAGCGAGTAGCAAGTATAGTCTACCTTCACAACGATTACGCTATCAGGCTTGCACAAACATTAGGGGTACGGCCCATCAGAACCCGTATAATTTATGTTACTCTTGCTACATTGTCGAAGAGCGGGTGGCCGACACCCCCTGCTAACCAAATTAGTTTGCAATCTAACCTGTCACTGCATAAAAATGTTCGACTCGTGGCTGAATGGCCAGCGTACTGGCCTTCTGTTGAGAGGGTCCCGGGTTCGATTTCCGGCCGTGTCGGGGATTTTAACCTTCATTGGTTAATTCCAATGGCCCGGGGGCTGGGTGTTTGTGCTGTCCCCGACCTCCCTGCAACTCACACACAACACATAACACGCAGTTACCTACAAATGGCAGATGCCGCCCACCCTCATCGGAGGGTCTGTCTTACAAGGGCTGCACTCAGCTAAAAATAGTCACACGAAATTATTATTATACTGCATAAAAATCTGGGCTTTAGTTATAATGTATAGAAAGTTCGCTTTATTCAAATATTTTATTGCTTGCCATAGACGGATGCGTTATACAGGGTATAGCGATAAGGTAGACCAAACGTTCAGGACACATTCCTCACACAGAAGAAGAAAATATGTTAAATGGACATGGGTCCGGAAACGCTTTATTTCCATGTTAGAACTCATTTTCTACAACTCTGCGCATTATATTAATCATGGGAAGGAAACGGGAACAGAACGTACCAGGATACCGTATGAAACTGTCTTAAACGAAATGTTCAAAATGCTCTCCTTTAGTATTGATACACACACTGAGTGACTAAAAGTCATAGAAAGACACTGAATGTGATATTAATAACGAGTTGCTCCTCCGAGAGCCTTCAAAACGGCAGCAATACGGCGAGGCATAGACTCTACAAGGTGTTAGAATCGTTCTGGGGGGATCTGGACCCACGCATACTGCACTGCTACCCACAATAATTGCTCTTGTATAGTTGATGCGGGTTTCATGGAGCGTTCACCAGCATCGACAGCACCCCATAAATGCTCGATTTGATTAAGATCGGGTGATCTGAAGGGCCAATCCATGGTCGTAACTTCACTGGAGTGATCCTCCAACCACCTGCGTGCCGCCACAGATCGATTACATGGCACATTGTCCTGTTGAAGCATGGCATCTCCATCACCGTACTCTAAGGCCAGAAACGGATTGTGAGTGTCTGAAAGAATGTCCACATAACGTGCACCTGTCTGCGGTCCTTGCAGCCGGACAATGGGGCCTAATTGCGACCATGAGAACGCCGACCAAAACTAGAACTGAGCCACCTCGGACACAACCTTGTTGACATGCAGGATCCATAGCTTCATGAGGCATACGCCACACTCTTAGGCGCCCATCAGCTCGATACAACTGGAACTGGGATTCATAAGACCATACCACACGCCACCACTGTTCCATGGTCCACTGCCGACGTTCCCGGGTCCCTGCACGTCTTTGAGCTCTGTGTCGAGGTGTCAGCAAGGAGTCACGAGTTGGTCGTCGACTGGTGAAGCCTATGCGCTGCACTTGCCTCCTTATAGTCCTGGTATAAATGGGTTCCTGACTCCCAACATTCAACTGAGCGGTGATCCGACTCACAGCAGCCAGTCGAGTGCCCAGTATGGTTCTCCGGAAGCGACGTGATGTCCGTTCATTAAACACCTGTGGTCCTCCCGTGCGGCGGTTTACGCGGGTGGTAATATTCTCTATGCGATATTGAAGATCCACCCTCGACACTGTTGACCTCAGAAACCCGAATTCGCATGTAATCTCCGTAATGCTATGACCCATGCGCCGTGCGCCGATGATCATCCCACATTCAAGGTCGGTTAACTCGCGACGTGTTGCTATCTTCACGGCACTGGTGTCTGTGACAGACTGCTGCAGTTAACAGCAACGCTCATGGGTCATACACGGCACATTTTCTAATGGAACATTTTTTCCGAGTCTTTTGGCCACTCCGTGTACATCAACCCGCCGTCGCGTTGAAGCCTGCATGCGCTGATGTATCCCTCATGTTGGGTTTCACAGCCTTCCCAAATAATGTGTACGATATACAAGAGCTTTCAAAAGCCCCACTAATAATAGTCTACTGGAGATTGCTGCTGGTGCTGGTGGTGGTGATTATTGTGTTAAGAAGCAACCATTGTCTATTAACACTTATCAGACGGAAAAAATGGAAGGGATCCGGCACATCGAAAAATGAACGTATCGGCCAAAGTAACACAAGAGCTACGAAGGGCGTGAAAATGAAAGACTCCCTAGGCCTCCACACATGATACCATCGGGGTCATAAAAGAACAAGAGTTGATCAACGGAGATCCAATAATATAGATGAAAAGAGGAGCCAGGCACATGTAAATGGAAGCAATGCAGGACTCATATAAGAGCCCCATGGTCGCCAGTCCACGCTCCCAAGTCATGAGTCTCTGTGGACCCTTTTAGTCATCTCTTATGGCATGCAGGGGATACCGTAGGTGTTATCCTACCGCCACCACCCACAGGGGCTAGGTTCGGAGAAAGTGGAGGCCAGGAATGGAAGTGAAGCATTTCCGGACCCATGCCCATATAACACATTGTTTCTACATGTGAGGAATGTGTCCTGAAAGTTTGACCGTACCTCATTGCTGCACCTGCATGTATTTAGTGAGACATCAAGCCCCAAGGCTGGTTGAATCTCCAACAGCCCTATCTTGACGTTATTGAAGATGAGAATTAGAAATGAGGTAGTTTTTCCTTGCTCTAAAGACCAGTCTGGTGGTCACCTATTCATAACAATCTACCAAGCACACCGCATACACCACTGAGTCTGCGAGCCATTCTTTCACACAGTTAATCACAAAGACTGGCTGTATAAGGAAAGATGTTACTAACATCTTCCAAATATCAATCACATTCATTTTGTCAAAGTCAAGGATAAGACTGAGACAAGTTGATGAAGGAAACACTATTTTTCTAACCCATATTCGAAGGTATAGTACACTGTAAACAGTATACCGCCAAACCTGGATCTGAGTTCCAGGACGAGTTAACACTGAAAAGTGGCAAAATTACCATGCTAAATTGAGAGATTGAATTTTCGTGATTAAGAATAGTTTCCCTTGCATTTTCCTCATCATATTCAAGACAAATTCCAGGATAATGCCTGGATCATTCTATTTGGTATATGCTATCCCTCTTAGGAGGGTAAGAATTTAGCTTAGACCGAGAGAGTTGCATTTGGGACATAGTGGGTTCGAATTCCGCTGTTGGCAGCCCTGAAGATTTTCATAGTAGGCAAATGCTGTACCTTAATTAAGACCACGTACGCTTCTTTCCAACTCTTATCCCTTTCCTATCGCATCGTCACCATAAACCCTATTTGGGTTGCTGCGACGTAAAAAGGAAAAGAAAAGCAGAAACCCTCCTGCAGGTTAGAGCCTCGCAAGAGTAGATCAAGTGATTGGTTGTTTTGACCTCCTTCCTGCATAGTTTGTATTCTAGATTCCTCTTCATAATTGCCATGTTATTTAAGTATTTCTCCACATGTGCGTATCTTGTGAGAACTTATACTGAGAATCTTGATTGAATTCAACTGCTCTTACGTTGTGTTTAAACGGGTTTTTTATGGTCCTTTGATTTTTCCCATGTTTGAAACCTCTGGTTGCTTTCCACCTTTTGAGATGTTCGTCCCTGAACCAGCTCTTGATTATTTCCCGAATGAAACACTTAGATATTCCAAGAGATGGTTCTGGCCCTTGTAAAAATGATTCGAAACCTTGTCAGGCAAGTTAGTTTCATTGTTATTTTTGGATACGTGCTGAGAAACATAAATACGTTCATCACTATAAACAAACATCTAGTTCTTGGATGTATCTGATAGAATTCCGGGTTGCCATTAGGAATACCTCATGCTCTCTTCCGTAAGATCTATTTCTGCAGTCTTCCCTAACATGTTGAATGGTCTTCCGTGGTGCGCCGCAGTCACATGCAGGTGATGATTGCACACCTCCCTTGAAGATTGAGTCTGCACATCGTCAATGCCCTGTTCTCAATCGATTGAGTGTTGTCCATACCTTGCGAGGGAGATCAAACCCAGGGACTGTCTCAGAGATGCAAGGTAAGAGCTGACATGTTTCTGGAGCATTTTGAATCCATTCTCTTCACCAGAAACCAATGATGTTAAATCTAGTGGGATCTATTTCCAAGTGTGAGGGGAGGAAGCCTTGAAAGAAGACTGTTGATTCTCAGGTCAGGGATATCAGAATGCAGTGGCAGTCGAGGGTTTGTTAAGATCTTATTGTACTTCTTAATCAATGCTTCCTTTTCTTAGAAGATTTGGGGGTGGCATGTGACTTAGGACAGGCAGCCAGATGGTGGGTGTGGACCTAATTGCTCCTGAAATAATGCGTCAATTTTGTTAACATGGGCACTGTTCAATATTTTTAATTTCCCTTGACGATTCTGTGACCTAAGACCTACAACAGATAGACATCATGGAACTCTCAGAATCAGTAAAGCTCTAAATGCTGCTTGTACCTCTGAAAATATAATAATCTGCATGTTTGCAAAAGCTCTTTTTATAATTCAAAATGTGCACTGCCAGACTGAAAATGTTTCATTTTGGAATACAGTGCCATATGTTCCCATAAAGAGGATTGTAATTCTTCTTGGTCTCACTCAAATGTGTGTGTAGACCTGCATTATGTTATTTTACCTGTTACTATGCGTTTTAAGAAACCTTGGAAAAGGTTTCAAGTACAGGAAATAAATTGGCATTTAAGACATTTGACTCCCAAGAATTCCTATAGAATTTTCCGTACATTTCTTCTTGTAGTTGCTTGTACAGTTTTTTCAAGTGATTGCAGCCACATTCAACCACATTTTTACAAATGAGTATGGAGGGCTTGATATATATATTTCCTTTTATCGGAAATCTGATATTTATCTACGAAAAATAATTTTATTCTGACTTGTATACATATTTATGCTCTGTTCATTGAAATCTTGCCCAATTTGTTCATTAATGCCAGTTATGATTCGAAAAAATACTTGGTGATTTGTGAAAATGAAAGTGAGAGTAATTGTGGTGTAAAGATAACAAAGTTGCGAGTACTTTATGCTTAACCAGCGTCGCACATATTACCACAACCAGTGGGCATGTCAGGTTACCATACAAGATCCAGACTCTGAATCGGTAATAAAAGTAATCTAAAAATTTCATGCGTATTAACTTCAGTAGTTTTAGGATTAAATTAAACTTAACTATTTATTTACTTGTCAAAACTACTCTTATTGTTACTGTTAAATGCAATTAAGTGCAATTAAGTTCCAACCGACAAGTATGGCAGTGAATTTGTTAACAGGTTAGCAAGTATTGTCATCATCATCATCATCTGTTTACCCTCCAGGTTCGGTTTTTCCCTCGGACTTAGCGAGGGATCCCACCTCTACCGCCTCAAGGGCAGTGTCCTGGAGCTTCAGACTCTTGGTCGGGGGATACAATTGGGGAGTATGACCAGTACCTCGCCCAGGCGGCCTCACCTGCTATGCTGAACAGGGGCCTTGTGAAGGGATTGGAAGATTGGAAGGGATAGGCAAGGAAGCGGCCGTGGCCTTAAGTTAGGAACCATCCCGGCATTCGCCTGGAGGAGAAGTGGGAAACCACGGAAAACCACTTCCAGGATGGCTGAGGTGGGAATCGAACCCACCTCTACTCAGTTGACCTCCCGAGGCTGTGTGGACCCCGTTCCAGCCCTCGTACCACTTTTCAAATTTCGTGGCAGAGCCGGGAATCGAACCCGGGCCTCCGGGGGTGGCAGCTAATCACGCTAACCACTAAACCACAGAGACGGACAGCAAGTATTGTACAAAATTAAATTGGTCTATCACCATCAATATACATAGTAGTTCAGAGAGGCATTGAAAAGCCCAACGCTTCTGACCATACTCCAACACAATATTCTAGTAACAAATACAATAATCGTTTTGCTTTAAGTCAAATATATTTCTGTCAATAATCAGAACTGGAGGACACATAAGACTAGTTCCTGAGTAGAAAGAAGCACTCTGTGTTCTACTGTGCATTTTAACCAGGAATATGGACTGCAATTCATTACGGACCAGCGTGCACGCAATGCCAGGAACACGTGGGGGTAGAAAGTGGGTCAAGAGGGAAACATTGCTCTCGGTGACTCAGGTAACAGGTGAACTAACATTCTCCCAATATTATAGCCATATTTTTTACAATGCATTAATCTAACTGCAGAAAAGAAAGCATTCCATCCTATTAAAGAATTAAAAATCGCTGAAGAACAAAATACCTGGGCATATGCTCAGCATAATTTCAAACCATCCCCAACTTGCATGAGTAGTAGGTGGATATCATGGCAGAAACATTATTTCTAAAAAATTATGTACTCCTTTCTTGGGTATTTTATAGCAATTCATCAACAATGCTACTTACAGATCATGAATATAGGTATCTGCCTTAAAATACTTTGCTCATTAAATTTAAATAGATTTGGTTACAGATTGAAATGTATCCTAATTATTCAAGTCATATTAAATTTTCGGCACAATTTACTGACGTAAAAGCAGACTTAGATATGAACTTTATTTCAAGGGGTGGTGGGCATAGGCATCTCTAAAATTTAATTTCCTTGGTTTCGCATTTTCACACCAGGCAAATGCTACAGTTAAATCTCACTTAAGGCCATGGTTGCTTCCTTCCCAGTACTCGTCCTGACCTACCCTGTCGTTACCATAAGATCTGTCTGAGTCAGTGCAACGTAAGACTAATATAAACAGACACGAATTCAGTTGCAGACCTAAACTCCAAAATTCCGTACTTTGCTTCTTTCACTGAATCCAAAAAAAGAGGAAGTACTTGAAATATACCTCAAATAAAAGAAGAAAATCTATAAAAGAGAACAGAGAAGAAATAAGAATGAAATAAACAAATATGGCTTGAATCAACAAAGGAAGAAAGTTGATTATACGACAGGATAAAGAAACATTGTGGTCTATATGCTTGCAAGTTTCAAGTTAAAAATTAAAAGCCTTCAACTGAAACGCAACTATTTTTAGTCTTAATAGTACAATTAAAGATGCCTGAAAAATAAATTTCAGTTTTTACTTCTACTGTTTATAACAGGGGTTTCCAATTGGCGGCCCGCGGGCCGCATGTGGCCCGCGAGAGCATTTTAATAAATAATGTGAAGAATAGTTACAAAATAATATTTTAGAGGTCGTTCAACAATGTATTAATTTTTATATTCGTTGTAGACCCAAGTCCGAACTAGTTCAATCTTTAATATTATTTCCTCTTTTTTTTTAAATTCACTTGATCTGAACGGATTATTTTTCATTTAAAATCCAAATTTCAGATAATAACGATTGGTTTTTAGGTCCCACTAACTACTTTTGATGTTTTTCGGAAACGCCGAGGTGCCGGAATTTTGTCGTGCAGGAGTTCCTTTACGTGTCAGTAAATCAGTCGACACGAGGCTGACGTATTTGAGTACGTTTGGGATGATCTAACATCGAACCTGCCAACCTGGCTTCAGAAGGCCAGCGCCTCAACCACCTGAGCCACTCAGCCCGGCTCCAATTGTAAAATAACGTTTTACTTAAGTACCGTAATTAAAATTATCAAACCTTTATTTCAATTGAATTAAGCATATTATATTTTCTGTAGGCCTACTATATGCAGAATTTTACGAAAATTGGCCTATTATTCAAGTGCGGCCCGCGAACATGACAAAGGTTTCCAATATGGCCCTCGAGCCCTTACAAATTGGAAACCCCTGGTTTATAAGATATGTAAAAAAATTAATTATTTTAAACCTGTCCATTCGTTTCATCTGTATAAAATGCTAGTTATGGTTTATTTTATAACCATTCATCTTCATCAGGTAGTCTGGTATGTTTAATTCTGTTGATAATCTTCAAAGAATGTTTATAAGTTTTGGAAAAAGTATATGCTTAGAATCTTAGACAGTGAGTGCCTTACTTCGCCCAAAACCTACAGTATTAATCAGTACAATTTTATTTTATTTCGATTAAATTTAACTTATAATTACTGAAATATTCAATTAAATGGCTTGGAACTTTGTTAACTATTTGTCAGTGTAGGTCAAGCTTCTGAATGGTTCTGATGGAGGAATAGAGTTTCCCCCAACCCCCCAACTATCTGGACACAATCAAATAACTTTTCACTAAAGTGACATGTATAAACAGAATTCACATGTGATTCTCATTAGAATGTCATCTTTTAATTTATAGCATGATACTGGCCTTCTTTCCTCTTCTTCTTACAGTGATGTCATTGATTTCGAGGATTAAGGGAAGACAATCTTTGGACTGTGGGGTATCAAGCAGTGCATCAAGGTATTTATTGGGCATAGATACTTACCGGATCTCTGACGTCGACCAAGGGGGTGGTGTTGGCATCTTCAGCACCGGCTCCTGCTGCCACCAACTTCTCAAGGTTCTTGAGGGCGGCATCCACTGGCGGCCATTCACCCTTCGCGGACAACAACAGCACCTTCTGGGCGGCATCACGCATTGTCGCCCCGGCACTGCTGGGTTTGGCAGAACCGGCGCTACCTGTCTCCCCAGCATTGCGATCTCCCTTAGGAGATTCCTTCTTCTCTGCACTCCCTGTGCCGCTTCCACCACCATTGTCACCACCTCCGGAAGACTTGTCACCACCACTACCACCTCCACCTCCACCTCCACCTTTCTTCCCACTTGGGTTCATTGTGCCCTTCTCTTCACCTCTTCACTCATTGCTACCTTCCACTTCCTTGCTCTTTGAATACACAACAACGGAATAGTCACTTCAGGATACCTGTCTAGCTTTCGAAGTTTCATTATAAAGAACCAATATTTCATCCATACACGCTGCAACAAACCACAAAACGCAAACTGGGGATAGTACCTGTAAATATTATAGATGACGTAAAAATTATCCCATCTTGGAAATGATTCTGTATTGAATGCTGTTCATTTTGTAATTACTCATCTGTTAAATAGGTGATAAATAATTACTTCGTCATGAAAGTCGTTTAGACAAAGAAAAAATTTTGAAAACATGGCTTTATAAGAAGACATTTCTGCTAATAAAATATACTAGTGTAATGAAACGCTTAGTTCTCAATTCCAGCGCATAAATTTGGTTATTAGCACCGAGTTATCTCGTAATTACTTAAGAGAAAGTCATAAAGCTTTCTAAAATTGTTACTTAAATGTTATCAGTTCCAAAAGATATCACTGTCTTTCCGCCAGACCTATAAAGGGTATAAAAATTCTCATTTCATTGGTATTATTGACTTGAGTACATATTAATGTCCGATAAAGTGGGAACCAAAAGGGAATAGATGAAGCTTAAGCATCCAGTTATGTCTTGAAAAAATTTATCACAAGTGTGCTTGACTGGTTTGCCTATGCGGTAGGATGAAACATGCAAGTGTAAAGTCGGTGTCAATATTAGCATGTTTTAATGTCACTTTCACGAGTCAATCCAGGTGCACTTAAAAAATATCATTCAGTCTGTCCAGTACACACACGCTTAGTCGTATCGCATGAAAGAAATAGAAAAGTACAGTCACATTAATACGAAAAAGGAGCACCACCACTAATCTCCACGCCAAGTCAATCAGTGATGATTCTCTTCGAGTAAATATACCGCTACTAGTGGGATGAGTATTTTATCAACTAATGATGGCAGCACTTGACAATAATACGTGGGTATAAGAGACAAGTGTGTGTTAAACGTATTACCCCCCACTCTCAGTTCCTAGGGGATGTTTAATGTTTCAGTAACCGTCTGTAACTGGCACTCACCTGGGACTAGCCGCACAGATTTTCTGAATTTCACAACGCGAGGCGGTGAGGTGGGGAGGGGAGACGGTTCCGGCAGCCAACCAGCCACGGAACGGAGAGCGGGAGAAACAGAGAGAGAATGAGAAGGAAAGCGAGAGAGGTAAAAAATTTGCATGTTTCGTCACTCGCTGGAGTTGACCAATGGGAGATCTGAAAGGGAGGAGTTTATTTACATGTTGAGGAATTATGAGCAAAGAGCTTGGGAGCTAAGATACAACTCACTCGCTCCCTCCTCGTTCTGACATATATTTTTATATTGTAATTCATCACAGAGCTATCCCACATACGTCGTTCTTATGTTGAACTTTGATATACAGTCCTGACCCGAGATTCAATGTCATGAGTTACTGCAGATGATCAGACACGATCACTCAGGTCGGTACCTGGGTCAACATTTCCAAGTACGGATGCGGCGATTTTATCATTATGATTATTATTATTACTATTTATTAATATTATTACTATTATTATTCACTCCTTGTCTGAATGGTCAGCATTGAGGCCTTCAGTTCAGAGGGTCCCGGGTTCGATAACCCGCCGGGTCGGGAATTTGTATCGTTCTGGATTAATTATTTTGGCTGGGGGGCTGGGTGTCTGTGTTCGTCCCAACATTCTCCCCTTCATATTAATAAAACGTATCACACTACCAACCACAACAGAAACAAGCATAAGTGGTTACATCCCTTCAAATAGGGTTGGCGTCAGGAAGGGCATTTGGCCAAAGAAACAGGGCCAAATCCGCACGTTCGACACAGTTCACCTCTGCAACCCCATAGGGTGGGAAGAGCCGTAGAAGAAGAAAGATGATGATGATGATGATGATGATTATTATTATTATTATTATTATTATTATTATTATTATTATTATTATTATTATTATTATTATTATTATTATTATTTCTTTCTTTCTTGCTTGCTTAATCTGTTTACCCTCAAAGGTTGGTTTTTCCCTCGGACTCAGCGAGTAATCCCACCTCTATCGACTCAAAGGTAATGTCCTGGAGCGTGAGACAATGGGTTGGCAGGATACAACTGGGATGGAGGACCAGTACCTCACTCAGGTAGCCTCACCTGCTATGCTGAGCAAGGGTATTGTGGGGGGAGGATGGGAAGATTGGAAGGGATAGACAAGGAAGAGGGAAGGGAGCGGCCGTGATCTTATGTTCGGCACCATCCCGGCGTTTGCCTGGAGGAGAAGTGGAAAACCACGGAAAACCACTTCGAGGATGGCAGAGGTGAGAATCGAGCAACCTTCTTCTCAGTTGACTTACCGAGGCTGAGTGGGCCCCGTTCCAACCCTCGTACCACTTTTCAAATTTCGTGGCAGAGCCGGGAATCAAACCTGGGCTCTCGGTGGTGGCAGCTAATCACACTACACCACAGAAGCAGATATTATTATTATTATTATTATTATTATTAATTCACTCATTCATTCATTCATTCATTCATTCATTTATTCGATTCGGTCATCTTAGGACTACATGAAACAGTTTTTTGTTTCCTTGTCTTCCCAAAACTTCTTCATCCTTTCTCGGTGGTGTTGCTTTCTCTCTTCCGTCTATTTACTGTCTGATTTCGTCTTGGCCTGTCCGGCTCCATAGCTAAGTGGTTAACGTGCTGGCCCTTGGCCCAGAAGGTCTCAGGTTCGATTTCCGGTCGAGTCAGAGATTTTAATCTTAATTGATTAATTCCAACGTGTGTCGTCTTCAGCATTAGAATTCGTCATAAGTAGGGCCCCATCCTCACAGACGCGCAGGTCGCCTATACGGCGTCAAATCCAAAGACCTGCACCATGCCTCCTCGGAGGCCACACGCCATTATTATTATTATTATTATTATTATTATTATTATTATTATTATTATTATTATTATTATTATTATTACCTTGGCCTTCTTTGTAAATTTACCGTCAAATATTGCTGTCCTAAATTCGTTTCTATTTCCAATTTGTTCTTTTCTTAAAGTTAAGTAGTTCCAAATCTTCTTCGGATTCTTTGAAAAATGCTGGTTCGGGTATTTTATTAGCATGGTGTTCAGAAATTAGTTTCGTTAATCTGCCTTTGTCCATTCTGTACAGGTGATCAAAGATTTAATCTCCTTTTTTTCGGAAAACATTACCTAATTTCTCTGATGCTTTGTATAAATCTCGTTCTGATCTCAAATTGTATACGTCATTCTCCCAAATAGGACCCATAATATACCTTAGGATTCTCTTCTTCTCTTTTGCTTTTCTTCTATCTGAGAAGGTACCTAAATATACTGTTGCATACAAAGTACAGTTCTGTAGTGACGCAATTTAGCATTTATGAATACTGAATTTTTGTTGTACCGGTATATATTCATCGTTGTATGATAAGCTTTCTCCATTTTGTGAATTTGTTACTTCATGGTCTTCTTCTCTACCGCTGTTACTGTTGCTAGTGGCGTTATGTCGCACCGATATGGCTACGATGGGACAGAAAAGACCTGGTAGTGGGAAGGAAGCGGCCGTGGCCTTAATTAAGGTACAGCCGCAGCATTTGCCTGGTGTGAAAATGGGAAACCGGGGAAAACCATCTTCAGGGCTGCCGACAGTGGGATTCGAACTGACTATCTCCCGGATGCAAGCTCACAGCCGCGCGCCCCTAATGTTACTGTTATTACTTCACCTAAGTATTTGAATTTATTAACTCTTCTAATTATTTTTGTTACGGAGTTGTCCGTGGTAGGTAGAGGTGAAAGAAGGTGCTGGGATGAACAGGTCTCAAGCTACGAAATTAAAGTTAATTTAAAATTTAACCAGGTTATATTTTCTTTGCAAAATCAAGAAATAACAAGAATGGCAGGTACAGAGTAGCAAAGCAACTATTCGAGAATGTACAATTACAGAGTTACAGGATTTGGGCTCCGAGAGCCAGACACACAATTCTTGAGCAATGAGCCCAACTTTCCTTCTATACAAGGTTCAACAAAGGGGCAGAAAACCCCAATCATGCCTAGGAGCACTTGTTCCCCTTTACACAGTAAAGCCTCCTCGAGGCACGCAAAAACAAATTTTTATTTTGGAAAGAGCAACCCGCTCTCAAAGTTCTAGCCTATCAAAGGCCACACCAAATTCCACCTTCAAGCTGTCCTCCAAGGACATAGACACAGGGGTACAAATACCCAACCTACTGAGGCCTATTAAGTGAAGAAACAGAAATATTACATGGCCTCGACAACACCAACTTGAGAGGAGGCACAACTGCACTCCTAATATATTTTACTAAAACCTACTTGGCACTAGGCCTCAAATGCAAGGGCTAATCCCATACTAAAGAGGTAACTTATAGAAGGAGACAATTTACATTACGTTAAGGAAGAAACGGTTGAGAAAATAAGTTCACCTCAATGCAATATGAGTGGGAGCTCGAGAGGGTTAAGCACTCTCTATCCCAATATGTAGTTTAACAAGATAGAATTGATACCAAATGTCTTTACATTTTAGGGAAAAGTTACATGGTAAAACGCTTCGAACCTGCCCCGAGAGTTAAACTGCTGAGCTAGCAAGAAAAGACGTTATTAAACGGCCATTACCTGGTGGTTGAACTGCTGCCCGACGAAAGAGGCGCTTCCCGCCCCCTGCTACGTACTTTACACACTGAAAGATGTTACTGAAGTGGCGCGGAGACCCGAAAATCAGCAGTTTATATACTTTCGCGGAAAGTTCGAGGCGTTTCAAGAATGAGAACACCCTCCCACAAGAATTTTATTGGCTAACCAAGAAAACCCCTACACAAGATGAAGAAGAAACACATTATTGGTGGAAAATTAATTCGAGAAATTCGGGATTGGTAAATTCAAAACAAGGGGAAAGAAAGGGTTAATATTGCCAACTTAAGCAATGACTGAAAGAAATTGAACAAAGAACAAACTTATGAATTCAAAATTTCTCCAAAAACATAGTTCTTTCACTTCGCACTAGGGTGCACAATTGTAGTTCTTCAGTAGTGCCATCTGGAAGAGAATGTCCACACTTCTTACTACAGGCAAAACAAAAATACATCGAAAACTACCCAGTTCAGAAACTTCAAAATTTCCAAGTAGTGACATCTTCTGAGAAACTTGAAAATTAACACAGTAGATAAAGTTCAGGCTTCCTCCAGTAGGGGAGTTTCAACTGGCGCAAAGTTTGAATTAGCGACGTGAAGGTGTACCATCCGGTACAGACCTCCCCCCCCCCAAAAAAAAATCCCTCCAAGGGGTAACACAGAAGAACATAAACTTTTGTTTCAACATTAGGTCCAAGTTATGATGTTGATATAGAAGTTAATTGTAGAAGAAAAAAAAATTTCGTAAATGATCGGATCCAGTTTCAGATTTCTTTTAGTAACTTTTGAAGTAATGTCTTTATGCTTGTAGAAGTTGAATTCAGAAGGAAAAACTTTCAATACTTGAAAGTGAAGAAAAATTTTCTAAGTCCACCAAATATTACGGTTGAATTCAAAATTGTAGTAATTGTTGAGATTAAATGTCCATGTAACTGATTAAGTATATCAGTTGCTGATGACTTTGACGGCCAGACCAGCCGCTGCTGCTTGAGTCCAGAGGAGGCCGCTCGGACCCCTCAAGTACCCTGAGATACCGCTCGCCCGCACTATGAGAGGAGCCGTGGAGTTGAAGCACGCCGCGCCCGCGGCGAACATGCAGGTCGCGGGCAAGTTGCAGGTTGTGCGCCGCACATCAGCCTTGGCCGGGAGGAGGGCTCCGGCTCGCCGTACACTGGTTGGCCTCACTGAAGAGGAGCGGGCCCATACCCCACCTCAGTGGCGGTACGGCGCCGCGCTGGTGCGGGAGCACTGAAACATTAAAGCTCGGCGGCAGAATTTGTTGGACCATAATGTTTTAGGGTACAGTCTTTGTGGCGAGGTCGAGGGGCCAGCGGCGTGGAGATATTTATTTCATTTCAAAGCCACTGTGTGTTATGTTAGCAGGAGACGGGAGCATGGTAATGGCCATGGCAAGGACAGGATGTCTGTTTAACTGGTCGGGGAAGGTTTACAATAAATGCTTAAATATAAAGAACATTATAGAAAGGGCAGAAGGCCTTAAAAGTGAAACCGCTCAAAAAAATATAACCTTCCTATTTCTTTCAAGATTATATGAAGCAAGTTAGCACAGAAATTATACAGGTTTCACCTGCGACAGGTGAACCCTAAATATCCTCTCGGTGGCTGGATTACTTAACAATAAGGTAACGGGAGTAAGGAAATCGAGAATGATACACGGCCCATGAAATCTGGGGGCAAGCTTGCCCGCGGGAACAAAATTCTTGACCATCACCTGGTCACCTACCTTCAAACGGGTGGGTCTCCGTCCACGATCATATCTTTCCCTAACCTTTTCATGAGACACCTTAAGATTGGCTTTAGCCTTCTTCCAAAGATCTTTAATGTTATCTGGATCTATTGTCTCAGGTAGAATGTCATTCAGAGACCAGAGGTTAGAGAGCGGCGTGTTGGGAACAAACTTGAACATCAGCGAAGCTGGCGTAAATTTATGTGATTCATGAACTGCCGAGTTCAAAGCAAAAGCTAACCAATGCAGGGACGTGTCCCACCTAGAATGATCTTCATGATGATAGGCAATAAGGGCCGACCTGAGATTACGATTAACCCGTTCAGCCAGAGATGGTTGAGGATAATAAGCAGAAGTTGTCACATGAGAGATGGACAGGTCAAAACAGAATTTACGAAAAAGATTAGATGTGAAAGCCTTAGCATTATCAGACACAATATATTGACACGGACCAAAAGAAGCAAAGATTGAATTTAGACAAGTAATGGTGGACTGAGCGGTAGCCAGCTTAGTCGGAAATAACCAGGAAAATCTGGTAAAACCATCCACACATACAAAGATAAACTTGTCGGCATTTCCCTTTGACTGGGGGAAGAGTCCTACATAATCAATGTACAGGCGTTCCATAGGGCGCGACGCTTGATGAGAAGACAACAGGCCTACCTTGGTGGACATGGTTGGTTTACTAAGCAAGCAGGATTTACAAGCCTTTACTAGTTCACGAATTTCACCGTCCATGCCCTTCCAGATGAACCTTTCACGAATCTTTTCACGAGATTTAAAGATGCCTAGATGCCCCCTAATGGGGTCTCATGATAGTACTTAAAGATCATAGGTACAAGAACAGCTGGTACTACAACCTTCATCATCTTATCATGCCTCGAAGGGCAACATAAAACACCATTCCTCAGTACATAAGGGACAATATGTTCCCCAGAAGAAAGGGTTTCCATTATCGGAGCCAGCGTCGGATCTTCACGTTGGTATTTCTCAATGTCCCTAAAGAGCATGGGAGCATCTGTTAAGATGGCATTAACCTCAGATAGTATGGACTCGGGAGGTGATGAACTATCGACCGGTTCGTGGGTCTCGACGTCGTTGGAAAACATACGGCTGAGTCCGTCTGCGACAACATTTTCGGTACCTCTGATATGCCTGACATCGAATTGGAAGGCAGAAATTCGGATGGCCCAACGGGCTATACGACCAGTACGACGCGGCCTACCTAAGACCCAGCTTAAGGCTTGAATATCCGTCTCCAGGTCGAATTTGACATGTTCCAGATAGAGACGGAACTTTTCTAAGGCAAATAAGACTGCCAAACCCTCGAGCTCATAGATGGAATACTTGGCTTCTTGAGCCGATAGAGCCCTAGATGCATAGGCGATGGGTCGCCTCCCTAGTTCAGTCTCTTGAAGAAGGACTGCAGCTACCGCCGACGACGACGCGTCGGTTTGCACGATGAATTTCTTCGAGAAATCAGGCATAGCAAGGACAGGGGCATTACAGAGAGCTAATTTAAGATCTTCAAAAGCGGCTTGTTGAGAAGGTCCCCACTCAAATTTGATGCCTTTCCTACGAAGAAGGTTCAAGGGCGCCGCTCTATTAGCGAAGTTAGGAATAAACTTCCTGAAGAAATTCACCATACCAATGAACCTGGCGATACCTTTGATGTCCTTAGGAGGTTTAAAATCACGGATGGCCTGTGTTCTAGAATGATCGACTGCAACACCATCAGGTGACACAATATGCCCTAGGAATGACATGGAGGGCTTAGCAAAGGCAACCTTGGACAACTTCACAGTTAACCCGGCCTTACGAAGGCGGTGGAGAACTTCTCGCAGATGATCTAGATGTTCTTCAAAAGTCTCCGAAAATACGACGACATCATCAAGATAGAGATACAAGTACTCGAATTTGATGTCGGAGAAGACCCTATCTAGCAATCTAGTGAGTACAGCTGCTCCCGTGGGGATCCCGAAAGGCACGCGGTTGTATTCATAAAAATTCCAGTCCGTGGCAAACGCTGTAAGTTGTTTAGACTCTTCAGCTAGGGGAATTTGATTATAAGCCTGATTCAAATCCAAGATGGTGAAGAACTTGGCCTTACGTAACCATGAAAAACAAGAATGAAGGTCAGGAAGGGGCACAGATTGTAACACCACCTTCCGATTGAGAGCCCTATAATCAATGACAGGCCTGAAGCCACCTTGGGGTTTCGGGACTAGAAAAATAGGCGAAGAATACGCCGACTTAGAGGGCCTAATAATACCATCCTTTAACATCTGATCGATGATTTCTTTCAATGCCTTCATTTTAGGTGGAGATAGCCTATAAGGTGGAAAACGGACAGGAATCGAATCCGTGACCTCAATTTTGTATTCAATAAGGTCAGTAACACCAAGAGTATCAGAGAACACCCCTGGAAACGACTGACACAACTTACGAATACTATCAGCCTGCTCCTCAGGTAGATGTCTAAGGTCTAACAACATCTCATCCTGGGTAGGCGAAATAGATGAACATGATGCAGAATTACATTTCAATGATGGGATTTTACAATTAGACGCAAATTTGAAAGTGCACGACTTACTCTGAAGATCGAGCACAAGACCAGAGTGAGAAATGAAGTCAGCTCCCAATATAATGGGGCAAGACAAGTGCTTGGCCACAAACAATTTAAATTTAAATTTAAAAATACGAATTTTGACATTTAAAGAGTCTAAAATTTCTAATGGAGAAGAATTAGCCGAAACATATTGAACAGGAGATGAGCAATAGTCAGGAAGTTTACAAATAGATTTCAATTTCGAATACCATTGAGCCGAAATAATTGAACAAACACTGCCTGAGTCTAAAAGAGCTGTTACAGGTTCATTACTTAACTCAATTTTGAGGAAGGGCACAGGTGCGGGGAAATCCGCCGCAATCCTACGACATTCTTTGGGGCATTCAAATGATAGATTAGAAGACTGACATTTCCCCGATCTTTCGACATGTTTGCTTAGGGCTGAGCCTCGAGAAGATGGATTAGTCGACTCAGCCGAAGCCACTAGTCACTTATTATTATTGGCATTGGTGGAAGTTGCACCAGAAGTTGAGCAGGAGGGGGTGCTATTCAAATTTGGGCAATTCTTGGCGATATGTGAGAAAGCCCCACATTTAAAACAGCCTTGGGATGAACTTGCTCCATTATTTGTCCTACTAGATTTGACCAATGGACATTTATTGCGAAGATGCTCAGGCGACTCGCAAGCATAACATTTACGGGGTGTGACGGGTCGGCGAGGTGGAGGCCGAAAACTACTAGAGGATGGAGGGGGTTCTTTCGCAACACGCAAGGTATCGGCGTACCTAACTCCTTCGGCCGATACAGCCATAGCTTCTAGCTCAGCGAAAGTTTGCGGACGCGACGCAAAACACAAGTATGATCGGTAAGGAGGTGAAATACCTTCTACAATAGCCTGTACAATCTGATCTTCAGGGAAGTGAAGAGCAAACACCCTAGTATAGAACTTAATATCTTGGATGAAATCTGCCAAGTTTTCATCCAACCGCTGTACACGATAATAGTACTTCTGAATAAGTGAGGACCTTGCCCTAGCCGGAATGAAGTTAGCTAGCAAGTGGGCGTGGAAGTCTTCAATAGATGATTGTTCGGCAATGGCTCTTACTATTTTGTCTGAGAGAACACCAATTGCATAAGGATAAATTATCTGCGAAATTTGACATGGAGAAAGAGAAAAAACAAGAGCATGGTCCTGAAACTCAACTAAAAACCTTAAGAATGAAATTACTTCGCTGGTGGTATTAACAGAAAACTTAGAGATACCTCTGAGCAACATTGCTAATGGATGAGGCAAGCTGCTGAACCCAGGTGACATAGTAGGTAAAGGTTTAAGTGGCAAAGAATTTAATTCAGAACGTACATTATTCAACGAGGTACGGCGTTCAGACTCGTTGTCCAATGGGGCAGAGATTGTTTGAGCTCCAACGGTTTTCCTATTGACTTCTCCCTTAGGAGGCTCTTCCTCGCTACCTACGTTCGCCGTAGAGGGTTGATCGGTTTTGGGAGGAACTTCCCCAGTTAACAATTGGGTCACCTTACTAGACAATTCGGAAAGATTTTCAAGAATAACACTAGCTTCCTTCCTTTGAATGTCATTCAACTTCAGAGACAATAGATCGTTAACTCTATTAGAAAAATGAAATAACCTTGCTTGCACACGTTTAATTTGATTGGGAGAAGGATCATTTTCTTCAAAAAAGGTAATTACAGATGCCAGCTCAGTAGTATTGTCCGTGATCGTGGAGAGAGAGTCGTCAATTTCTTTCTCTCCCAAAGTGGGGATGGAAATGGGCAAATCAAGGGACTCTCTAAGCATATTTGTGTCTACCGCAACCGTGCCTCCAGATTGCACGTTTCTAATGGTTAATTCATAGATCAACTCCTCCTTGCGCAAATAGTTAAGATGGAGAACATCGCGAGTGCCGGACATGATGACAGAACAATTTTGAAAAAGGAAAAATCAAAAAATTCCAGCAACTGAGAAAATTGTTAGTGTTCGAAAACAAAGCAATGTTTAGCCGTCAAAAGGGGCTAAATTGAGACCCATTCAACCACACTCTGCTACCACTTGTTACGGAGTTGTCCGTGGTAGGTAGAGGTGAAAGAAGGTGCTGGGATGAACAGGTCTCAAGCTACGAAATTAAAGTTAATTTAAAATTTAACCAGGTTATATTTTCTTTGCAAAATCAAGAAATAACAAGAATGGCAGGTACAGAGTAGCAAAGCAACTATTCGAGAATGTACAATTACAGAGTTACAGGATTTGGGCTCCGAGAGCCAGACACACAATTCTTGAGCAATGAGCCCAACTTTCCTTCTATACAAGGTTCAACAAAGGGGCAGAAAACCCCAATCATGCCTAGGAGCACTTGTTCCCCTTTACACAGTAAAGCCTCCTCGAGGCACGCAAAAACAAATTTTTATTTTGGAAAGAGCAACCCGCTCTCAAAGTTCTAGCCTATCAAAGGCCACACCAAATTCCACCTTCAAGCTGTCCTCCAAGGACATAGACACAGGGGTACAAATACCCAACCTACTGAGGCCTATTAAGTGAAGAAACAGAAATATTACATGGCCTCGACAACACCAACTTGAGAGGAGGCACAACTGCACTCCTAATATATTTTACTAAAACCTACTTGGCACTGGGCCTCAAATGCAAGGGCTAATCCCATACTAAAGAGGTGACTTATAGAAGGAGACAATTTACATTACGTTAAGGAAGAAACGGTTGAGAAAATAAGTTCACCTCAATGCAATATGAGTGGGAGCTCGAGAGGGTTAAGCACTCTCTATCCCAATATGTAGTTTAACAAGATAGAATTGATACCAAGTGTCTTTACATTTTAGGGAAAAGTTACATGGTAAAACGCTTCGGACCTGCCCCGAGAGTTAAACTGCTGAGCTACCAAGAAAAGAAGTTATTAAACGGCCATTACCTGGTGGTTGAACTGCTGCCCGACGAAAGAGGCGCTTCCCGCCCCCTGCTACGTACTTTACACACTGAAAGATTTTACTGAAGTGGCGCGGAGACCCGAAAATCAGCAGTTTATATACTCTCGCGGAAAGTTCGAGGCGTTTCAAGAATGAGAACACCCTCCCACAAGAATTTTATTGGCTAACCAAGAAAACCCCTACACAAGATGAAGAAGAAACACATTATTGGTGGAAAATTAATTCGAGAAATTCGGGATTGGTAAATTCAAAACAAGGGGAAAGAAAGGGTTAATATTGCCAACTTAAACAATGACTGAAAGAAATTGAACAAAGAACAAACTTATGAATTCAAAATTTCTCCAAAAACATAGTTCTTTCACTTCGCACTAGGGTGCACAATTGTAGTTCTTCAGTAGTGCTATCTGGAAGAGAATGTCCACACTTCTTACTACAGGCAAAACAAAAATACATCGAAAACGACCCAGTTCAGAAACTTCAAAATTTCCAAGTAGTGACATCTTCTGAGAAACTTGAAAATTAACACAGTAGATAAAGTTCAGGCTTCCTCCAGTAGGGGAGTTTCAACTGGCGCAAAGTTTGAATTAGCGACGTGGAGGTGTACCACCCGGTACAATTTTGTTTTGGGGTATTTGAATTTCTGCAGGTGCATTGTAGATAATAGTGATTCATTCTGTTTTTCATAGGAAACTTGTAATCCTATTTTGACAGCACATTTTTCAAGGTATTCTAATTTTATCCTTCCTTCCTCTGGCGATTTTGTTAGTACGACTAGGATCTACAAAAACTAAATGTTTTGTTACAATGCGTTTGTTTTATGGTCCCATTACAACTGATTCGTAGAATTTTTCTTTCAATATTTCAACCTATTCTCGTACTACCTTTTCCAGTGCACAGTTCCTTCCTTCCTTCTTTCCTTCCTTCCTTCCTTCCTTCCTTCCTTCCTTCCTTCCTTCCTTCCCGGCAATACCAGTGCAATACACGATACTGTCACAAACATGAGACTGAGAGACGTCTTAGCTCCTCGTAAGAAAGCTGCAAATCGGCCAAGTTTGTTTCGATCCTGTTTAGAATTGACAATATGTTTCTGGGGAGCTCAAAACATGGTGACTTAGTTGCATTGCATGGTATAATTTGCTGTTCTGGTGTAGCAGAGATCGTGCACAATAATATTGCTGCTTCCAACCCAATCACGTTTCGCCTAGAGGTAACTAGCAGCTGCAACCCCTGACACATCGTTGTAGAGCGGATAGTATATCTATAAAGTCGTCGCTGACTGCTAAGCGTGTGAATCATGCTCTGTTTGAAAGTTACGTCTACCGTCTTCCCCTTAGACCCGTTTCCTGATACTTGGTCAGGTATAAGGTGATATTTCGGTATATTGCATTATTTTACGGCCGGACACCCTTGTTGTTACCAAACTCAGTTGAGGAGCTAACGAGGATGAAATGAATGATAGTGAATGAAATTGGCTAAGGAGGTAAAAGGAATCAAACAATTTTCATTTACCTCGCACCGACGCGGATAGTTCTCATGGCGACGATGGATCAGTAAAGGCCTAAAAGTGGGAAGAAAGCGGCCGTGGCCTTAATTAAGGTACAGTCCCAGCATTTGCCTAATGTGAAAGTGGAAAACCACGAAAAACCATCTTCAGGGCTACTGACAATGGAGTTCGAACCCGTTATATCCCGAATGTCCGACTCGTTGGCTGAACGGTCAGCCTTCGGTTCAGAGGGTCCCGAGTTCGATTCCCGGCCGGGTCGAGGATTTTAACCTTAATTGGTTAATTCCAGTGGCACGGGGTTGGGTGTATGTCTTGTCTGCATCATTATTTCATCCTCATCATGACGCGCAGGTCTCTTACGGGAGTCAAATAGAAAGACCTGCACCTGGCGAGCCGAACCCGTCCTAGAATATCCCGGCACTAAAAGCCATACGACATTTCATCTCCCGAATGCAAACCCACAGCTGCGCGGCCCTAAGTGCAACGGCCAACTCGCTTGGTGAAAGGAATCGTTTGTGCCCTACGAACATGGACTGTCCCGTCATTTACCTGGAAGTGAAAATGTGAAACCACGGATATAAACAATTCTCAGGACAGCGGACGGTGGGGTTTGGGCCCAGTCGTATGCCGAATGCAGAGCTTGGCTCCATAGCCCTAGCGCATTACCACGCGCGGTCACTCGGCTCGGTGTTTGAATTGTTTTCTACAATGCCAAATTCAGTAACGTACAGCATATATATAGTCACTGAACTAGATGAGTGTATCGTGTAATTAGATAGCAGAAGATATATAAAAGCACATTGGTTCGAACCTTCGTCCCAACAGCAGAAGAAGGCCATTTTCGATGTCCTTCAGACATTCCAAGCAATATTGGCATGAATTTCTTAAACCAAGATAACTTAGAAACACCGCACTTTTCTAAATTTAACACTGCTCGGCTGATAAGGTATTAAGCACAGCACGCTTTTGGCACCCATGAAGATATTTAAAAGTATGGGAGGGTTTACGTCAAACTGGATGACTTAAAGTTGCATCTGAGTATCTAGAAAGCAAAACATCCAAGAGCGGAAAACATTCTCCACGTTCAGTCTGCATGGTAAATTTAATGTTTGGATCCTTGCGGTACAACAATATGGATAATTCATATTCACCATGGGGCCAGATAACAAATATGTCATCGACATATCTCAACCAGATGGAAGGCTTGAGTGCGCAAGGTTGAAGGCCAGATTCTTGAAAGCAGCCCTCGGAATTTCAAAGAACACCAAGTCAAGACTAGCGTACGAACTCGCGAGAGAAACATTTCTAATAGAGGACCTGAGATGAAAATTCAACCTGCCCTGCACAGGCAACTGGAAGAAACTGCGATTACAGAGGGAGAATGAAAAGTGGGAGATATGGCCGGAGTTCTACTCTTCAGAGGCCATGATGAACAGAGCATGGACAGGCACAAACCAGGAGCTGAGACACTTTGCAAATTCCATGGCAGTCCATGGCTACCATCACATAATCTACAGGTCGAAGACATACCACGACCCGGACTTGATGTGCATATGTGATCTCTGTGGAAAACATTGTGACCTATATCACGTACTGACATGTAAAAATCGTGTGAAATCATAGATCTCTGTATTAATTAAGGTATCCTAATATTGCACAACTTGTGCGCAATAAAGTTTATATAAAATCCTTCATATAGAAATTAGCGATGACTGGTGCCAGCGGCGATCCCATGTCAACACCATCCATTTTTTCACATATAGTACCATGAGAACTGGAATACGCAGTGGTGAGGACAAGGTGAAACAGGTTAATAATGTCACCAGGATAAAATCTTTCCTGGTTACAGAGGTGAGGGGAAGTTGACGATGCTAATTCCAGATAGACTCCCAGCCAAAAACCTATTTCACGTTAAGGCGACATTCCAGAGATAAAAATCGAAATTTTTGTCATTTTGGTGAAATTGTTTTTATGACTGAAACTGAAAGGATTCATTTTCTTTTTTCTTTTCACGAAGTTATTAAGCTGAATTCAAACAATTCATCACTGCAATAACGCTTTGTTTTCCAATTTTAATTTGACATTTAAATCCCATTTTTCTCCCATAATATTCCGCCAAATGTAACAAAATTTGTATGGTATATGTATCACATCTATATTAAGAAACCTGCATATGAAATCTCTTTTTACAGAATTTTTTCAAGTAGTAGGGATTTTTTAAGTCCAACATTTTAGAACGTAAAAATTACACAAAATTTAGAACGATATATATCCTTATATAAATTTTGTACAGAAAAATCTATACGCTGTGCTTTTAAAAGAAGAACATTAACATGTTAATTAAATTTCAAGAAAAAATGGAATTAATAATCTCAAAAAATCTTTTGGAAAACTATTAATTCTATATGAAATAAATGTTCGTGATATTTCTACTTTTATGTAGGTGACATTCCCACAAAGTTTTGAGAAAATTCATGCATTAGGTAAAAATATATTTTTATCTCCGGAGTGTCGCCTTAAAATAATCTTCTCTTACAATTGAAGTTCATAGTGTCATGGAACAAACTGTTTTCACTTCTCGTTGATATAGCTTACCCACATAGCATGTAACAGCTGTTATACAATTTATATAAACATCAAAATGCAGTTATCAGACTTGGCAACGAACTAACGGCCCCTGTGCAGATACTGTACTGTACTGTACTGTAATCTTACCATTCCTGTTTAATGTCTTTGCTGAGATAATCACCAATGAATCTCTAAAAAAGAAAACAAGCTTGGGGTGAATATAGAGGGTAGACTAATGCGCACCATCAAATTTTCCGATGATCAAGCTATAGTTCCAGGAAGTGCACCAACTCTATCCAAAATGTTGATAAAGCTGAATGAAAAAGCTAAGGAATTTGGTATGAAAATGAATACTAATAAAACAAGAGTTATGATGTTTAGTAGGAACCCAAGTCCGTTGCACATGATGATCAGTGGTGAGCCTGTACAACAGGCAGCATAGTTCAGATACCTTGGACGGATCATAACAGAAAGGCTTCAGTGTCACCCTGAAATGAAAACACGAATAGCAATAGTAAATCAAGGCACCACAGATAAACAGCCTCTTTTATGTCAGAAAATAATATCCCTCACATTTCGTAAAAAAATAATAATGATATCTGAAGTTTGGTCTGTTGCGCTGTATTTTTCTGAGACCTGGACATTAACCAAGAGTGATATTAAGAGGATAGAAAACTTTGAGATGTGGTGTTGGTGTCGGCAGCAACGGATAAGTTAGGTGGAGAAGAAGACCAACTGAGGTACTTTACATTATACGAGAAAAGAGACAGCTGTTGGGCCAGATTAGGAGGATACAACTTTCTTGGATAGGACATAGGCTTCGACATAAGAATGTGTTGATGGAAATTTTGAAAGGAAATTTTGAGGGAAACGCCCTCATGGAAGAGCAAAAAATAATTCATATTGACATTTCTTGTCAACTCGGCATGCAGGAGCTATGCAGACACAAAACGTACTGTAGAGAATGGACCCACTTGGAGAAGACTCATCGCAGGAGCAAACCAGTCATTAGACTGAATTACTCAAAGAAGAGAATGGTCAATTAGCTGTACTTTCCCTTCAAATAATAATTGCCACCATGCTATTGGGATACCTACAGATTTGAGAAGTAATTGAATAAGAGTGATCGAATGACTTGTAACGATTATATTAATTTTTACTTGTAATCGTTACTTTTTTAAAGTAACTTTTACTTGTAATCGTTATTTTTTTAAATATAAATTTTACTTGTAATCCTTACTTTTTAAATGTAACTTTTGCTTTTAATCGTTACTTTTTTTAAGTAACTTTTACTTGTAATCGTTACTTTTTAATGTAACTTTTACTTGTAATCGTTATTTTTTTAAATATAAATTTTACTTGTAATCCTTACTTTTTAAATGTAACTTTTTCTTGTAATTTACTTCTTGATATAAAATTGCAATCATAACATTCTAGTAATTGATATACATCGCACAGAAGCAGAAATGTGAAAAAATAAATTATGATGAAGATAACGTTTTCAGTTCTACTACAGCAGAATCTGTAGCATCACTAGCTCTTACTTCTCCAGTACTTTCAAGGACATTCTAACGTTGTTCTTGATATTAAACACAGGTAATCCTTCAAATGCCCCTGTACGGCGTCTTTTCAGTAAAAGCAAAGATGTTTTCCTCCTGAAGACGTCGAAAATTACCAATGAGAATCTTAAGAACCAATTAATTAATTTTCAAAGTAAATCGAAAATCTTTTCAAGCCTTAAAAGTCATTTACTAAAATAAAAATGATGCAAAAAATAATTTCGAAATTTCCAGGATATCATGTTTAGTCTCATCTAGTAATGAAATGAAATGGCGTATGGCTTTCAGTGCCGGGAGTGTCCGAGGACGAGTTCGGCTCGCCAGGTGCAGGTCTTTTTGATTTTACGCCCGTAAGCGACCTGCGCGTCGTAATGAGGATGAAATGATGATGAACACGACACATACACCCAGCCCCCGTGCCATCCAAATTAACCAGTTAAACAAATGTAATGGAGTGCAGTCGAACGAAGGCAGGTGATGTAGGAGATATTAGATTAGGAAATGAAGTCTTAAAGGAGGTAGATGAATATTGTAAAATAGTAAAATAACTAACGATGGCACAAGTAAGGAGGACATAAAATGCAGACTAGCACAAGCAAGGAAGAGCTTTCTTAAGAAAAGAAATATGCTCACTTCAAACATTGATATCGGAATTAGAAAGATGTTTTTGAAGACTTTCGTGTGGAGCGTGGCATTGTATGGAAGTGAAACATGGACGATAACTAGCTCAGAAAGAAAGAGAATAGAAGCTTTTGAAATGTGGTGTTACAGAAAAATGCTGAAGGTGAGATGGATAGATCGAATCACAAATGAAGAGATACTGAATCGAATTGGTGAGAGGAGATCGATTTGGCTAAATTTGACGAGAAGAAGAGATAGAATGATAGGACACATCTTGAGACACACAGGACTTGTTCAGTTGGTTTTTGAAGGAAGTGTAGGTGGTAAGAACGGTAGGGGTAGACCAAGGTATGAATATGACAAGCAGATTAGAGCAGATGTAGGATGCAATAGTTACGTAGAAATGAAAAGGTTAGCACAGGATAGGGTGGCATGGAGGGCTGCATAAAACCAGTCTATGGACTGATGACTCAAACACACAAGGTTAAAATTGCCGACCCTGCCAGGAATCGAACCCGGAACCCCTGTGACCAAAGGCCAGCACGCTAACCATTTAGCCATGGAGCCGGACATCTAGTAATGATAGCCACTTAATGTCTCTGTGATATAAAACACTCTCACAAACTGAAGAATATATTCCTTTTCCTTGCAATCTTTTGTATTATTCCAGCCCCAAGACAAAAAAGGTCAGTAATTTTCTTAAGACTAACATTCTATAAAGTAACTGTAATTGTAATTTTACTGATTATTTTTAATTAATTTTAATCTTCTTCTTTATCTGTTTACCCTCCAGGGTTGGTTTTTCCCTCGTACTCAGCGAGGCATCCCACCTTACCGCCTCAAGGGCAGTGTCCTGGAGCTTCAAACTCTGGGTCTGGGGATACAACTGAGGAGGATGACCAGTACCTCGCCTAGCCGGCCTCACCTGCTATGCTGAACAGGGGCCTTGGTGGGGGATTGGAAAGAAAGGAAGGGACAGACAAGGAATAGGGAAGGAAGCGGCCGTGGCCTTAAGTTAGGTACCATCCCGGCATTTGCCTGGAGGAGAAAAGGGAAACCACGGAAAACCACTTCCAGGATGGCTGAGGTGAGAATCGAACCCACCTCTACTCATTTGACCTCCCGAGAATAAGTGGACCCCGTTCCAGCCCTCAAACCACTTTTCAAATTTCGTGGCAGAGCCGGAAATCGAACCCGGGCCTCCGAGCAGCTAATCACACCAACCACCACACCACAGAGGCGGACTAATTTTAATCTTAACTGAGTAAAATATTTCTCAGGTAACTGTAATTAAGCCAAATTACTGTTTTTCCTTGTACACTTCCCATCACTAGATACCTACTATCATCAACTCCAAGGCAGTAATGATCCATACAAAATGGAACACGTGGCTTGCAGTTTCCGGTCGAACGTTTCCTCTGTAGGTTCGCCCACTTCTCCAGATTAACATTGATTAGTCCACGGGGTGCATAGTAACTAGATGACTAATCCCTGCGTCTGCCAACTCATCAACCTGGAGAATGGTTGGATAATGAAATAGCACCACTAAAAGTTATGCAGTTATAAAAACTAAACCAAACCCCATGGCGCAACAGTACTGAAGGGCCATGGCCTACCAAGCGACCACTGCTCAGCCCAAAGGCCTGCATATTCGAGGTGTCGTGTGGTCAGCACGACGAATCCTCTCGGCCGTTATTCTTGGCTTCCTAGGCCGGGGCCGCCATCTCACTGTCGGATAGCTTCTCAATTGCAACCACGTAGGTTGAGTGGACATCGAACCAGCCGGCAGATCCAGGTAAAATTCCTGACCTGACCGGGAATGGAACCCGGTCCTCCAGCTAAGATGCTACTCCTACACCGCGAGGCCGGCGATAGTGAGGTGTAACATGCAAGATAAGAAATGAGGTAGTTTTCCATTGCTTTTCTCACTGAACCAGAAAGTGCTGACCTTATGAGCGGCGCCTTTCACGGCATCTAAACGCACTAGTTCTCGTAGGAAGATTTCGTGATGAAATATAAAGGAACATAGAAAACATAACAGAAACCATAAGAAAAAAAGATTGAAATTTTTCGGACATATTTACAGAATGGATGATTTCCAAATTAACAAAAAGATTTTCACTACATATACCTCAGCAATTCCCATACACTCACAGATTCAGCCTCCTGAAGTAGATACATTTTGCTATGGCCTAAGTTAGAAGTATTTTATTTGAACTTCCCCGGAATAAGGATGTAACCAACAATTCAGTACTTTTACAGCAGAAACGGATATTATTTTAAGGGTTTATTTCATGGTATATACTACTTGGATTAATTGCATATGCAAGTGTACAAATCAGATCATCTATTAAAAACAATATTTTGTTGTTATAACTTCAGGTTTTAAAAAGAATGTATGAACTGGAAGTGATGCAAAGGAAAATAATCTTCAAGTACGTCTTACGTTTGTATAAACAGAAGGGAAAACCTGTACAATTGATAGCAAATAATATTAGTGTAATAATAAGAATAACAATAATAACAATAAACAGAAGTATGGAAATTAATATCTAATGATTAAATGTACAGGAACATAGAAAACATAGCAGAAACGATAAGAAAAAAGAGAAAGCAATTTTTAGGACATATTTACAGAATGGATGATTCCAGATTAACAGAACGGATTTTCAAGCACATTTGGGACAAAAGGGCAACAATTAGCTGGATTCAAGAAGTAAAGAAAGATTTAGAATTAATATAAGAGAAGAAGAAACTATGGACAGATACGTTTTTAGAAAGAGGGTAGTAAGTATGCAAGGATTCCAAGGAAGATTGAACAAGAAGCCTGGTGCGAAGTGGTCTGAGAAGAGAAAGAAACAGCATAGTGAAAGGATAAAAGAATATTGGAAGGAACGGAAGAGAAAACAAATTGAATTGAAATTGGTACGTGGTTGTCATAAGAAAGAAGAAGAATAAAAATGTCAAGAAATATATCAAAACTAGCTGTAATACCCGACGTTAGTTTTACAATGTTTACCTTTAAGATTTTTATTACCAGTTAGTTACGTGTGAAGTGTTTTTATTTTTTGCAAGTTGCTTTTCGTTGCGCCGACACATATAGGTCTTATGCCAACGATTGAACAGGAAAGGGCTAGAAGTTGGAAGGAAGCAGCCGTGGCCTTATTTAAGATACAGCCTCAGAATTTGCCTGGTGCAAAAATAGGAAACCACGGAAAACGATCGTCAAGGCTGCCGACAGTGGGTCTCGAACCCACTATCTCCCGAATACTGAATACGGGAGATGTTGAATGATATTTTACGGTCTTAGAGTAATTTAGATTTCAGGTTTCAGATTATTTAATTTTCGAGTAAAATTTTGTCCTTGTGGAAGCTCGAGTTGTCTGGGAAGTATTTGATCCTTTCAAAAAAAAATAACAGATAACTATACGTACGCCTATTTTCCCGCCGCGCCATTGATATGATGAACACGATTTCAACTGTCATTGAGACTGTCACCAATCAGCCTTGTGACCCCAAAAGTAGTGGATTCAACACTAATCTCGGTCATTTTAGAGCAGGGCCTCTCAGAGTTCATGCACCTGGTGCATGCACTGTGCACGGTGCAAAAGACGACTTCGCTTGGTTGACCAGAGTTCAGACCCCGCACTCCTCGATTTGGAGCAATAACGCTGTCTCTCTCTTTCCCCACGCCTGTCTCGCTCGCTCCGCCTGTCTCCCTCTTCCTCACTTGCTCCGTAGCGCTCCAAATCCGCGCCGAGTTGAGCTGAGTTGAGCCGAGCTTAGCCAAGTAGCCCAGAGACGAAGCGTTGGTCCGAGCCGAGCCGAATGGGACCGATGCACTGTGCACAGGAACTCTGCACCTCAATTTGCATGAGTGAGATTTTGGGCGTTTGAGAGGCCCTGTTTTAGACTGTTGACTTTTAAGCCCTTCTCAGCCCGTCATCTCAATGAAGGCTGAACGTGAACTTAAACAGTATCCAGAGCGTCACAATTCATCCCCGCAGCACATAAACAATGCATTCGATATTAATATCGGTTATTTTCCATTATTTTCACATGTCATCCCCTCCCACTCCCCACTCCGAGCGGTGGTTGGAATGTTTCATCTCCGTAGTATACTTTGCTGCTACTGCTGCTTGTTGTTTTAAGGGGCCTAACATCGAAGGTCATCGGCCCGTAGTATTTTTTTTATCCGGATGGTAGGCCCTAATTCATATGTGTACCAAGTTTCGTTGAGAGCTATTCTTGAAAATAGCCACACACATCCATATTCTCGGTTATTTTTGCATTCATTTTTACCACTTCTCAACCTCCGTACTGATTCAGATTGAAGTATGAATCATCCAGAGTGTCACAGTTCAACTCAGTGATCTTGAAAACAATGCATTCGCCATTAATATCAGTCATTCTCGTTTATTTTTATATTTCACCACCTTCCCTAGGAGTGCTAGGGGTGTTTTGCCCCAGCACTATTTTTTTTTCAGATAGTAAGTCATATGCGTACTAATTTTGCATGAGGGCTATGGTGGAGTGAACTCACATACATCCATAATTTCGGTCATTTTCGTTTCCTCCCTGTACTGCGAGGTACACCTCAACGCTGCGCATTCAAAATCAGCACCTTAAGAAACTCCTCTATCGAACAAAAGTGGAAATTCACACTACATGAACTTAGAACTTTAATCAGAATTGGTCACTAACTTAAATATTGAGGAATTGTGTCATTGTGAAGTTTCCTAAACTGGCTGAATTTCTGCGTGTTTTGTTTGCTATACATCAAGAAGTTCGGACATTTTTCTATAGATGACACTACTAAAAATTATGATCATGCACTGTGGTTCAAGGTGGAAGAATTTATAACTTAAAGAAATTTTGTATTTCTAGGTTTTCCATAACTGATCTATATTTATTTATTTTTGGGTTGGTAATACTTCCTTTTCTTTCAGCCAGTTTTGAATCTAGCCAATCATGAAATTTCTTAATTAATTTTCAACCTATCCCGCATTTCTTGTTCACTTTGTGTTAGCCAATAAAAATTAAGAGGGTGTGTCCTGATTAGTCTTGAATGATCTCGAACATTCCCTGAGGGTTTATAAACTGCGGCTTATCATGTTTCCTTGCCAATTGATCGTCGTCTTTCTGAGTGTGTGTGCTAAGGCAGGAGGCGGGGCCGCCTCTTTCCTCGATCTCCAGAACATCTATATGGTAATGGCCACATAACTTCATTCTTTCTTGCCACCTCCGCAGCTTTATTCGAGGGGAAGGTCCGAATCATTACTATGTAACCTACTTTTCTAAAATGTAACCTTTCTTTCTGCTAATGTAAAAACTTCATAAAATCCTAAATTGTAAATCGGGGATAGAGAATGAGTTACCCTCTCGAGCTCCCCTTCAACTTGGTTTGAGGTGCCTGCGATTTAGCAAACTTTCTTTTTTCTGTAATGTATTATAGTTATTTCCATGCGTGCCACCTCAAGTAGCTTGGGATTAGCCCCTGTTTCTTCGGCCGAGAGCCCTATACGTTTTAATATTTCATTATCTGGAGCGCAGTGTACGCCTCCATTCTGTTTGTGTTCGGGCCGTTCAATTAACCTGTTCTTTTTCACAAAGGCCCTGTAGGTTGGGTACGAGATACCTCTATGTAATAATATTTCAATTTGTAAATAGTGCCTTGAAAGGCCAGAGATTGTCAGATTTTCATGCAATGTTGCCTTGAGTAGGCTTGAGAAACTGAGAGCCTGTTAGCTCTTTTTCCAAAATGTTGTAAGAGTAACGAATGCCTCTTGAAGGCTGGATGTTGTAATTTTGGAAGCAAGTGCTCTTTGGGTTAGGGGATTTCTGCCCTTGACTAAATTACTTCTCATTTTGAATTGTAAATTTGAGCTGGGAGCTCAGGAATTGTAAAATGAGGGGCTTGAAGCCCAGAATCTGTAAAATTATCTAATCTTGGATTTTCTCAGTCGTGTTTCAAGATTGCTATTTTGTTATGTTCACTCAGTGAAAAATATTGTTAAGTTTGTTTTTGGAAAAGAAATATAACCTTTTGAAGTTGTAATTCAATTTTGTTATTGTAGATAGACCCAATCACCCCACCAACTTCTTTAACCTCTTCCTGCTCCACGGGTAACCCCGGATCACACCCCTTCTTATCACCATGCTGATGGAGCTGAACATGAACTTCCACGGTATCCGGAGTGTCGTTATTCACCTCAGTGACCTCGAAAACTATGGACTGTACATTAATATTTGTCGTTGTCTATTATTTTTATATTTCACACCTATTTCTATGTTTTATTAAAGTATGAAGGCTTTCACGGCCGGTGTCATTATAATAAAAATCTTCCGGGCTATTATGTCGTGGTCCACTCCTCCCGCTTCTTCCAGACGTTTCGACTACTGCTGATACTGCTACTACTACTCTCGAGAGCGTATCTACACGACGCCACAGAAGATGACTACCGCAGCAGTAGTCAAAACGTCTGGAAGAAGCGGGAGGAGTGGACCACAACATAATAGCCCGGAAGATTTTTATTCTCTTTCTATGTTCTTTTATGATTTGTATTTTTTACACCAACAGTAATTTATTCCAGATAGTAAGTCATATGTGTAACACACGTCCTTAAACTTGGCCGCTTTGGACATTTTCCTTTCTTCAGCCGTTCTCATCCCGCTGCCGACTGGAGTGTACTTTGTCTTAAACGCCATCCAGAGTGTCATAGAACATCTTAGCGACCCTGAAAGCTATGGATTCGACACAAATATCGGTTATGTTTTATTATGTTTACATATCACCACTACCCAAGGAGACTAGAGGTCTCTTGCCCCCCAAGGTATTATCTTCTATGTAGTAAGCCATACTTGTATCAGTTTTGGTTAAGACCAATGCAGGAACATCCACACATACGGCCATATCTTGGTCATTTTGGAAATGTTATTTCCCACATTTTCTCACCCCCTATACAAAAGGAGGCTGAACGTAGACTTCTAAAAAATCCGGAGTGTCACTATCCATCTCAACGACCCCGAAAAGAAAGGATTCGATACCAGTTTTCATTATTTTCCATCTCACCCCTTCCCACCCCCACCCCTAGGGGTGCTACGGTTGTCATACCACCACGCAGTTTGTCTCCTGATAGTAATTCATAAGTGTATCAAGTTTGGTTCAAATCACTCCACTAGACCTGAAAACTATGAATTCGACACTATGGTTTGTCGTTTTTATTCATGTTTGTATTTCACCCTTTCGCCTAGAGTTTCTAGGGGTATCTTACCCCCACAGCATTTTTCACAGATAGTAATTAATATTGTTACCAAATGTAGTTGACAGCTGTGCTTTAAAATACACACATACATCCATAATCTCGGTCATATTGGTCATTTTATTTTCCCCTTTTCTCACTGCTATGCCAAAGGGGGCTGACTTGGGCCAAAAAATATTCTGAAGTGTCACTGTTCATCTGTGACCCCTAAAACCTCGGATTCGATACTATTCCCGATTATTTTTATATCTCACTCCCCTCCACAAAGGGGGCTGAACTTGGACTTTTAAGAAATCCGGAGTGTCACTATTCATCTCAGCGACCCCAAAAAGTATGGATTCGACATTATTTTTGATCATTTTTATTATATCTCACCCCCCGCCCCTTATTGTGCCCGGCGTGTCTTACCGACACGCGGTTTGTCTCCTGATACTAAGTCAGAAGTGTACCAAAGTTTGGTAGAAATCGCCCCAATGGTTTGGGGTGAGACTGGTACAAACCCGCATATATATAGATTATTTAGGTATAAACTCTCCTTTGTTCGTTCGGAATCCCCAGTTGCTCTTCCTTAGGAGTGGGTGATAACTCGCGGCATTCCACTGTTGATCTATTAGACAGCTAAGTTACCTATCAAAGTTAGTCCTGTGACCTAAAAGTACACCTAGATCACGGCATGTTGGATTGCTATTTCCAAATAACAGGCACTGCAATGAGCCTCTTAGCAAGAAAGGCACTTTATAAAACATGGCGGCGTGTTCCCATCCTCCCATATCCTCCTTACCGGACTATCGTAATATAGCGTAAGCTGCTATCGCCTAGCGACAATCTGTCCATCAAGTTGATCCAATCTTGGTGCGGCTTTGCAACTTAATTAATTACATAAAATTAACTACCCATCGGATTTAATTCAAACCACTTTCTAAACCCTCCCCGGAGTAATAAGAACAAATTGTGAAATTTTCAGCGAAATCGGTCCAGTAGATTTTGAGTCCATTCGAGACATACCAACAAACAAACAAACATTCATTTTTATATAAATAACTAGCAGGTGCTCGCGGCTTCGCCCGCGTTTAATAATTCAACCACGTTAGATATTTCTAAACCGTTTAATTAAATGCAAAAAACCTATATTTATTAACATACATCGTTTTCACTTTTAATATTGGTCGTTTTGTATTATTTTAATATTTCAACCCCTTTCAAACCCCGCCCGTAGGGGTGTCCTACCCAACAGTTTTCTTTCCCACACAGTAATTCATATGAGTACCATGTTTGGTTGAGAGCTATACTGGAATATGCACACGTACATCCATGATCTCGGTCATTTTAGACATTCTTTTCACCCTTTCTAGCCCCCATCCCGACTGGGAATGAACTTTGACTCAAACGGCATCCAGAGTGTCACGGTTCATCTTCTAGACTATGACTATGAACTCGCCACTAATATCGGTCATTTTTCGGATTTCTACATTTCACCCCTTCCTTGCCCCTACAATAATTTTTCCAGATATTAAGTTATATGTTTATCTAGTTTGGTAGAGAACTATGTTCAAACTTACACACACAAATTCACCCGTAACCCCTGTCATTTTCGATTTTTTCTTTCTTCACACCTTCTCACCCCCTATAATTGTACTCTTCATTTTTATATACCAGATAAGTTTTAAGAAACACATTAAAATCTTTACATACTGTTGGTTCGGCAACCTGCTAATCAGACTTGTCATGCAGTTTACTTACCTTCCCCTATTTTTTTTTTTTTTTTTTTTTACCTTCTCATCCTCGATGCCGAACTACGCATCAGATTTCGTTCAAACCACTTCCTAAACCCTCCCAGGGGTAATAAGAACAAATTGTGAAATTTTCAGCGAAATAGGTCCAGTATTTCTTGAGTCCCTCCCAGACATACAGTACATACAAACAAACATTCATTTTTAGATATAAAGATTTTATATAATGTGATTCAGCAGCCCCTTCCAATATCGATTACTGCAACCCAACCAACGTGTACATGGTTATATGGGTGCTATTACCCTTCAGGCGTACTCTATGGTACTAATGTTCAGTGAGCACATTTTGCACACGATTCTGAACCCTAGCGAGATGTTATATCATCCATTCGCAAAACATAACGCCTTGAAATCATGTAGCAACGTCCTTTTACCATGTAACTATGTTAATGTGTCGTGCCTCGTAACCGGGTCTTACGAAGAGGGGAAGCAATGCACAAAATTACGTGACAGAGCAGTAATTAATGTCTTTAATACAGAAACGGATGGCGTATGTACTCTGCTCTGGTCGTCCTACTACCCTACTTCCACTGGTATAGCGTAGAGGATGTGGTTAGACGTTCGCCTAGCAACCGACGGAACGTGCCAGCGGTGGATCGAATCCCGCATCGTTCAAATATTGTTCATCGGTATGATGTTTGAATACGTCAACATAGGCCCACGTTTGCTACATTCAAACAGTAGAATTATGTGGAAGCAAGACAAAACGCGCACTACGTCTGTACCTGGAACGGTATCCCGACAGGCGAAACCCGGCTGCTACGACATTCCACCGTGTTGAAAGTCGTCTAAGGACAACAGACGTGATTTCCAACCAGCCACCAGTCCATGATAGGCCCGTTACATCGGGTGAAACAGAAGAGGCCCTTCTGGAGGCAGCACGACAGGTGAACACCAGCCAGCCGTCCGTCTGGCGAATACATTATGAACATAAATTTCACCCATACCACCTTGAACTACACCAAGAGGTCAGTGAGCGGGATTTCGAAGTTCGAATGGAGTTCTGTCGGTGCCTATTAGGCAGGCTGGACAATGATGCAGCATTCGTATCGCATATATTGTTCTCGGACGAATCGCGCTTCCACAATAATGGGAACGTCAATCGCCACAACATGCAGTATTGGAGTCCGGACAATCCTCCCTGGGTGCGACAGGCGGCCCATCAAGTACGATGGGGAGTGAATGTTTGGTGTGGAATCTTGGGGAATCGCCTGATCGGACCTTATTTCCTTGAGGGCCATTGGACGGGCCCACGCTACACGCACTTTCTGCGTCAGGAACTCCCACTGTTGCTGGAGGATGTGCCCTTGCACGATCGTTTGACGTCGTGGTTGCAACAGGATGAAGCTCCACCACATTCGACTTTGCCCGTTCATAACCATCTGAACTATGTACTGTCAGGGAAATGGATAGGACGAGGAAGCCCTACTTCTTGGTCCACCAGATCACCGGATTTAACGCCATTTGACTTCTTCTTGTGGGGACATTTGAAGAACATCATTTACATCCAAGCGCCCGAAAATCCCGACCAGCTCCAGCAACTTATCACGGACGCCTGCCGAGCAATTACACCTGGAATGTTTCAGCGCGCAAGACACCGGGACCGAATGTACATAAACCAAAACGGTCATCACATAGAGCATTTGCTGCGATAAAACATTGTCAGGGCAGTTGTCCAGTCTGTATGTGTCCAGCCTGCTAACTTGTTAGGGTCATAAACACATTAATTCCCACACAATATGCATGAAAGCGGACATTGAACTTACATTGCGTACGTATTACACAAATATTTCAAAAATTTGTAATCTTCGTCCCGGATCTGACATGCAGGTCCGCCCTGCCACGCCTTTACAAACTACGGTTCCGTACGCATACTCGGCAGCTTATAGCAAGTATTGATGATGATGCTTGTTGTTTAAAGGGGCCTAACATCGACGGTCATTGGCCTCAATATAGCAAGTGTTAGGATTACTGCGGTCACAATATCAATTTAGGGTTTCGCCAGCGTGTCAGGTTCGTATGATCTAGAAGGTACGCGCATATCTTCCAGTGTTTAATGCGAGTTTAACATTACGGCGTCCTATCATGGTGAGGCGGTAAATACCAAGATATCCGGTTGTGTTGTCTAAGCATACCGGCAGGGCACATGTTTTCAGGACGGAATGAATATTGTGGGTTGCATAAAACTATTGGAAGGGGCAGCTGAATCACGCTATATAGATATAATGTTATTTCCTCTATGGCCCGCATTTAAATTATGTATTACACCTGGTTATAATATATTAATAATTTCGTGTGGCTATTTCTAGCCGAGTGCAGCCCTTGTAACGCAGACCCTCCGATAAGGGTGGGCGGCATCTGCCGTGTGAAGGTAACTGCGTGTTATTGTGGTGGAGGATAGTGTTAAATGTGGTGTGTGAGTTGCAGGGATGTTGGGGACAGCACAAACACCCAGCCCCCGAGCCATTGGAATTAACCAATGAAGATTAAAATCCACCACGCGGCCGGGAATCGAACCCGGGACCCTCTGAACCGAAGGCCAGTACGCTGACCATTCAGCCAAGAAGTCGGACACACCTGGTGATAGACCAACACAAGCTCTGTACACCATCTTGACTTATGATCCTTACACCACAGAAAACAAAGTTATATTGGTTGTAAACGAGCTTGAATTTCAAATGTAAGACATAAGACGACACCACAGCATAGAGGCGTCATGATACACCCTACTTCCACTGAAATCTTTCTTTCTTAATCCGTTTACCCTCCAGGGTTGGTTTTTCCCTCGGACTCAGCGAGGGATCCCCACACTACCACCTGCCTCAAGGGCAGTGTCCTGGAGCATGAGACATTGGGTCGGGGAATACAACTGGGAAGAAGTACCAGTACCTCTACCAGGCAGCCTCACCTGCTATACTGAACAGGGGCCTTGTTGGGGGGATGCGAAGATTGGAAGGGATAAACAAGGAAGAAGGAAGGAAGCGGCCGTGGCCTTAAGTTAGGTACCATCCCGGCATTTGCCTGGAGGAGAAGTGGGAAACCATGGAAAACCACTCTACTCATTTGATCTCGAGAGGCTGAGTGGACCCCGTCCCAGCCCTCGTACCACTTTTGAAATTTCGTGGCAGAGCCGGGAATCGAACCCGGGCCTCCGGAGGTGGCAGCTAATCACTCTAACCACTACCCCACAGAGGCGGATCACTGAAATCTCACTTTTCAAAAATGTGTTGGTTACGAACCTTATTCCGGGGAGCTCTTCATTTTTATGTTTTACCATTTGCTTTACGTTGCACGACACAGATAGATCCTAGAGCGACAATGAGATAGGAAAGGGCTAGGACTGGGATTGAATATGCCATAGCTTATTTCTTAGTTAAGGTACAGCCCCATCATTTGCCTGGTTTGAAAATAGGAAACCTCGAAGAACCATCTTCAGAGCTGCCAACAATGGTGTTCTAAACCACTATCTCCCGAATACAAGCTGACAGCTACGTGACAAACTAAGCAGCCACTCGCTCGGTGATAGAGAAATACTTCATCCGTCAAAAGATATCCATATTCAACAACAGTCGCTGTATAGAAACCATTAACTTATCAATGATTTCCTAAACGCTGTCTTGCTAAATATATTGTGCACATTTGCTAATGCCCAGTGTTGTCAAGTTGTTGAGGTATCTTTGGTAGTTAGTACACCTACACCACAGTTTACTTACGAGGTGCCTATCCGAGGCTGTAGTAAAGACATACTTGGTGCACCCAGAAGGAAGTACAGTACCTCTGTTATCCGGAACACATTTAACCGAAATAGCGTTTAACCGAAACGACTGAAAATAAATATTCTCAGTAAAAACGAATTGAAGGAACATTCTTTGTCATATTATGTTATGAACTAAAGCGAGTAACAAGTATAGTCTACCTTCACAACGATTATGATATGGGATTTGCATAACGATTAGGGGTACGGCCAATCAGACCCCCTATAATTTATGTTACTCTTGCTACATTATAGAAGAGCGGGTGGCCGACACTTCCTACTAACCAAATTAAGTTTGAAATCTAACCTGTTACTGCATAAAAATCCGGGCTTTAGTTATGACAAAGGGGCTGAGCAAAAGAATGCTTGAATTCTGACCTTGACTGCCTCCTTCCCTTCTCCATTGCGAGTACAGTTTGTTTCTGGCTCTTTCATTAGTTTTATTGTTTGCTATGTTAAGATATGACGTAGCGGATGAGAAACGGAATGTTTAAATTCTGACCTTGACTGCCCCCTGCCCTTCTCTTTTGCCAACTCAGTTCGTGATGTAAAGAAAGCAAAGCCTTCTAACGTGCCGCTGATGAAACAGTGTTGTGACATAGCGGCTAGAAAATGATGCGAAAATAAAACACACAAAAAAGTGGAAGTCTTTTTCAAAAATGTAGTGCAGTATGTACAGTATAAGCATATTCACTGTACAATTGTTTGGTTTCATTAAATTGCCTTGTTAGCATTGTATGTGTCGGCCTATTTTCTTCATTTACTCTAATCTAAAACGTCAAAAATATCTTACTTGACTACAAAATTATATTTTAATTACTATCCAAAATGTTCATTAACCGAAACCACCTATTCCCCTTTGTTTCAGCTAACATAGGTTCTACTGTATACAGGTCGGATTTCTCATCCGAAAGCCGTGATATTTTGAGACGAGACTTCAACTTCTTGATGACAGCATAGTCCTGGAGATCACTCAGTTTACAGCATCAGGGCAAATTAAGCTGGGTAAATTCCACAAAGCACAAAGATCGTTGGTGGTGCTGGTAGTGGTGAATATTGTTTCAAAAGGAAGTAAAACTGGGCAGCCATCCCCTGACCACAGGTAAAAATGGAAGAGAGCCGTCCTTTCTAAAAATGAGGGTATCAGCAAAAGAAAGGGAAATATCACGATAGGCGGGAACTTGGAAAGTACTGTAGGCTTAATACCGTTACGGATTGAAGGCAACAAGAGATGACCGAGCGAGGCCAGATATAAAAATGAACGTTAGCAGCCTGGCTCAAGTAAGTAAATTCAGCTAGATGCCCACCGAACGAGTTCTCCGTGCGGTAAACGGCACGCAGCTGTGAGCTTACATTCGGGAGACAGTGGGTTCAACCTCCACTGTCGGCAGCCCTAAGATGTTTTTACGTGGTTTCCTATTTTCTCACCAAGCAAACACCGGGGCTGTACCTTAATTGAGACCACGGCCTTCCCTATCCCATTGTCACCATAAGACCTATATATGTCGGTGCGACGTAAAGCAACTTGTAAAATATGGCTAACAACTTTTTTCGTTTGGTACTCTGTTATACGCCTTCTCTAGATCTGCGAAACATGCGTATAACTATCTATTTCTCACATAATATTGTTCAATTACTAAATGGTTACTGAAAATAAGGTCCTCACAGCCCTTCTGCGGTACGAATTCAAGCTGGTTTTCATCCAATTTACATTCCACTATTGATCACACCCTCGTTCCTGATATGCCTGTGAACCTCTTGCCTGGTATGGTAAACAAGAAAATAAATCAATAGTTGTTGCACTCCTTCCTGTTCCCTTACTTAGGTGCATTTCTGATTTCGTCCAGTCAGAAGGTACCTTATTCACATTCTGTGCTAATTCATTTATTCTATGAATCTATTTCAACCCTGTCTTCCCACTATGTTTGACAATTCAGGTCTAATTGCACCTTATCTTGCTGGTTTATGATACTGTACTTAATTTTCCATCATCTCCACTTCCTTGAGCGTAATTGCATTGCCATTATAGGCGTACATTAATTACGCTTTAAAAAATTAAATGACATAAGAGATAGAGGGTTGCAAGCCCCTTTTCTGACAACAATGCTAAAAACTCATATCCCTTCGTTTTTATGATCTTGATTACATTAGCAATACTGAGAAGCTTCGCGTGTCTCATCAAAGATATGCGTGTGTTATGGAAGTCTATTGATCTACTATAGGATGATCTCGACTCAGCACGTAGAAAAGTAGTGCAGGTAAGTGATGTTTGGTCAACACAGCGTGCAGCACGCGTGCTTTCTGCTCAGGACACGATAGTCATAAACACAGGAGCGCAAACAATCAGTGTGAACAATCCATAGTTTACAGTTCCCATAATAACCTGTGTTGTATGTAGATCAAACGTGTAATTACAAAACTTGGAGTGACGTCATTCATCATTTAACAGCTAAATTACAGTACTTATCACATTATTATTATTATTATTATTATTATTATTATTATTATTATTATTATTATTATTATTAGTTCGTTCGTTCTTTCGTTCGTTCGTACCGGCCAACAAGGACCACGTTATTTCAGATGTCTTCTCTGGACTTTGATCTTTGCCCAGTTCTCCTTCATTCGTTGCCGGGGTTGCTCTTTACTTTCTACCGTCCACGTCTTTGCCGTCTTCAACTTTGGCCTTTCCTGAAAGCCCTGGTGGTCTTTTAATTTTCCCCTGAGTGGGTTGCGTTTTTGTATACATCTTCGTAAGTGATTCCCATCTCGCGCAAGTCCCTTTCCACCTCCTTGAACCAAGTTGGCTGGGTCTTCTTCTCTTGAAAATAGGTAAAGATCTGGTTCGATAATCGTGTGGGTTTCATTCTTAACAAGTGGCCATAAAATGCAGTTCTACTTCTCCGCATGATATCGTAGATCTTTTGGACATGAGTATACAGCTCATGGTTATGCCATTCATCTTTCTCTTTAATTGAGCCAAGAATTCTCCTTAATATATTTCTTTCTTTCTTTCTTTCTTTCTTTCTTTCTTTCTTTCTTTCTTTCTTTCTTTCCTTCTTTCTTTCGTTTCCTTTTTATATATCAGGCCTTTCCTGTTCATAGCAAGACATTTCGATGCATACAAAAAGCCTCTGGTCTTTAACAGTGCAATAATGTCTGAGTTTTACGTTCAAGGATAAGGACATTTTGTTGTAAACGTCTTTGGTTAGTTGATAAGCCATTTCCATTTTATTCATGAGCGACGCGAGAGCTTCATTTTTCAGAAATGTTTGGTTCTATCCACTCGCCAAGACATTTAAACTTATCTGTCCGTTTGATTGCCCCCTGGTTTACTTTTAGCTCTCTTGGTGCTAGATTATTATTATTATTATTATTATTATTATTATTATTATTATTATTATTATTATTATTATTATTGTTGTTGTTGTTGTTCCGGGGATTCTGTGGAACGTAGATCTGATAGAAGGTGCGGGCATGAATGGGTGGATATAAAAACAGTCAGAAGATGAATTTAAAACTTAAAAAAATGAAATGTCGTATGGCTTTTAGTGCCGGGAGTGTCCGGAGACAAGTTCGGCTCGCCAGATGCAGGTCTTTTGATTTGACTTCCGGAGGCGACCTGCGCGTCGTGATGATGATGATGATGAAATGATGATGAAGACGACGCATACACCCAGCCCCCGTGCCAGTGAAATTAACCAATTAAGGTTAAAATTCCCGACCATGCCGGAAATCGAACCCGGGACCCCTATGACCACAGGCCAGCATGCTAACCATTTAGCCATGGAGCCGGACAAAACTTTAAAATCAGAGCTGTATTTCTTTCTCCTTTTTTGTGGTTTCTTTTCAAAAGTTGGACTTTACAATTCAAGTACAAAATTTTAGCTCATGAGCTAGGGTAACAATTTTGGGAAATCAGAACAATCAACAAATAACGAATTAGCAACCTCGAGCTTGAATCTCCCTAATAACAATTTTTTTCCCGTGTACTACTGCTCCTTTAAATCAATAGTCAAGTAGACGGATCTCCCAATTTATTTTACATCAACAGGAATAACCTTATTGCTCCATCAATTTACACTTTCCCGGCCTATCCCAGGCACAACCTACATTTGACAAAATAAAACAGTATTCACTGTCTTAACTGTTCAACAGTCTGATACCTTTAACATGAAATGAATGAAATAGAGTTCAACAGGAGTAACAAGTAGCCATTCTACATGGCCTTCGGTAAAAACAAAAGGTTACAGTTACTGGACGAAAATCAAAATGGTAAAGAGGCGGACACTTGCTAATGGCCTGACGTTACAGAGGTGAAGCCTATACTGCGGAGGTGACTAGATGAAGAAAAATATTTAAGTTACAGAATGTACTCGATAGTTTTCAAAGGTTACAGAACCATAGTCACCTCAACATCAAGTTGAAAGTGAATACAGGAGGGTACCTCACTCTCTATTCCCTGATTTCGGTTAAGTTCTTTCGAATTGCTTGAAATTTACATTTAAGGTTTGAGATTTACAGTTGAGAAAAGAACAGTTACAGTGCTAAAGATTGGAAACCTTCCCCTCGAGATATTTTTCAAGGACTATCACATAGTTATACTAAATCTCCCATTACCTTGAACTGGTGGACCTCCCGAAGATGCACGAGGCTCCCCCGCCTCCGTTACGAACACACACTAGACTGTAGACTGGAGCGATCACAAAGACATCATGGCCCACAAGCACTCTACTTTTATAGTGGAAAGTTCCAGAAAACTCTGGGCTAAGACCATGACACAACCCCAATTGTCATTGGAAAATAAAATAAATACCAGAGAGTTTTGATTGGCAGAAAAATAAATGGTGGTGGTGGTGGTGATTATTGTTTTAAGAGGAAGTACAACTAGGCAACGATTCTCTATATAACACTAATCTGAGAGTAAAAATGGAAGGGGTCCGACACTTCGAAAAATGAAGATATCGGCCAAAGGAAGACAAGGGCCAAGAAGGGCGTGAAAATGAAGGACTCCCTAGCCCTCGCAAATCTAATAGCGTCGGGGTCTGAAAAGAACAAGAGTTGACCAAGAGAGGTTGGATAGGATAGATGAAAGTGAGGAGCCTGGAACAAGTAAGTGGAAGCAATGCCAGGACTCAGCTAAGGGCCCCGTGGTCGCCAACCCACGCTCCAATGTTCAGAGCCCCAGGTGCCCTATTAATCACCTCTTACGACAGGCAGGGGATACCGTGGGTGTTATTCTACCGCCCCCACCTACAGGGGGAGCAGAAAAATAACTGTAGAAAATTTTTCATGGGCCAACATCTTATGTTGGCGGGAAAAGACAGAAGTGTTGATAACTTTTGAACATCAAAAACAAACATTAAACATTGCAGTTTAGGAAACCTTTACATACAAAATTACTCTAGAATTTTAACAGTTCATCTTTACACCAGAGGGCACAACATTAAGTTTATAGTAGCGACATCTGTTGAGAAATAATCAAAAATTTCTTGTACTAGATGTTGCAAGGGTTATATTTCAGATGGCATTCTCCAAGACGTTTAATTTAAATGCGCGGGGCGGGTGTACCTCCGGTATTATTATTATTATTATTATTATTATTATTATTATTATTATTATTATTATTATTATTAACTGCTGGCTTCCCACCAGAAAGAATGTTGTTCGAATCCCCTTTTATCTCGGGTTGAAATTTTCATCTCAAAATTCACGTGACGTCGGGAAGCGTATCCAGCTTTAAACCCCTCGCCAAAACCAAAATGAGTCTGAGGAGGCTCCAGCGACACCACAAAAACCCCGATGATCTGGAGAGACAAATAAAGAAATAATAATAATAATTATGATAATAATAATAACAATAATAATCCACAGCCTGTTTCCACGTATTCGACTGGGTCAGTGATGGAATGAATGAAGTCCCCAACTATCGGCGAGGGAGGAATTTTGCCAGCTGCCAAAGCCTGTCGCTTTCCTCTGGGGCAATGGATAATAATAATAATAATAATAATAATAATAATAATAATAATAATAATAATAATAATAATAATAATAATATCTTCGAATGACAGGAATGTCGAGACTAAGAGAAGCCGATAATTTGAAGAAAAGATCTTCCGCAAGATAATGGGTCCAAAACTCATGGATGGCCAGTAGGTTATAGGTTACGTGGAAGGGGAGAATTATACCAGCAAAGCGAAAGATTGATTGTTTAGAATGGATGAGAAGAAGCTGACAAAACAGATTTTTTTAAATTTTTTTATTGTTTTTATGTTTTGCAATTTGCTTTTAGGTCGCACCGACACAGATAGGTCTTACGGCGACGATGGGATAGGAAAGGCCTAGGAGTTGGAAGGAAGCGGCCGTGGCCTCTACGCGCACGGTCAACTCTCCCGGTCCATTAATGTGTGATTCTTGCTAAACGTGCCTTCAAATGGACGCAAACGAATATAATAACAACAATAATAATTTAGCGTATCTTCAATTACTATAGGTTTGATGAGTAACATGGGTGTCGAAATTATTTTTTACCTTCAAATGTTCTTTATTGAAACTAAAAAGAATAAGTTATTGTATGAAAATATGACTTCTTGGATATTTGACTGTTTCACAAGATGCTCACATTTTCTCCGCTTACATTGAAGTTCACTCACTCACTCGTTCGCTCAAGTGGCATATCGGTCGAAAGAATTCTCTCTCTGCCGCCAGGTTTTTTGCCTCACACCAGTAGATATCCATATATGAAAGATCCGTCACAAATATTCGGAGCCATAAAATGCTCTAAAAAGTACGCGACGATGTATACCTGTATATGAAAGGCAGGCACTATTAAGTAAGAGTTTGCAGAAAAAAATCACTCTTAAAATTAGAAATTATATTTTGAAATTAATCACGAAATCCTTATCAAAATTAATTGTTTATTCACCTCAGTAACCTTATTACTCTATCCTATTTGTTCATCAACTGCTCCTATAAACGCTTATAAAATTAACCGCGTATTCTCATTATTTACTTACACAGTTCAAAAAAATTACGGGAACATGTTTTTCAATGTATGACGTGCTCCACAAAACAATACCTCACACCCAGGTATATTACCAACTGAACCGTTATTCTTTACCGTTGATGTATACAAAATAACATCGATGGATTCGCGTTCATTTTCGGAACACAAACGGAAATGTCCAAACAGGGGCGAAAACAAAGTGATAACCGTCCTTCAGGGTGGAATTTTATCACAGTTGTAGAGCTTCAGTATTTATTTATCACAGCTTGGCACCTACGTGGCATGCTCCGTATAAGTCGACGGAGATCACGTTGCGGTATCAGGTCCCATTCTCCAACGAGAGCCTGTGCGAGGTCTTGGAGAGTCTGTGGTGGAACAGGACGCACACGAAAAATTCTGTCAAGCCTATCCCGCACATTCTCGATGGGATTAAGATCGGGACTCACTGCTGGCCACTCCATCTCTTGAATGTCCAATTGTCGCAAGACAGGTCTGGTGATGCGCGCTGCATGAGCTCTGGCATTGTAGTCCTGAGTACGAATTCAGGCCTAATACTGTTTGCAGCAACCAACATATGTTGTAGCAGTATCTGCGCGATGTACCCCGCAGCGGTAAAATCCGTACGGCCATGAATACTGATGCCACCTCACACCATTACAGAACCTTGTCCGAATCGTTCGCCTTCCTGGACAAAATTTGGCTTGTAATGCTCACTACGGCGCCTCCATACACGTTGACGTCCATCACGCTGTGACAGGAGAAATCTGGACTCGTCTGTGAACACAGGTTTACATTGGCGAAGTTGCCAGTTGACGTGGGTACGGGCAAACAGAAGGCGAGCTGCACGATGTTGATGCGTTAAACGGGGCACTCAAACAGGACGTCTGGGGGACGTCTGGGTCGTAAGGACACTTTTCCTAACCTGTTCCAGACACCGTGACTCCAAAGACCCCCCTGAGGTCTTGTTGCAGTTCTCTGGCAGTTGCTGAACGACGCCGCAACGCACAGATGGTCAGATATCGGTCATCCTGTGTGGTTGTCATGCGTCCACGACCTTGTCCAACCCTCCTTGTGAACTGCTCTGTCTCATTATAGCGATTCCACAAGCATTGAATAACTGACGGAGAGACACTGAGATCCACAGCAACACGACGAAAAGTCCATCCTTCCTGGATCAAAGTGTCGGCCCTTGCGACTTGAACCTCGTTAAGATGTCTCATGCGATGTGCTGGTTTACGTACAGCGTGCTCACATGACCGCAGTGGTCTGTGTACCTCACAACGACACAGACACACGGACGCACCACTATTCAATTTGTTTTGATGGGTATTTGACAGTATAATGCATGGCTACGCCTACAGATGGAGTATAACTTCGATTTGACATAACCTGAGTAGCTAAGGTCTCAATGTATGCTGTACGACTATTGGAACCCCATCTACCAAATTGACTTTCATATACCAGACGTTACAAAACAAGTTCCCCTAATATGTTTGAACTGTGCACATTTTGAAAGCCGACCTGAGACAGTTTTGCACCAAAGAAATTAGGTCGTACTTCAAAATCATTATCTGCTTTTTATTTTTTACAGATATTTTCATGATAGGTAAACTTACATGCACAACTCTGTTACATGTTCTTCCACTCAGGATCCGAAATAGATACCTATAGGATCCGAAATAGACACCTATCCCATCTTCGTCGTGTGCTCCTAACACTCAAGCAATGCCCCATACTCTACCGACTTCCCACAACAGCAAATTCCTTTAATGACATCGATATCTTCATTTCCTGACATCTCTTCAAAACCTAATTGAAATGTAAACCGGTACTAAAATAGTAAGCTATTGATTTCCTGTTGACAACCTGACTAGAACGTTACAAATGACACGGACGTGATTATATCCGGGTTTCATTCTTGTTTCTTTCTTGTTATTTAGTTTCTAAAGAACTTTTTTTTTGCTAGATGCTTTACGTCGCACCGATACGGATAGGTCTTATGGCGACGATGGGACAGAAAAGGGCTAGGAGTGGGAAGGAAGCGGCCGTGGCCTTAATTAAGGTGCAGCCCCAGCATATGCCTGGTGTGTAAGTGGGAAATCACGGAAAACCATTTTCAGGGCTGCCTACAGTGGGGTTCGAACCTACTATCTTCCAAATACTGGATACTGGCCGCACTTAAGCGACTGCAGCTATCGAGCTCGGTCTAAAGAACTCGTTAATATTAAATCCCCTCATCGTTACCTTTAATTATTTGCTTTCTTACTGTTAATATTTTACATTGTTTGAGTGAAAAACCGAGTACTTCGAAACTGTATCTATTACTAAATAAATAAATACAAATACCCTTTACCATGTATATCTTTCTTTGTCTGCTTACAGTCCAGGGTTGGTTTCTCCCTCGGACTCACTGAGGGATCCCACCTCTACCGCCTCAAGGACAGTCTCCTGGAGCATGAAACATTTGGTCGGGGATACAACTGGGGAGGAGGACCAGTACCTCGCGCAGGCTGTCTCACGTGCTATGCTGATAAGAGGCCGTGCAGGGGGTGGGAAGGTTGGAACGGATGGGCACGGAAGAGGGAAGTAAGCAGCCGTGCCCTTAAGTTAGGTACCATCCCTGCATTTGCCTTGAGAAGAAGTGGGAAACCAAGAAAAACCACTTCGATGATGGCTGAGGTGGGAAGCGAACCCATTTACTCAGTTGACCTCCCGAGGCTAAGTGAACCCAGTTCCAGCCCTCGTACTACTTTTCAAATTTCATGGCACAGCCGGGAATCGAACCCGGGCCTCCGTGGGTGGCAGCTAATCACACTAACCACTACACTACAAAGGGAGACACCATTTATACCTATAAACTGAAAATATGGTTTCGCAATTGTCGTTGTTCTACTGAAAGCACAGACATTGTTTAAATGTGGCATTGAGAGAGAGAACTAACAAGCAGGCACCTGGGAGGGCCTTGAAAAACCCCACGGTAAGCTATGGGAGGAAAACAGCATTAATGTTGTTTAAAAGGAAATCTTTTAAGACCTATCAAAGGAAATCTTTTAAGACCTATCAGTTGGGGCAGGTCGCTAGAAAATTTAAATTCAAAATAAATTTTGTTTGAAACCTTTCTAAAGTAGTCAATTGTTTTAAATTATGAGGTAAAAGTTATTTCAGTCCCCCTCTTAGCCTCCATTTATCTTTCGTATAGAGTAATCTAATTGAGCACAGAATCTAAGTTAACGAAATTGTACTCCTGCGGCTCTCACGTGATACTGGAACAAATATACAGACAGAAATTGAACCGCTGTCTCTGGTGATAGTGGTGATTATTGTTTTAAGAGGAAGTACAACTGGACAACCATCCTCTATATAACACTAATCAGTGAGAAAAAATGTAAGGGGTACGACACTTCGAAAATGAAGGTATCGGCTAAAGGAAGAAAAGGGCCAAAAAGGGCGTGAAAATGAAAGACTCCCTTAGGCCTCCGTACGTAATACCGTCGGGGTCGGAAAAGAACAAGAGTTGACTAAGTGAGGTCGGATAGGATAGATGAAAGAGAGGAGCCTGGCACAAGTAAATGGAAGCAATGCCAGGACTCAGCTAAGGGTCCCGTGATCTCCAACCCACGCTCCAAAGTTCAGAGCCCCTGGTGCCACTTTTAGTCGCCTCTTACGACAGGCAGGGGATACAGTGGGTGCTTTCTACCACCTCCAGCCACAGGGGGAAACGGCTGTCTCTCAAGCCTCTTAAGCAACGAGCATGGAATGTAACGAAACAAATGTACAGTATGATCATTTTGATAAATGTTCGGCTGCTTGGCTGAATGCTCAGCGTAGTCGCCTTCGTTAAATGGTTTAATCCCTCAGGCTCTGGGACTGGATACTGTCCTGCCCCCCATCACCCCTGCAATTCATACAACACACACAACACTATCCTCCACTACAATAACACGCAGATTCCCATACACGGTAGATGCCGCCCACCCTCATCGGAGGGTCTGTCTTACAAGGGCTGCACCAGGCTAGCAACAGGCACACGAAATTATTATTAAGAATTTTTATAATTACAAAGAAAACTTTATTTTTGTTCGTGCATATGAATCTTAATTCAATGTTGGTCTCTTGATTAAGAAAAACATGTAATTCTGTTTTTTTCTCAACGACTTTTAGGCTCCTCGATCTGCCAATGTTTATTTATATTTAAATACGTATATTATTGTTTCTTGAGTAATCAGTCTATAGACTAGTTTGATGCAGCAGTCCATGCCACCCTATCCTGTGCTAACCTTTTCATTTCTACGTAACTGCTGCATCTTACATCTGCTCTAATCTGCTTGTCATATTTATATCTTGGTCTACCTCTACCCTTCTTTCCCCCTACACTTCCCTCAGAAATCAACTGAACAAGTCCTGGGTGTCTTAAGATGTGTCCTATCAGTCTATCTCTTCTCTTCAAATTGAACCAAATCGATCTCCTCTCACCAATTCGATTCAATATCTCTTCATTCGTGATTCGATCTATCCATCTCACCTTCAGCATTCTTTAGCAGCACCACATTTCAGAACCTTCTATTCTCTCTCTTTCTGAGCTAGTTATCGTCCATGTTCCACTTCCATACAATGCAACGCTCCAGACAAATATCTTCTAAAACATCTTTCTATCCAATATCATTCATTCGTGATTCGATCTATCCATCTCACCTTCAGCATTCTTTAGCAACACCACATTTCAGAATCTTCTATTCTCTCTCTTTCTGAGCTAATTATCGTCCATGTTCCACTTCCATACAATGCAACGCTCCAGACAAATATCTTCTAAAACATCTTTCTGTCCGATATCAATGTTCGAAGTGAGCAAATTTCTTTTCTTAAGAAAGGCCTTCCTTGCTTGTGATAGTCTGCATCTTATGTCTTCCTTACTTCTGCCATCATTAGTTATTTTACCCCCAAGTAACAATATTCATCTATTTCCTTTAAGACTTCATTTCCTATTCTAATATTACCTGCATCATACTTTAAATACTTACGAACTTGAATCCTGAAACGTTTATGTCTATCCATTTATAAACATTTGAGTGTGATCTGATAATTATTAAAGCCCGGTGACAGGTTAGATTGCAAACTAATTTGGTTAGCAGGGAGTGTCGGCCACCCGCTCTTCGGGAATGTAGCAAGAGTAACATAAATTATAGGGGTTCTGATGGGCCGTACCCCTAATGTTCATGCAAACCGGATAGCTTAATCGTTGTGAAGGTAGACTATACTTGCTACTCGCTTGAGTAAATTTGCATTTTAACCTATTAATGCTTAAAAATCCGGGCTCTAATAATGATGTTCTTTCAGGAACGATACAGGTCATTCTGTTTTAATGAAGTTATTTTCTTTTTCAGGTACTTTATAAATGTATTACTCAAAATTAGTTTCTGTAGGATGGAAAACCTAACAGTTATAAATTAATTGAGTCGAAACTGAAAAGATATGACTTCATACATTACAAAATCAGCTTTTCTGTCTTGACGTTTCGTTGTATTAAAAACTAGCAGTTACCCGCGGCCTCGCTCGCGTAAATTTCGTAATTTGTTAATAGTAATCGTTCCTCCGTAATGCACCAAGACATTATCTGAAAATCCCTAAAGTGTAAAAACTCATCGAAAAACTGCGTTTCTTTTACCCCAGAACCTCTTTGAAAACCACGTTTGTGGTTGTGCCTTTTGGGGCAAAGATGACCAGGCTGGAACATGCGACGTAGAACTGTACATGTGAGAAACAGTCCTCTCTCAAGTAGAAAAAGTACGTGTTCCTTTACTATAAGGAAGATTCCAAATACTAATTTAACGCCTGTAACATCTTCAGTTTTTAAGATACAAGGATCCTCATAAAAAGAATTCAACTCCTTCTTCACTTCTTTTCAACCCCTCCTTAAGTGGATTTTCCAAAAATAAAAAGTACGTGCTTCTTTATTTTCAAAGGAGATGCACCGAAAACAAAAAAGCACGTGTTTCTTTATTTTTATAGGAGATTCCACGTACCAATTTTTACGTCTGTAACATCTTTAGTTTTTGAGGTATAAGTTCCCTCATAAAAAGGATTTAACCCTTTTCATTTATTTTAACCCCCTTAAGTGGATTTTCCGAAAACAAAATATACGTCTTTCTTTAATTTTAAAGGAGATTCCAAATACCAATTTTCACGTCTGTAATCTGTTAAGTTTTTTGATATAGGTACACTCATTTTAAAAATTAATTCCCCTCTTCACCCCCCTTGGCGATGGAATAGCAAAAATTTCTTCGTTGGTGAAAACCTACACCGTAATATAAATGTAGCCGCAAAATGTCATTTCTTTATGCCCAGTAGTTTGGCTCGGCGATGATGAATCAGTCCGTCAGTCAGTCAGTCAGTCAGTACATGTTATGTTTTATAAATATAGATTGTGTTTCATGGACTGATAACATTTCATATTCTCATTAATCCCTTGAGTTGAAGACGAAGGAAGTATAGGGTCTATTGTTTTTCAGAGTTGTTCTATTGAATCAATCAGAACTACTTTTATATTCGTTGAAAACTGAATGTCTGTATCCTGACCTAAGCCATCTAAAGTTAAGAGTGAGCAAATGTTAGCAACCTGGAAGAGAAGTTCTTTTAGTACAGAAAAATGGGGTCACTTATCATTAATGAGATCTACTGACCTAGTAACCTGCAATGAAGCCTGTGTGACAGAGGCTTATTAACAAGACCGCGTGACAATTTGCACTCTTTAAGAGCTGCCTCCTGAGCAAGTTATTAACCTCGATTAAGGAAATATCTGCTTGACAAAATTACAGAGCCATGATACTTCAGGTAAAGGTCTCAGTAACTCTGCAAATAAGATTATCTGTCTACACTCCATCACACAGTAGCGACTTCTTGTTACATGTGACGTCCACATTGTACTTGACAATTTATAGTGTTTATTCTCACTCCAGTAAAACTTTCAATTTTAATGAAATGTAGCACTACTAGAAACCATTAATTAACTTTCACACAAATTCAACAATTGCTCATCTCTTACTAGCTCGCTGTCCGGCTACCCGGCAAAACGGTTAGCATACTGGCCTTTGATCCAAAGTGTGCGAGGTTCGATTCCCGACCGGATCGGGTATTTTCACTTTAATTCCTCTGGTTCGAAAACTGAGTATGTGTCCCGTCTTAAACCTTGGAATTCTTCTTCCTTTTCTTCTTCTTTATCTGTTTACCCTCCAGGGTCGGTTTTTCCCTCAGACTCAGCGAGCGATCCCACCTCTACCACCTCAAGGGCAGTGTCCTGGAGCTTCAGACACGGGGTCGGGGATACAACTGGGGAGGATGACCAGTACCTCGCCCAGGTGACCTCACCTGCTATGCTGAACAGGGACCTTGCGGGGGATGGGAAGATTGGAAGATTGGAAGGGATAGACAAGGAAGAGGGAAGGAAGCGGCCGTGGCCTTGAGTTAGGTACCATCCGGGATTTGCCTGGAGGAGAAATGGGAAACCACGGAAAACCACTTCGAGGATTGCTGAGCTGGAAATCGAACCCGCCTCTACTCATTTGACCTCCCGAGGCTGAGTGGACCCCGTTCCAGCCCTCGTACCACTTTTGAAATTTCTTAGCAGAGCCGGGAATCGAACCTGGGGCTCCGGGGGCGGCAGCTAATCACACTAACCACTACACCACAGAGGCAACACACTAGAATTCATCATAGGTAAAACCCCATCCTCACAAGCTGTAATAATCACATAATCACATTTCAGTTGAGTAGATAGTATCTTGCCTGTTATATTCGTGTGTACGGTAACCCTTTTGATACCTTACTTTAGCATTTAACCAAACGGCAGGTTTCATTTCTATTAGCCTAGTACTACATTAATAATAATCTGTCTATGTGTTTTAATTTTGTTGATAATCCTTGAGTATCTACCGCTAGTTCTTGCAAATTCCAAACTTTAGGCCTCATTGCAATTTTCATTTCTATTTGTGCTTAGTAATAACCTATTGTAATTAGGATACGTCTGAACGTACTTTATAAATTATTGGAGCGTATTGTAGTAACATTAGAAATTAGAGTGCTTATTCTATTATTTTGAGTAGTCCTGCGAATTTCAAACTTGAATTTTGTAATTTTCATTTCTGTTTACGCTTTTAATAACCTGTTGTAATTAGGATACGTCTGAAGATAGTATAAAATTATTGTAGTGTATTATAGTATCTGAACGTACCGGTAGTTTAAAATTATTGTAGTATATTATAGTATTTTATTAGAAATTAGTGCGTTTATTCTATTACTGTGAAACATTTGTGTAGTACAATATCTGTAGTATCTGTTGTACAGTGGCGTATTTTGCGATCAAGAGGTGGGCTACCCCTGTACTTAGGTTAACCCTTTTCGATAGTTGGTTTAGTGAACGTCAAACCTTAAGCAATTTGAGCTGCAGCCAATAGCCACCAGAGTAGCCTGCTGTGTTGTCAAGGCTGCTTCACAAGCTACTGCCGAGATGGTAGCCTAAGGTTTAGCAAATTAAAGTTCGGCTTTGTGGCTAAATGAATAGAATGCTTGCCTTTGGTCCGATAGCCCCGGTTCCATTCTCAGAACCCCCTCATGCTGTTAATTGCCCTGGCTTGATGACTGGGTGTTTATGATGTCTTTGCCATTCATTTCATCCTTATTAGGTCTGCACGAAGCCTATACAGATGTCATGCATTATTATTATTAATTATTATTAAATAAAAATGTTGACTTTACAGTGGTCTTACCCATCGTTCACTGGTTAATTAGCTTCCTAAGGAGATCAGTGATGGTGTCCGAACCATGATCACGGGTTCGATTCCAATCAACAAAAGAGAACACTAAACCTGAAAGATTGCATATCATTTTAGCAGATCTACCTATAAAAATAAAACTATATTATTCCTATAACAGGAGTCCTGCAGGGTCTTCCTACAAGGATGTAGAAGTAAACGGGAGTGAAATACCAGCACTCTGTTATCTCTATAATTAAGTCAGAAGTATGAGGTGAAGAAGTACAGTACATACGATGAGTAACGCATAGTTGATAGTTAGCAGTGGCGATCTGACGAACCGAAGCCTAGCACACCTATTCCTCCCCGTCCCACTCCCATCCGATATACAACAGCAAGCCGCATGTGGCGCGTCGAGAGGAGAGGGATGAGAGTCTGGGATGCAAGATCAGTCTCCGATGCCTTACTCTCAGAAATATGTGCAACGTTTTTCTCACTTCTTTCAAGTTTTGTCAATGGAACAATGTGTCAGATACTTACATTATAATATGCTTTAGACTTCCATCATTCTCAGTTGAGGTTTGGGCTTCACTGATAGCCTTGTTAGCCCTCAGTATACGCCACGGCTGTGGTATCTGTAGTAACTCTCTGACTAGAAATCTGCTGTAGTTTAGAATTGTGAAATTCTTGTGTATTACTTTCGGTTTTCAGTAATTTACAGCAATTTTCATTCTGTTAGAGTGTTGTAGGGGGAAGAAAATTAGTACAACTAAGTAGCATTGTAGTGTAGTAGCAGCCTATATTAATTGCATTATTGTCGTGTGATCTTTGTGAACTATCCTAGACAATATTTCTTTCCTTTCATTTTTATTTTTCACAGAATAAGTTATTTTCTTTTTTCTTTTCTGTTCATTATTCTGAAAAGAATGGCTAAGGAGTGCAAGTGTAGGAACTGTGGGTTTGGCCAGACATTGAGGAGTATGAGGGAGGAGTTGGAGAGTTTGAGGGAGATAATTCGGATTCTTCCAGAGGACAGGAAGGAAAGTAAGCTTCCCTAAAAAAATGTACAGGATACAGTAGGTGGAAAAGAGGGATGGGAAGGAAAGGGGGAAATTGGAGAAGACAGGTGATCTAATGTTTGAAGGGGAAGGAGATTGCAGGCAAAGGGCTCTATTCAGGATCAGAATTTAGGACAGGTGTCTGTGAGAAATCGGTATGAGTCACTGCAGTTAGAACAACCGAGGGAAGATGAGGAACAGGAAACTGTTGCTGAGAAGTGTGAAAGAAGGAGGAAGGGAAAGGGTAGGAAAGGGAAATGTGGAGTAGTGGATAGGAAAACACAGGTGGAACAGAGTCATGGGAGGGAGAAAAGGGAGGAGGAAGTAGCTTCTGCAGCTGTCAGGAAAGATAGAGCTGATGAGGTGGGTAGGATTGAGGCTCTGGTCATGGGGTATTCCATTGTTAGACATGTGGGGAAAGTGTGTGGAGGAAAGGGAACTAGGGTAGAGTGTTTATCCAGGAATTAGGTTGAGGCAGGTGTTGAGGAAAGTAGAAGAGAAGGAGGAGGGAAAGGAGAAGGTGGTAGTGTTTCACGTTGGTACTAACAACGTAAGACAAGCAGTTATAAGTACCAACATAGTTGGGGATGTGTGGGATCTGGTAAATGCAGCTTGGGTGAAGTTTAAGGAAGCGGATATTGTTATCAGTTGAATACTGTGTAGGAAGGATACTGACTGGAAGGTGATTGGGGATTTAAATAAGACGATGGACTGGGTATGTGGGAAACTGGGAGTGAGATTGCTAGATCCTAATGGGTGAGTAGGAAATAGGGATCTACGCTCAGATGGCCTCAACTTAAACTGCAGTGGTACATATAAGTTAGGAAATTTTGTTTAGAAGGGTTATGGGGAGGTACATTCAGGAAAACAGGGTGGCCTAGGGAGCGGTGATAAGGTCACAGCAAACTGGATGTCAAGCAGGGATGACAAAACTATCTTAATGCTCAACTGTAGAAGTATTGTAAAGAAAGTAATAGAATTAAGTAATTTAATAGGTGTATACTTAACAGATATTGTAATAGGAGTTGAATCATGACTGAGAAATGATATCATGGATGCAGAAATATTCTCACGGAACTGGAGTGTGTCAAGGGTTATAAAATTCATGCTGTTGGTCTGTATTGAACTGATATTACATATGAATTATAAACAAAGATTTTCCACCTATTCAATACATAGTTTTATTTACATTGTGTGTATTTACATTACATGGGTTGCTTGGGACTAGTTTCAACCCTACTTGGGGTCATCATCAGTCATATTAAAACAATACACAAATTTTTGACGAATTCCTAAAACATGTTTCTAATAAGCAGTAAAAACAGTATGAAAACAAATATACAATAAACACTATGATGTGTGGTTGAATTGAGCGAAGTGCCATGGTGCTAGAAATGTTTCATATTGTCACTCGTAATACTCAACTGCAATATTTCACTTTCAGTTGGTTACAAGGGTAATGTCCAGATAGAGGTGGTGACTAATACTAGAGAAGTATTAAAATTTACCTATGATAACAGTGACATTTACAGTAAGATAAAACAGTTGAAAACTAGAAAAGTGGCTGGAATTAATAATGTCATGATTGTAAGAAACTTTGGAAGAAAAAATAAATTGGACTGTGGGAAGAAAAGAAGTACCATATGTATGTTATCTTTGTATGTTGATATGTTTATTTGTTGGACTTCAAAGTGTAATATTTTAAAAGGAGGTTTTTTCATGTGTGTTTAAATGAAAAATGTCTTGGTTGTTCTTTGTATGTATGTTTTTAAGAGAAGAAAATTTTAATTATTTGGTTTTCGGCGATTTTATGTATAAGATTGTTTTCCGTAAAAATAGGGGTTTTATAACTTTTTAGACATGGTGTACTTGCACGTGTAAGATCTGTAGGATGCTTCGAGGAATTTCCAGTTTCATCAGTATGGAAATTTCTCGAAGCTACAGGCGGTATTTTGTCAGCAGTTTTTTCTAGGCCATCATTGGCCATAATAAAACCATTTGCTATTGGCAAATGCTAGAAATGCGGGCACGCTCATTGGTTGTTTTGCAGTTTCACCACTTCCGGCACTGGCCACTTGGCCATAGCCAAGCTAGTTCCCTCAGTCTTGTAGTTTTGACCGGCGATGGGAGAAGTTGTCTTCCCCTCCTGATGGGTCCTCGGTCCCTCCAAGGTAAGCACGATCTCCTTCTTATTTCAAGTTTTTAAGTTTCAAATGTAGCTTTGATTTAATTTTCCTTACCTCCTGATGTATCAGTTTAGGAAACATGAAAACTAAAGGAACGGAAGTGGGAAGCGGCGGGACCCTACCCAGGGCATTGAAAGGTATTGGCATTACTGGTGAAACGAAATTACCAGTGATTTGATATATGAGTATGAATTACATTTTACTCAAATAATATAGGATGACTAGCAAGATACCCGTGCTTCGCTACGGTATTATACAGGAATTTATAGTTGAATGCTTATTGTTTTATATATAATCCGCCGAAATTAGCAATCTGACTCGTTTTCTAATAGATTACAGCAAGTTTCCTCCCATCTTCCAATCTTTCTTTCCAGCAATCGATTTCATACTTGCTGGGCTAGGTCCAGGTATTCCACCCGGTCAGTTGGGTCCCTAAATCTTTGCCATCTTTTCCTATAAGCATTTTTAATATGGATTAAATCTCAGAAAATCCGGCGTGGTGTCGTCTTGGGTGCCTTGGCGGTACTGAACCCGCAGCCGGACTACATTCTTAGTCATTACCCGTCCAGGACCCGTTTCCAGCGTGGTCCACACATTTGACGATGGTTCAGAACATTATTATTATTGTTATTATTATTATTATTATTATTATTATTATTATTATTATTATTATTATTATTATTATTATTATTATAGATGTTCTGGACCCCACAGCAAGATGCAAGACCGCTACTTGGCGGTAAATTACATCTGCTGCCATTGTCATTGTTGAGAATGTGACCAGCACCATTGTCGCGTGTAGGCAAGTGTGGGGGATTTCTGGCCATACGAATGACATACTTCCGTGCATTATTGACCTTATTATAGAGGTTAAAAACTGGACGGTCAATCTCATTCCAATCGTTTATTTCAAATGTGTTTAAATTTTTATTTATATGCCAGGAGAAGGTACTGTAATCTAAGAACGTTCTCCGAAGGGAAAGATGGCTCTTGAAAACGAACCCAGGAAAGATTAAAAATGATCGGTTTATAATCAGAATAAGTACATGGAAAATCTACAGCCCGTTTCCAGTCATTCGACAGGGTCAGGAATGGAATGAATAAAGCCCCCATCTGGCGGCGACAATAGGAATTGTGCCGGCAGCCGAAACCTGTCGCACTCCTCTGGGGCAATGATTAATGGATGACAAATGAAATGAAATTATATTGGACAGTGTTGCTGGAATGAATGATGACAGGGGAAACCGGAGTATCCGGAGAAAAACCTGTCCTGCCTCCGTTTTTGTCCAGCACAAATGTCACGTGGAGTGACCGGGATTTGAAGCACAGAACCCAGCTGTGAGAGGCCGGCGTGCTGCAGCCTGAGCAACGGAGGCTCCTTATAAGTACATTATCAACAGTAAAATCAATTGGTTTCACCTCCTTTTATATCCCACCGCCATTAAATTTATTTACCCCCCCCCCCCAAAAAAAATTAAAAGAAGGCGTGTTTCTTTATGTTTAAAGGAGATTCCAAACACCAATGTTCACGTCTGTTACCTTCAGTTTTGAGATATAAGTATCCCCATAAAAATAATTAACTTTTTTGCACTTCCTTTCACACTCCTCAACCCCTCCCCGCCACTTAGTGAATTTTCCGAAAAAACTTGTTTCTTTAATAGTAAAGGATCTTTTAAATACCAATTATCATGACTCTAACTTCTTCAGTTTATGATTTATGTGTCCTCGTGAAAGGAATTCCACTCCTTTTCACTCCCGCCCCCCTAAGATGACTTCCCACCCAAAACGCGTTTTTCTTTGTTTTTAAAGGAGATCCAAATACCAATTTTCACGTCTGTAACAACTTTAGTTTTTATTGGATGTAAGTATTCTCATAAAATTAAGTCAATTAATTTTTTAATTCTTTCACCTAACCCCCGTCTTCATTGGATTTTCCGAGAATAGGTGTTTCTTTACTTTTAAAGCAGATTCCAAATATCACATTTCACGTCTGTAACATCTTCATTTTTGAGATATCAGTAGCCTAATTAAAAGAATTCAACACCATTTTCAGTCACTTTAAGCCCCCCCACCCACCACCACCACCACCACCACCCAAGTGGTATTTCCGAAAACTTAAAAATACATGTTTCTTGATTTTTTAATAGAAATAAAAAATACCATTGTTCACTTCTGTAACATGTGAAGTTTTTTGAGATATACTGTAGAAATTCTCATTTTAAAATTTCACCCCTTCTTAGTTCCCCTTAAGTGGAGTTTCCAAAAACAAATCACCTATGTTTCTTTACATTTACAGGAGATTCCAAATACCTTCTTTTTTCCTCTGTAATATTTTACGTTTCTCAGATATTCTGTAGATATAGTCTTTCAAAAAATTCACCCCAATTTGTCACTCCTGTTTAACCGCCATTAATTGGATTTTCCAAAAACCAAAAATACGTGTTTCTTTATTTTTAAAGGAAATCCCATATACAAATTTTCAATTCTGTAATATCTTCAGTTTCTGATATATAAGTAACCTCATTAAAGGCATTCAACCCATTTTACACCCCTTTTCACCCCTCCTATTGCAATTTACAGAAAACAAAAAATATATGTTCCTTTATTTTTAAAGGTGATTCTAAATACCAATTTTTATATCTGTAAACTTTTAAAGTTTTAAGATACAGACACACTCATTTTAAAAATTCACCTCCCTCTTTACCCCCCATTATTTGGATTTTTCAAAAACGAAAAAATACATGTTTCTTTATTTTTAAAGTAGATCCCAAATACCAATTTTCAGGTCTGTAATATCTTCAGGTTCTGAAATATAAGTAGCCTCATTAAAGGCATTCAACCACTTTTCCACACTTTTCCACCCTTTCTATGGGGATTTTCCGAAAACAAAAAAATACGCGTTTCTTTATTTTTAAAGGAGATTCTAAATACCAAAATTTACATCTATAAACACTAAAAGTTTTGAGATGTAGATACACTGATTTTAAAAATTCACCCCTTTTCACACACACCCCCCATTAATTGGATTTTCCAAAAACATAAAGGTACTTGTTTCTTTATTTTTGAAGGAGATCCTAAACACCAATTTTCAGGTCTGTAATATCTTCAGTTTCTGAGATATAAGTAACCTCATTAAAGGCATTCAACCCATTTTTCACCCCTTTTCACCCCTCCTATTGGGATTATACGAAAACAAAAGAATTTGGAAGGTGTTCAAGCCGCAGGAAGAGCTAAGAAGACCGGAAGAACCTGGACAGATGAACAACAGAAGCAGGCCAGCGAACGCATGGAGGAGTATTGGACACAGAGAAAACTCCGCATGAAGATAAAGAAATGAAGTTGTAGCGTGATCCTTAGTGGTCCATTCGCTTGTAAAAAAAAAAATTATAATAATAATAATTGTACTGGGAGGTATACCTCAAACCTGTGCATTTAAATGAAGTACCTTGAAGAATGCTATCTAACATACAAAAATTGAAACATCTAGTACAAGAAGTTGGGACGTTGATCAAAAGATGTCACTACTAAAGTGGTAGAGTAATGCGTTGTTTTAAAGTTTCCTAAACTGACTGGATTTCTTCTGTTTTTTTGGTGTATCACTGGTTGCAACAACTATTTCAAAATGTTTGGTCTTTTCTCCATAGATGCCTCTATTAAAGAACTGATGTCATGCACTCTGGTGCAAAGTGGAATAACTAGAAATTTAAAGAAATTTTGTGTTTATAGGTTTTTTTGAACTGAATTGACTTTCCTTATTTTTGATACTTCAAGGTTTGCCACATTTCTTACTCATCCTGCCAGCTTGGGAGTCTGGCCAATCATAATTTTTGTGTATTTAATTTTCAGCCAATCATAGGCTTCTTGTAACTTTTTGTCTGTCCAATAAATTAAGAGGGTGTGTCTGGATTTAGACCCAAGCCTTCTCAAACCTTCCTCTCGGGTAAAAAACTGATACCTTTTCGAGCTAACTTGTCTTATTGATCATCATATTACTGAGTGTGTGTGTTAAGAGAGGAGGCGGGGGGTCCTCATTCTTCGGCAGGCAGAAAACCAGCCCAGATAATGGCCACAAGTTTTCTATCTCAGTAGTTATCTCTGCAAGCTGAACTCGAGGGGAAGGTTCCCATCTTTAACTATGTAACAGTCAATTTACTAAAATGTAAACTTCCTTCCTTCTCATGTAAAATTTCATATAAGTCCTAAGGACTTAAACTGTAAATTGGGGATAGAGTGTGCATTACCCTCTCAAATTCTCCTTCAATTATTCTTGAGGTGACTACGATTTTGAAACTGTTTTTCTCTTGTAAATTGTAAATTAACTTGTCCATCTAGTCACCTCAGTTGTTTGCATCATTGGGCCACAAGCCCAAGTAGGGGTTTAATTTCCGATTTCAAGGAGCACAAGTGTTTGCCTCCATACATTTTGATTTTTGGACCAGTAATTGAGCCTGTTATTTTCCATGAAGGCCCGGTAGAATGGGTACTCTATACCCCTCTGTAAACTGAAAATGCAAATGATATGGTGTTATAAATTGTAGGTTGTGCCTAGAGAGGCCTAGAAATGTAATTTTATTGAGCAAAGAAGCTCTAATCTCTAATGTAAACTTAAAGGTTGCCTTAATCAGGCTGTAAGGGTTGGGAACGTAGTCTCCTGGGTAGAATTGTAGAGCACTGTGGCTCTTTTCTTGTAATGTAATAGATATTTGTGTAATATTGCGTGGTGCCTTTGGAAGGCCGTAATTTGTAACCGTTGGAGCAAAGTGCTCTTGAAAATTGTGTTTTGAATATCCTGTAAAGGAAATTGGGAGATTCATCTCCTGGTCCATTTGTCTGAATGCTAGATTAGTGATGTAGCGACTTCTATAAATAGGGAGCTAAATTTGTAATGAACCTTTTCTAGGTTTTCTCTTTTTCTACTCTGTACCTGAAATCTGTTGTTTCTTCTCTTGTTGTTTGTTAAGTTTGAGATCTGAAAAGAAATATAACCTTTATTTTAAAGTTTTAAATTAATGAATATTGAATTTTCACGACCGCATTGTAATCGAAACAGACTTTCAACGTATTAGGTCGTGTTACGTACATGTGGATCCGGTTGGCCATTTTTGTTCTGTACTTACCATCTCTTCAACACGTACTAACTACATGTACGTAACACGACCTAATACGTTGAAAGTCTGTTTCGATTTGAAATTAATCTTTGACTATTGTAGATAGGCCCATTCAGGCCCGCACCTTCTTTCACCTCTGTGTTCCACAGAATACCGCAGAATAATAATAATAAAATTATTGGTTGGATCCTAAAATAGTTATAGGAAAACCACAAAAACCAATGGCAGCACCAAAATGAGGCATACTAGACAAGATGAGAAGTTAGCTAGTTTGTCATTGCTTTCCTCACTGGGCCAGAAAGTGCTATTGTAGCATGACAAACCCTATGAGCAACACCTTTCATAACCTTCAGACACACTGGTTGTGCTCGGAATGTCATTCCCCAGCACCACCCATACCCTAGCAGCTTCCATATTGTCACAACTATGGTTGAGACTGGCACTTCAGTGGAAGCTACACTTCTCTCTGGTCTGTGCCACGAGATGATTAATAATAATAATAATAATAATAATAATAATAAAGATGATAATAAAACACAAATGGAAACTTCATTAGAAACTCTAATATTTGCATGCAATTGGCATCAAGTTAACTGAAAATGAATCTAAATAACACAAAGCATATTGAAGGTGGTGGTGGTGGTGGTGGTGGTGGTGGTGCTTATTGTTTTAAAAGGAGTACAACTGGGCAACCATCCTCTATTAATGCTAATCAGAGAGAAAAAATGGATGGGATCCGACACTTCGAGAAATGAAGACATCGGCCAAAGAAAGACAAGGGCCACGAAAGGTGTGAAAAAAAGACTGCATAAGCCTCGGTTGCCCTAATACCATCGGGAATGGAAAATAAGAAGAGTTGACCGGGGGAGGTCGGATAGGATATATGAAAGTGACGAGCCTGGTACAGGTAAATGGAGCCAATGCCAGGACTCAGCTATGGGCCCTATGGTCGCCAATCTACACTCCCACATTAAGAGTCAATGGTGCTCCATTTAGTCGCCTCTTACAACATGCAGGGGACACCGTGGGTATTATTCGACCACCCCCACCCACAGGGAATGCATATTCAAGGGGTCTCTTTCATGTTTAACTCAAAATGAACTAAAATACAAACTAAAACAATATGAAAAACCTGAACACTGTTAAAAACACGGTTTTTACTTAGTTGATGTACGTCATATATTGGTCATCGGTTAATGGTGGTGGAAATACTGTGAATAAAAAGAAAAGCATCAACATTGTATGGGTGCAGAAAAGATCACCATTCATTGAGAATGAAGCCCACTGAACAGATTTCTCTCTGAAGCTGAACTTGTCACTTGCATACATAATACTTTCTTGGTGAACTGCTAAAGTTTTGGATTCTTTTGTTCATTTATCCTCCACTAGGATGCTATATATTCTTCCACTGCACAATTTTGGTTTAAAACTCTTGCCAGCTCATCTGTTGGAACATGACTATCTTCAACGTCAGCCCACGTAGCAAACTTCTTTCATTACTTTGACAGATCATGGCATAGTCGTGGAGTGGAAGATTGGAATGTTTGTCATTCATACATGCCTTGTCCAGATCGTTCAGTACACAAAATGGACGTCTTTCCCATCACTGTCAACTACAGGCTTGAATACCAACCAAATACGACTTTTGATGTTCGGATCCGGTTCAGAAGTCTTCTAGTTTTTCCTTTACTTCACATTTTGTTGCCAAGTTTTCTTCCCTTTTGAAGCTACAGACTGCATTCATTTCCGAAAACAGGACAGACGGGGAGGTTAAATAGAAAACCGCAGCAAACATGATCATCTCCACTCGACCATAATGCAACGCACTCCACTGACACGCAGTACACTGTACACATCGAAGTAGTCAGCCCATAGAACTACCACAGTGCTGTCCTTGGCTCACCACATGCAAACAACATAGCGTTGCCCAGCCCGACCCGTGCGATGATGTCACAGGCTTCTTATGTTCGAGCCTTCTAAAATCCATTCCCGTCTATTTCCGAAGCAGATGGCTGGGCCGCTGTGCAGGACTCTGAGGTACAATTCTTGTAAGGTAGACTGTCCAACAAGGGTGGAGGGCATCTGTCATGTATAAAAAAAACTCTGTTCTATTGTTGTGGAGGACAGTATTTAAGATTAAAATTCCCGACTTGGCTGGGAATCAAACCCAAGACCAGCTGAACCAGATGCCACTACGCTGACCTTTCAGCCAAATAAAAATTCATGATAATTCTGTCACTGAAAATCATTACTTCCATCAAGAAACATGCTTTATATATCTGATCACTTTAATAGTTCAGTATCATTTACTTAAAATGTGGTGCCAAAACTGTATACATAATGGGAGCACATTTAACTTCTATTTAATTTAATGTTTGCTTACTATCAGGAAGTCAAGACCAGCAAAGTCTGTAGCAGCTGATTGCATGCAATTTCAGTTAAAGCAACGGATGAAGCAGATTTCATTTTTAAAAATCACTATATTTTAGGCATTGCAATAACTTTACATTATGGTACACCACATGAGATTTTAAAACACCAGATCTTGTGCCATAAGCACCAAATTGGCTTTGAAATGTTTTTCTCAGCAATGTAGTCAGGTCAGTAATGGAGACTGAACTGTTATTTAAACAACCATTTACTGTATGATACTCTGAAATCCCTGACTCCACAACTATAGCAGAACATCAGCCTGTGAGGTAATCATTAAAGATGTGCAAATTCTAACCTACAAGGGAAAAGTCTGATCTGGGGGCACAAGGAAGACTGTACAAATAGGGAAGAATAGGAATAGTGGAGTGACAAGTTACTAGACAAAAAAATCCTCTAGAAGTATGTTCCCCATATAATTTTTTTTTTTCCTTTCAAATTTTTACAAACCTTTGCATCATTTACTCCATGCTTTAATACTGGTAGCAAAGTCGCAGTACAGTATATCTGCAGATCTGATTTACAAAGCACTGCAATTCATAATCATGTTCAGGGCTGCCGATAGTGGGATTCAAACCGACTATCTCCCGAATACTGAATGCTGGCCGCACTTAAGTAACTGCACATAGAAACATTACAGAGCACTTCAGGAAAGAACTGAAACAAGGTTTCTGAACTGGAGCTAATGTACATCCTCATATACAGAATTCATGAAACAACTATGCCATTTTCTGCACTGTTAGCTTGGAAATTACATTTATACTGAATGTTAGTTTTACTGCAACATGTACGATGTTTGGTTAGTAAACCATCATCTGAATGATAAAACAAAGGAAATTGGATCACAGTTTAGAGCTTGTTCCAGTCATATCATATTCAACACTTTCTTAAGTTCACTGATGTGAATATTTTGAAGATACCAATGTTTCAGATTTCACTATTTAAGTTGAATCATTTTGCTTTTTTTCCTTCTTCTTTCACCAGCATTTCCTTCAGCATAAATTTCTGGATCTTCCCTGATACAGTCTTGGGAAATTCACTGACTGTGCGAATTAGATGGGGGATCTTGAAGTGAGCAATCTGTAAACAAAGAAATAATTGTTTCATGATTCTACAGTAGAGTAAAATAATAGTTACACAATTTGAGAAGCATCTTTTGAAAGGAAGTAATTCTCCATCATTAATACAACAGAATATTGTTCAAATAGTTCTACTTAGGATGAAAAAAATTACAGATGGGGGACAGGTAATCCCCATGAGGTACTTTTACACCATCAGCACAAGAACTGAGAACTTTTCCTCTTGGTGAAACTTACAGCCCGACTTTTCACCCTGTTTACCATCATAACATTGTCTGCTGTTCATCTCGCAACACTGCTCACAATAATTTATTACTCCATCTGATTCCACTTATATACTCTTTATCATTTATATACTGTGTATAAGAAAATGTAAAAGTCCAAAAATACTGCCTTGTAGACTCCCCCCCCCCCCCCCCCCGTTCTTAGTCACTAGAGAATTGGATAATGCTTCAAATGCTCTAATTTTCTGAGTTCCATTTTCTAGAAAATTAGCCACTCATTCAATCAATCGTTAGTCTAGTCCAAAAGATAGGTCAAGATAAAGAAAAGTTTAAGGCTTCATCTAAATGTAACAATTTTTACTTTTTTTTTTTTTTTTGCTCTTGGCTTTACGTCGCACCGACACATATAGGTCTTATGGCGACGATGGGACAGGGAAGGGCTAGGACTGGGAAGGAAGTGGCCATGGCCTTAATTAAGGTACAGCCCCAGCATTTTCCTGGTGTGAAAATGGGAAACCACGGAAATTCATTTTCAGGGCTACTGACAGTGGGGTTCGAATCCACTATCTCCCAAATACTGGTCACACTTAAGTGACTGCAACTATCGGGTACACATTTTTACTAAAATGAATGGGAAACCACGGAAAATCATTTTCAGGGCTACTGACAGTGGGGTTCGAATCCACTATCTCCCAAATACTGGTCGCACTTAAGTGACTGCAACTATCGAGCCCGGTACACATTTTTACTAAAATGAATGTAACATATCATCCCCACTCTGGCAAACTAGCGAAAGTGACAAACTAGGGAATCTGTAGTTCTTAAGTTTTGGTCTATATTTTATTATTTATATATTGTCTACCCTCGGTCAAAGTCTCACATCTGAAATTCGTTCTGTATGCCTAACACATAAAACCAGTCATTAAATATAAACATTGATCTGACATGAGTAATCACAACTTCTTTCAGCTCTCCTAACCTTTTGACAATTTGCAGATTCATTAGTTTGCCAGAGTAGGGACGATATTATTCCATTCACCCTGGCTAGACGATACATTAGATAACACAGTTATCTCTGCAATAAATGATGCTGGCTTTGGAAGTTGCTAGCTACATGATGTATTTTTAACGTAGTTATCTTTAATACCAGTATACTTGGTCCATTGTTGGACATTATACATTTTCCAGCCAACTCATTCCTGGTTGCCAGCGTTTTGCCCCAGTCTGCTAAGTTGGGCTCTTCAGTTGGTAAATAGCACACCTACCAAGACACATGGCTACTGCATACCGTGGAGGCCACTGCATAGGCTACTTGGAGTCACAAGCAGTGCCAATGCACTATGAGAGACTTCGCTTCATTTCCAAATTGATTTTTTTGTTGCTAGGGGCTTTACTTCGCAACGACACAGATAGGTCTCCCAAAAATTTGAGAACTGAATTGAATTACATAAGAAACCTTGCGGTAACTAATGGATACAAAATTGAAATGATAAACTGTCTGATATATAAGATAAAAAACAAACTGTCCACTAACCTCAAACCGGATAAACCTAGCAAAAATAAATATGCCGTTTTCACTTATAATAGCCCAATGATCCACCAAATTACCAATAATTTCAACAAACATAATGTAAACATAGCTTACAGAACAACCAATACTATGCAGAAAATATTTTTAAATTATAATAAAATAAATAATAATAATAATAACAGCAAATATCAGAATTCAGGAGTTTATAGGTTGACTTGTTCACAGTGTGGTTATTCATATGTTGGTCAAACTGGGCGAAGTTTTATTACAAGGTATTTGGAACATTTCAATGCCAAAAAACATAACAAATATTCTGCTATGAGTACACACATGAAAGAAACAGGCCACCATTTTACCACAATAGAAAAAGATCTAACAATAATAAAGAATACTAACAAGGGAAAACTGCTGAACGAATTTGAAAATATCTATATTTATTTGGACAAAACGTTTAATAAGTATTATAACCTTAATGATAACACGGAAATTAAGAGTCCTTTGTACACATTAATACCTAAGTTGTTGAAAACAGTTATCCCAAATCAAAAGAGAATCCTGCATATTTTAAAAATTACCAATACAACAACTTCAAACACGCCCCTAGATACCATACCTATAATTCCCCCTCCGAATAATCCCCCTCCCATATCGACACCAGTATGTACCAATCCGCCCAGTTCTTCCCTCCCTCAACTCGTCCCCCTCCCTCCGCCACACCCATACAATACACGTAGTAGAAACGCCAGTCAGATTACCGCTAGCAACAGAACAAGTTAGACACTCTACGGCATTCGAGTAAGTACGCATTTTTACGTAACCCATAACCGTATACAACCACAACTGTTATTTTTGTACATACACTTTAAATGCATTTTTATATTTTTCTTTACAGTCTATCCAACATTCTAATCACTGAAAATATACTACAACTATACTGATAATATCTTCAATCCAGTGCATCGTCGTGAATTTACGACGTGTATTTTTTAATTCAACGTATTCTTATTCGACTGGTTACCTGGCAGAGGTAGTCGGATTTTTGAAGGGCGGAAAAAAGTCCATTCGACACTCCATGTCGTACGATGTCGGCATGTAAAAGATCTCTGGTGACACATTTGGTGTTTACCCGACAAAATTCACTAAAAGTCTCAGCCATAGACGCCAAGAGAGTTTCGGTTTACTCGGTCTGCCATCTAGTGGTGGCCTAGAGTAAAACGGAACGTCGAAATTGACGAGCAGACAGCCAGATGGCATCAAATTGAAATGTCTGCACACGGTAGCTGAGGCCATACGATTATTATTATTATTATTATTATTACCAATTTAACTCAAGAAGAATTACCATGATCATCCCTGACCTAATCTTCTACTACATGATTAATTAGAACCCTTGTTTTGTATATATTTTATTTCTGAATTTCTACATGCTGATGAATACAGCTTAATATGGACCTTCACCAAATGTTAAAGAAAATGGATCCATTTCAATTTCAGACGAATGCTGTTTGACAATCTTTCTACCAACATTAACATATATAATTTTTAGACTAGATTATGAGATTTACCTACAATTGTTTTAACTAGTTGTTTATAAGATTTACTTATAACTTTTTAACAATGGTATCAAAAACAACTTTTAATGTCACATTTTATTCCAATCTTATATGATTGATTATTGTAAGACAATCTTAAATGTAACTATTATTTTTAAAGTTGTTCATAGTGCTGATGATGCCCGTTAAGAAGGGCAAAACATGTTCACGATTTTTCAATTATTTATAATCATTTAACCACAATAGTGGTAATTGTAAGTATTGACTAGGTTGACATTAAACAAATATTTTATAATTATATGTAAACAGATAGGTCTTACGGCGACGATGGGATAGGAAAGGCCTAGGAGTTGGAAGGAAGCGGCCGTGGCCTTAATTAAGGTACAGCCCCAGCATTTGTCTGGTGTGAAAATGGGAAACCACGGAAAACCATCTTCAGGGCTGCCGATAGTGGGATTCGAACCTACTATCTCCCGGATGCAAGCTCACAGCCGCACGCCTCTACGCGCATGGCCAACTCGCCCGGTATTTCCAAAATTGATGCCTGCCTAGGGTTGCCATATGTCCTGAAAAAAGCGGGATTGTCCTGAATTTGAGTATGTGTCCCGATGTCTTGACTGAATTTTTTAAAATCCCTAAATGTCCTGAATTTTAAAAATCAGAGCAAATAATTTTAAAATGTTCTCAAATATTTATGAAAGGGAATGTCCCATCTCTTACTTAAAAATCTATGTAAATAAAGTTGAATATTTTATCATTTTGGAGTTGTCTGTAAAGTAGGTATTTGCTTAAGACCTATCTGTGTTGGTGCGATGTAAAGCCCATAGCAAAAAAAGAAAAGTAGGTATTTTAGTTAAAGTATAATTTCTTATTATTTCTCTATTTGGTTTTTAACATTAACAGCCTATAACAAAGCTGTCTTTTGGTAATGGATGGGGCAGTTCACATGCAATTACCCAAATATACTCGTTGGAACCAAAGGTGCCAACTTTTGGTCTTGAGCACTGGGACAAGGATGAATATATCAAATATTGCTACGGAAGCAAAAACACGATTGTGTCCCGTACTACTATATGCATGGGGGCAAGTGGTCCTGTGGAGTCTGTGCCTGCGGTTGGAACTTGTCTATGTTGGTGTCCTGAATTTCATCCTGAACCTTATGACAACCCTATGCCTGCCTGGCCACCAGATGATAAAGATGTTGATTCCCATAGGGAACCTGAAATATTTGTTCCGAATGAGTAAATTTATAATACCAATATAGTTATCTTTATCGTAGTGCGGTGCTGTAGATGGTCATGCATTTTGGGAGAAATTAAGTGTTTTGAAACCGTAAGTTATGACAGAATTATGTATGGTATAACATCAAAGGTGATAGTGTTGCTATTGGTTGTTAGACTACATCATTAAAAAAAAAAAAAAAAAAAGGTGATAGATACATCCAATAACTGGTGATCAACCAGTTCCCTGGTATACTATTTAATTCAACCACATGCAGCCACTGAAAGCTGGATCCTCTTTCGGAAGATTATGGCTCATGATCCATTCATCTGCGTTGCAAACCTGAGGACGACTTTGTACTTTGATATTAAATGATAACTTTCATAGTGTCTAGTCATGCAATACTTCACACCGCTTTGTGCATATTATTTTTGCTTTATTTAATGTACAAATGTCTCATTAAATAAAATTCCTTCCAGCCTACAAACACTGACACATAAATAGAAACAGGGTCAAAGACAGGAACATTTAACAAAACTGAAAGGCTTGTTACTGGATTCATGGAGGAGAAATGAAACCAGGGTTATCTAATAAGTTGTGAAGTCACTGGAGGTGTCACATGAGTTAAAAGGTCTGGTAACTGCATTTAAGGGAAGCGTAGGTTTGTGTAAACAAATTATGCAGGGTTCGGGACTGTATTTATGATGTCATTACTACTGTGCAGATTACGTCAATAAATTTGATCACCTATCAACATTAATTAATAAAATAGACACAATATTTTATATTAAAAACTTTTGTTCTTGAATCTATTTTAGTGCTTATTACATTATTTTAGTTATATGAGAGAGAAAATATTGTAATTACATTAATTTAATATTTTTTGCAAATCATCATCATCATCATCATCATCATCATCATCGACCAACTCCAGTTTCCCAGGTGTGGTATACGAGCCCCTTCCATTTTGTTCGGTCCACGAACCATTCTTCATTCACAATCCGCTCCCAATCCTGACCTCTCTCCTCTACATCCTTCTTCATTAAGTCTGTCCATTTTTCTCTAGGTCTTCCCACTGGTCTCTTTCCCCTTATTTCTTTTTCATACTCCTTTCTTGCAGACCTGTTGGCACTCATTCTTTTCACATGACCAAACCACTTCAGTCTTGCCTTTTGGATCTTCTGGAGTAAGGAGTCTTCTAGTCCTACGTCTTCTCTGACTTTTTCATTCCTGATTTTATCCTTCCTGGTCTTTTGGATCATTGTGTGTAGGAACTTCATTTCTGCTGCTTGGCGTTTCAAGTTGTCCTTTCTTGTTAATGTAGCGGTTTCCAGGCTGTATGTGAGGATAAGGGTGTAGTATGATTTATACTGTGTCATCTTGGTTTAGAGTGGTACTTGTTTATCCCATAGTAGCTGTCTTACTTGGAGGTAAAAATGTACTGCTTTGCTGATTCAACTGTTTACTTCATATTTAGCTAAGTTGTCCTTGGACATTATACTACCCAAGTACTTAAATTCTGTGACACTGTCCAGCATAGTGTCATTTAGCATGATTTCTGGCTGATTGCCAACCTTCTGTAGCTTCAACACCACCGTTTTAGCCTTGTTGATGTTTAATCCATATCTCTCAAACTCCTGACTCCACCCCTGCAGTCTCTCTTCCACATCTTTCTCTGAGTTACCCCAAATTACTATATCATCTGCAAATGCAAATGCTTTTAAGTCTTGTTGCCCTTTTTCTTGTTGTACTCCCCTTTTTGTCTCAAACCAGTCTGATAGTCCAGAACCAACTTGTACATAGCTTCTGGTTTTCTCATAAAGCACCTTAACTTTTGAAATTAGACTGTCTTGAACTTTGAACTTTCTCACGCACTCCCAAATAAGCTCTCTTTGTATGCTGTCATGGGCCTTCTGGATGTCAAATAACTTCACAATTGGATGGTGTTATGCAACACTTGACCAAGCGCCAAAAGTAGATTTTGAGATATTGACACAAACGCAAAATCCTTTGTATTAATTCATATTTCCTTTGAAATGTGGGGTATTATATACCAAAATGAAGATAAAAACATACATTTTCTTCTTAATGTATTCAGTTTAGGGATATTTGAAGTATATCATCGTAATCTGATATAATGGTGCTTGGTCACTTGATGCTTTATTGCGGTTACATTAGTTTTTGTTTTGCATCACTTGACCAACAAATAAAATTGTCATTTAGTGATAGATTTGACTTTTAAACATTCAATGCAGTGTAAAATATGGTACTTGTTAACTAATTTTATTGCTTATTTAAGTACAGGATTAAATTATACATAACAGCATACAACATGACATAGAAAAAACATGAATTTTAGAATATACAGCAGTATAGATATTACACTGCTAGATCATAGTATTAAGGCATCAAAAACACACAGTTTCTCAAAGTGTAATATAACGCAGGATTTTAAGAATTTTTGAGTTCAAAATCCATATTTCCATATTAAAACCCATCTATATCATTGTCTATTCCAGAATAACTAAACAAGCCCCTATAGAAAGGCTTAGCATCATTGGGAATTAGCTCCATGAGAGAGAGCAGGTCGTTCAGTTTCGCTTCTGAAACTGGTTTTCCGTTGGGCCATAACAGTGAGCAGACCATGTAGAGCTGATCCATTTTCATTCTGAAGCTGCGACCAACTGTAGATTTCTTAATGTTCACTTGAACAGTGCGTTCTGCATCAACATGCATTTTGAAGAAAATGCTAAAAAGTTTATCTTTCTTCAAGTCTATTTCTCTCACATGCAGCCAGTTTACCTTCTCATTGTTTGTGCCTGCTTTCCATTTACAATGCGCTTCTCCAGATGAACTGTACTATGAAAATCCGGTTCGGTCATTCTGTCCACAACAAGCAGGTTCTTCTTTCGGCACATCTTCATTACATTCATTTATGTAGTCTTCGGTGGTATAGAGGCGCTGCTGAAATTTGAAGGCATGTTCTACATCTCCAAAGTCGCTGTCGTTAGGGAGGAAGCTATGGCCTGGAAATAAAAATATTTGTGTAATCTTTTCAATGGTAGGGTGTCGTTCCAAAACTGTTTTCAGAAGTAGAACAAACTTTATATTACGATTCTGGCCTCCGCAAGAATATGACCATAATATGACTTCTTTGGCGTTGTGCATGTTTTCCATGAGATGCTTGTACAAGCAGGATCCAACCTCCTGACCCCCTCGTCCTGCTTTTCCTTCCAATCAGACATAAAAATGACCTTTATTATCTTTCCCAATATGAATCCCTAAGTTATATAACCACAACTGGCACACATTTGTGGAAATAGTGGACAATGGCAGTGTTTTTTTCAAGGTCAAAACGAAATGTTTCCACTTTTTCATCCAACTTCGATTTTTCCATATCGGAAGATTTTAGGTTTTGGGCGTATGCCGCAGGGAAGAAAACCTGTGTGGGAATCTACATTTAGCATCACACGACCAAGCGACTGCACGCTTGTCGTGTGGTCATTAGATGCGTAATTCAGACTCAGAAATGGTGGTTGGTCACTTGATGCAAAACTTCAATTTAATGATTGAGAGGTTGGCTTTAGGTCAAAATTCATTTCCCGCGAAGTCATATCGAGAATAAAAGTCTGAATAATAACCTATGTAAAGTTTACACCTTTAGCTACCAGATGGTACAATAATCTTTAAAAAAAATCCATTTTGGCACTTGGTCAGTTGATGTATGACACCATACAATTCAGGGTTGTCTTATATATGAGTCCATTTTATAATCAGCTCAATACACTATTTATTATTCATGGCTTCAAATTCTTCTTGTCTACTAAACACAGAAGATTTAATATTTAAATTCCTATATTCTAAATTTGACTTGAAATTACAAAAAAGAAAATTCTTAAGAGTCTTCAGTACGACTGCCCATTGTGCTTAAATAATCTGAAATAAAGTCTTGAAAAAGTTTATGACGGTGCTGAGATGTTTTTTAAAACAAAATTCTAACACTGATCTATTGAGATAATATTTATTAATAAAATAAATTTATTAATAAAGTCACAGTTACTCACCTTTCCTTTACAGAATGATTTGACATCATCTGGCGAGAGGGTCACTCCTTCTTTCACCCGGATGCAAGCACAAACAGTTTCCCCTAGACGAGCATCTGGTATGCCAAACACCTGAAACATGATAAGAATAATTGGACATTTATTATTCAAATGATAACTTTCTCACTGCTAAAATAACAGAATTTACATTCTTGAATATCAGCTTGAAAATACACATTTCTGTAATTAAAAATCCTTTTCATAACAGAATAAAAAAAGCATTCCTCTATTCTGACAGAAAGATATCTTCTTGATCACTAATAACTCCTTGAAATAAAAGTGCTGGGCTTGATATGTAATATTTACCCATTAAAAAAAAAAACTCCTAAAGCATTTCCATACTTCAGTGAGTCTCACATATGAGTTGGCTGGCTGGCTGGCCAGCTGGTCAGTGCACCACAGCAGAGTGGAAACTATTATCGGCACATTTTATCTTGGTGCATTTACATCCTAATGCTGAATCGGTCAACCTCGGCAATCTTCAAGATTCGTACTGGCAACCTTTGAAACACAAATTATGAATCGCTTAAGCATCGTTGTGCGACATCTGGCGTACACTTTACGTACTAGTACTGTTGTTGTTTACACAGCAAAGCCAAACTATAGAATTCATGCTGGGAACAAGATTTGCATCGAGAAATGTTATATAATGGTATATAATGTGTATGTGACATAGTTGTTGGCTTAAGATAATAACGGTTTAGAAACTTGTATCGATCGATCATATTCTCGATTGTATTCAGATTTAATTTTCATTCAGTTGGTAGCACTATCGTAACCGGGACAGCTCCCTCCTTACTCCTCACCCCCGTACACAAATGCGCCAAGATAAAGTGTGCTGATAATACATGCACCTTGCAAACCTGTGTCGGGTTCGGAAGGGATTTGAGTGTTTAGATTTTACAAGTGTTTGGACTGTATGTTACAAGTAATAATGTCATAAGATAAGTACACTTTACAGCATTGGATTTTTATGTGTGATTCATATGTGATTACATCATCTTACAGGGAACTTTGATGATGATTTTTGAAGAATTCACAGATGTGCATCCTCCAAGGAGACAAGCCACGTGGAAACCTGTAAATAAATTTAGGCAAACAATTTTGATTCTCGATAAGAAGTAAAGAGAAAAGTGGTGTGTGCTTACTGAGGAGAAAGTAGTCAAAAGTTGGAGAATGATTAAGTTCTCCTAAAAAATTCTCTTTGAAGGCTTTCATAGGAAACAGCAGTTTCAATGAGCTCAGCGTAGCAAGCTACCAAACTCTTAAAATTGAAACTGTACAAATCTACTTTTATCCACAAATTGCCATCACATGATAACAAGAGTCAGGTACATTTCTGTAACTGGATGTTGAGGCATATTAATGGTGGGGTAATTATTACAAATTTAACAATCTTCTCTGACAAAACATGGTTCCATTTACATGGCCATGTTTTGACATGAAACGACCAGTACTGGAGCTCAGAGAAATCCACTTTAGTTCATGAAACCTCATTATATTACGAGAAAATCAGGGTGTGGTGCGTGGTAAATGCATACAGGATAATAGGGTCAATACTTTTTGCAGATACCGTTAATGTAGAACACTACAGGTAAAAGATACACCATTTTTTGAACTGAGCAATACTGAATGTCAGTCTAGATATTTCCAGCAAGACTGCCACTTTCCAGAGCTACAGAGCCTTTAAATTCTATTTAGGAAATTTTTAAAGATAGGGTAATTAGTAAGAGGTTATGGCCCTCATGGTCCCAGGATCTCATATCAAGCGATTATTATTTACGGGGGAATTTGGAAAATAAAGTGTATAGGTCAAACTCCCACACATTAGAAGAACTGAAAGAAAATATCAGTAGAGAAATTAACTCTATTTCAGAAGCTGAACTGATGCATGTGAAAGAAAATTTCCCAAAATGCAGACAGAGTTGTGTGGATGCAGAAGGAGGACATTTCCAACATCTCCTGTGACAAAGTACATATTTATTTTCATTGTAACTGTAACTGTAATTCATTATGAGAAGCTGAATCATTACAAAGTTTGTGGTTTCAGTTGCACATATATTGTATTCAATTGCAGGTAGCAGGTACGAGTAGGAACCCTCTTCAGAGGCAGCCCTGCGCAGGGAGTGGCACCCCTGCCAGTGTGAGTCCCAAAGGACACTGAACCGGTGTGTATTAGCATCCGGTAAGGGTCCCAGCTCAGGGTTACAAGTGGAGACTTTAACGGAATCTACAGCGAAGAAGATGGACTTTGGAATGATTGAGAACATGGAAGAGGCAGCCCAGTACTCAGGGAATAGTATGAGTACACTATTCATCAGCAGCGTTTGTTTCCCATGTTAGGGGCGGCTGCAAGGGGCTCTGTTCCCCATTTAAGGAGGGCCTGAATAATTGCTGGCAGTAGCTCTAAAATGTCTTTGGGACTGGTGATCCTATCATAACAGCAGACTAAAAATGAGTGATGGTATACCATCAACATCCTGACTTGGCAGGAGCTGGACAAGAGGAAATGAAAATGACAATGATGATAATGATGATGATGATGATCATAGTATATTGTATTCAATTGCTCAGGAGTGAGAGCTCTGACTACCTCACAGCCAGCCAACTCTTATGCGAGACTCACTGTAGAAATGATTAGGATTTGTCATCACACATCTTCCGTAATATGCCAGTAAACACACACTCTGATATAGTTTTCTTGGTTATTGGGGAAGTCTGAGTTATGAAGGGAACAAATATGTACAGAAAGATAGGAGCACAAATTGAAAAGGTTATTTCTAAAGTGACATTAATTCACGAAATGCAAAACATGATCAAATCAAATCAAAATCTCTTTATTTGCAAATGAGGTGTCTACCTCGGTGGCAAATGGTACACTAAAATACATTATTGTCAAGCACTAAATATTAAATTAACAAGAGAAGAAAATTTTTCCTATAATACAATATTATACAATTTACGCTAACAATGTTTTCTATTAAACACACAGCTCATCCTTAATAAATTTATATTGTTTACAAAATTCTACTTATAATATATCCTGTCCTACTTACAAATATAGTCAACTGATATACAGTATGTGGAATTACTTCAAATGATACTATACAACTGGTATAACATTAATATTTACATTGCATTTATTTATTTACTTTTTTTTTTTTTTTTTACCCGTTCTGGATCCTAAGTAGCATAACGACCTGCTGCATCTTAACCAGAGCCCCTTTTGCCACCACTTTTCAGAGTTCCTGAAGGGCCTTCACAGCTACCGTAGCGGTCCCAGGGCCCTCGAAGTCCCCACTGTACTTCACCCCTACAGGCAGTCCCCTACTTTGGCTGTCCAAACTCCTTAGACCAGGGGATGGAATTAATTTATTCACACACATTTTTTTATATACAATAACCTGCACTGGTCGAATGCCCTCTAACATTTCATTTATTTTCTCTGTTGCTGTTTATTCTCTTCTTGAATATCTGTACAGATTTTGGAAAAGGATCAAACACTACCCCTGGTAAACTGTTCCACTCCTTCACACCCTTCCCAATGAATGAAAATTTACCCCAATCGCTTCTGCTAAAATTCCTTCTAATTTTATATTTGTGGTCAGTCCTGCCGATATAATTATTTTCCAACTGAAGCCTCTCACGGATATCTCCCCATGCTTCTTCTCCTGTATAGGCTCTATATAATCCTGTAAGTCTAGTTTTCTCCCTTCTCTTACTTAAAGTTTCCCACCCAAGTTCCTTTAACATTTCTGATACACTACTCTTTCTCCTGAAATCCCCTGTTACAAATCTTGCTGCTTTCCTCTGCACACTATCTATTTCTTTTATTAGGTATTCTTGGTGAGGATCCCAAACACTGTTTGCATATTCCAATAATGGACGAACCATACTCAAGTAACTTTTTTCTTTTAATTCTTTGTTGCATCCTTTAAGTAGCCTCATTATGACATGTAATGATCTGTATGCTTTCCCAACAATGTCATCAATATGACCCTTCCAGTGCAAATTACTTTCAAATCTCACACCTAAGTATTTGCACTTGCCATCTTTTGGGATAACTACCTCATCCAAAGTATATTCAAATTCAGTTTTAAAGCTCCTGTTTGTAAAAGTTGTAACAGTTGATTTGCCTCCATTAACCTTCATATTATTTTCTTCAACCCATTGTTGGATACTTTCAAGGTCCCTTTGTAATTCTGAACAATCCTCAATGTTGTTTATTTCTCTATAAACAATTATGTCATCTGCATACAATCTTATTTTTGATGTTATATTGTTCCCTAAATCATTTGCGTATATTAAGAAAAGTAACGGACCGATTATACTACCCTGTGCAATTCCCTTCCAAACTTTCTCTTCCTGAGATGCATTATTTCCTACTTTGACTTTCTGAGCCCTTGAATTTAGAAATGCTTTTATCCAATGTGTAACCCTTACGTCCAATCCTATTCCCTCCAATTTCTTTAATAATATTCTATGTTCCACTCTATCAAAGGCTTTGGAAAGATCTATGGCTATGCAATCTAACTGACCTCCTGAATCCAACTGATCTGATATGTCCTGCTGAAATCCCACCAGTTGTGCCTCACAAGAAAATTTCTTTCTAAATCCATACTGGCTCCTCATGAACCAATTTTTATCATCACATATCCCTCTGATGTACTTCGATATTAAACTCTCCAGAATTTTACAAACTATACTGGTCAGGCTGATTGGTCTGTAGTTCTCTGGTTTCCTTTTATCACCCTTTCCTTTATAAATTGGTATTATTATAGATTCCTTCCATTCCTTTGGTATTACACTATTATTTATGACATAGTCAAAGAGAAATTTTAAATAAGGCACTATGTACCACCCCATTGTCTTTAATACCTCCCCAGTAATTTGATCACTCCCTGCTGCTTTTCCTTGCTGAAGAAGTTGGATTTCTCTGAAAATATCTTCGTTTGCGAATGAGAAGCTTCTTGTTTCCCTCTGTCTCTCTCCCTCTCTATCTTCTGTTTCGGTTTCCAACTCTTGACAATCATCTACTGAATCTCTAAATTCCCTACTAAATAGGTTTGCTTTCTCAGTATCTGTTAAATAGTGTTCACCCCCTTCTCCCACCATTGTAGGAATTTGGATTCCTTTTCCTTTTTGATTCCTGATATATGAATACAGCTTTTTCCATTTCCCTTTGTGGTCATTACCCTCTTGAAGTATGCCATTCATATAATTCTCTTTTGCTTCCTTTTTCACTCTATTCAGTTCCCTCATTAGCTGTTTTCTAGTTTCTCTACTCTCCCTACCCTCTTTGATTTTCCTGTTTACTATTCTACATTTTCTTTTTAATTTTCTTATTTCCCTTGTATAATAAACAGGGTCTGAGGTCATTTTACCCTTCTTAACAGGTACAAATCTCTTCTCTCCTTCCCAAATAATTCCTTTAAGTTTAGCCCAAAGTGTATCCACGTTACTCCCTTCACTTATCCAACAACTGAATTGTGAGTTAAGTTAAGTCCCAAATTCATCAACTTTAGTTTTTCTGTACAATTTCTTGTCTTGTGTAACCCTCTTATTAAGCCTTTTTGGTACGAGTCCTACATCCATTATTACAGCCTTATGGTCTCCTATTCCTTCAATTACCTCAGTTTTATCAACAATTTCCCATGGTTTAACCAAGAATACATCTAGTAAGTTATTGAGACGAGTCGGTTCTTGTACTACTTGTGTAAATCCTCCCTCCCAAATTAACTTATTTGCCAGTTTCTGTTCATGGGCTTCACTTGCAGCTCCTTTCCATTCAACTTGATGACAAAGAAGAATTGGAAAGATTGTCCCTCCTGATCAACACAATTCAATTGACATGAATATGCTTTATTCAGTACTAGTTTTTGGCCATTTTTCGAGCCATCTTCAGCATAATAAATAAACATGAATAAAACTTTAAAAATACAAATTAGCATACATAAACTTATTGGAGAAACATGCTCTTCAACAATGTGTGAGAACATCCTAACAGCCCTAAAAATGTGGACTGCAGATTGCTTGGTTTGCACTTATCTGAATAGATTTCAATTCTGAGATATTAAAATCCAGTTTTGATTTAATATGTTCACTAGCTGAGGTTTTTCATGTACAGAGATGTCAGTTCCTGCCAAGAATATATACAGTGTCAAATTCTCCAAATATATTGTTATACTCAGAGCCAGTGGATTGCTCAAGTGGGATATAAGACACATTGTACACATTGGAGCTAAGCCACTTTGCAAATAAATATAGATTTCAGATCTCTATTAACATGGGATATAAGATGTATTGAGGAAAATCTTCACTATATGATGAGAGAATCTATAAAATATTTTATCAAAACACAAATGAAATATCATCCGTTTTAGACTTACATCACTTTGGACATAAGCTATCCAATTACTGTAAATACAATAATAGGTCGGTGTGGAAAGAGGAGGAAGACATGGATAAACATCAAAACACAAATGAACAAGAATAACCTCCACGTCTTTGTACACATTGCCCCCTTCACATAGGTGGGTTTTCTTATCACTCCTAGTTATTCTACATCCATTTCTTATCAGCCTCTGATAATGAATTTTCCACTTCCTAACTTCACCAGGACAGACAATGACACTCATTTACAGCTACGTTGACAGATCTTTAGTCTTGATGTGGAGAGGGTAAGATAAAAAGAAAGCTAGATAAACAAAGGAAAAGGGAAGAGATAAGAAGATAAAGATGAATACAGCTGGTATAAGAATAAGAACACAGGAGAAAAAGGTGAGGTGGGTGGGGGGTCTCTCTGAGCCAGAGCCTCAGTATTTTTAGCACCTTACATGTGTTGGGAGGGTATTAGGAAAAAGTGAATGTGCGTAGTTTAATTCAGAGATATTTTTTTCAGCTAGGCCCACCTCTTGCGAAAGTTGTGATATCATCTTTAGAGTGTTTTCAGATGTATCTATTTCCATATGCTAGATAATAATAGTCTGTGACCTCCGGAGAGGCAGGTCTTTCGAGTTGACGCCTGATAGGCGACCTGTGCGTCGGTGAGAATGGGGCCATACCTGTCATGAATTATAATGCTGAAGACGGCTCACACACCCAGCCCCTGAACCGTCAGAATTAACCAATGAAAGCTAAAATGCCAGACCCGGCCAGGAATCGAACCCAGGATCCCCTCAGACCAAAGGCAAGCATGCTAACCATTTAGCCACTGAGCCGGTCATATGCTAGATGTGAGCAGTAGATGTTCTTGATCCTCTGTTGGGCTGTCTTTCTTACATTTTCAGTAGACTCTCACAGCCATCCTTGGACATCTTAGGCTTATTCAATTCCTTTTGAGTCATTCTTCCGACTTGCTTTCATTTGCACTAAGCATGGACAAAAAGACATTGTAAAAATTTTCACAAAGTTCTCGATTATTTCACACTTTTTCTCCCACATAGTCCAGTTTTCTCACAAATATTGTCACAGGTATTGATAGATCTCATGTAGACAAATGAACAACACTTTATGGAACATGCTATCACATTTCAGTCCTGAGATTTACTAATTTTACTGCATGTGCCAACCTTTGATTTCACTACAAAATGGTGGATGCAAAAGCCACTCATTATTGCATCCAATGACTATGAACGCTGTTTGGGTAGACTCTTTGGATGTTCCTCTTTTCAACTAAGCTGTTATATTTCTGGTAGATTTCACAGTTTTGAAATTACTCAAGGAAGTCTCTTGTACACATTTTCAGAACAGACAAATGTTTACTGAGGCACTCAGTACTGGAACAAAATGATAGGTATCTCTCTCCTATCCATGTACCCTTCTCAGGATGTGATGGCATATCTTGTGCAGTTGCAGAGTTTGTGCCATGCTCTTCTATCCTGCACTAGATCCATCGCTTGATGTTGAGATCTTCCAACCAACTCCTTCGTCTGGTCAATCCACCTTTCTGGAGCTCTACCTTGGGTCTTAGTTCCTTGCACTTTGCCCTCCACTATCAGCTTTTCCATATCTCCAGTTCTCCATGATAAGTGGCCAAAGTATCGCAGATAGGACTGGCAAATCTTCTTCGTAAGCCTGTCCTTGATCTTGAGCTCTTCTAGGACAGAAGCATTCGTCCAGTGCTCAATCCAGGATACTCCTAGAACTCGATGGTACACCCACATTTCCAGCACTTCAATCTTCCTCCTGTCAGCTTTATGAATTGTCCAAGTTTCAGCTGCGTATGTGCGATGGGGAAACCAGAGCATTTACCAGCCTGAGTTTGGTATTCTTGTATTGTTAGTGATGGCTCAGTCTTTCGAAATCTTCGCCCCCTTCACCATCACATTGCATGCCATGAAAGGTATCTCCTGATCTCATCCAAGCAGCCCCCCTTGTTCGTTATTCGGGCACCAAGATATCGAATCTGCTCACCACTTCAAAGTCTCCTATTTGTCTCAGACGTGGCAAGTTGTTTGTCTGACCTTTGTCTTGCCAACGCTGATCTCCATTCCAAACTCTCCACTGGCTCTTCTGCACTAAAAGAGCACAATAAAGCAATAAAAGAAATAGAAAGTAACAAAACCAATGATGAACAAAGTTATATACAGGGAGATAGGAACTAGGCCAGGAAAACATAATAGGATAAACATAATAACAGATTGGTGTGGAAAAAGGGAGCAAAAGAAAGAAAAGGCATGTAAAAGCATGAAACACAAAAGGACAAGGACACTCCACATCTTCATACATTGATGAGTGTCATTCATTACTATATCCAAGTATATCACTTTTCCTATTAAAAATCACTATAAATTAATTAAACCTGATTCAAGACCCTTTAACACCAAGCAGAATTTATTTTTACAAAATCACTTATCAGATGTAAGTAAATATTAACTTGTCAATTATCTTATTAAGCAAGAAATATATGAAAAAGATGAAGTCACAAACCACCTTTGAAATCTTTAGTGACATATTAATACCATACCTGTGCTTCCAGTATGTCTGGGTGAGACTCAAGAAATGCTTCTATTTCTTTGGGAAATATCTTCTCACCTCCTCGATTAATCATGTCTTTGAGACGCCCCACCACAAGGCCATAGCCATCCTCTCGCAAAACAAACTGGTCCCTGAAAGAATTTTCACTTATCTTATTGAGCAAGAAATACATGAGGCATTCTCAAAAGGTAAGTCTTTAGTGCCATGTTAATCATCTGAAAATTTTGTAATATTATAAAAGTTGCTGTACAAGTTGTTTTACATAGCACCGACACAGATATGTCTTATGGTGAGAATGGGATAGGAAAGAGCTAGAAGTGGGTAGGAAGTGGCCATGGCCTTAATTAAAGTATTTATAGAGCATACTCGTGATTTGTGTGACTGAATCCTAACAGTATCCACAAGTCAAAATTTATGAAAATGCTTCAAATAGTTTACGAATTCACAGGGCATCTTGACATATCCTCACCCTTGATGTAGGAAATGTAAGATAAAAAAAAGATAAACAAAGAAAAAGGAAAGAGACAAAAAGATAAAGGTGAATTATAGCTAGGAAAAGAATAAGAACTCAGGAGAAAAATGGGGGGGCTCTATCCAAGCCTGAGCTGCAAGTCCATTATCTTGATAGAAGTGTAACCTTTACTACAGTGGTTACACAAAACAAATACTAAACACAATAAAGGAGGGAAGTAAGCGCAACTACACAATATCCGAAACTACTACACACTCAGAGAAACATGCTGGACTATGCGGATCTCTGCCAACAACATAATACGTAGATATCAGTAGGGCCAACTAGTGGATAATAAACCAGGAAGGTGGAAGGAACTACGATCTACTGAGGGCATGGACATGGCTTAGGTTGTGTTTTCCTAAATAATTTGCCGTGATCCTTAATGTTGCAAAATATTATTTACAAGTGAGATTTTACAAATACATTCCGAAACAAAATCCACCAACTTACAATATACGAACTATAAGCTCTGTGATACACATAACTTAGAGGTTCTTTGATAATGCTTTTCTGCAAATTCAAAATTTTGAATCAACTATACATCTAGTTACCAAAGCAATTGTACAATGCAATTTAGTAGGTTAAAAGCAAAGTAAAAGCAATTACATTTTACAGTGAAGAAAACGTACTCACCTAAACTCTAGCGTACATCAAGTGACACTGAACTACCAGAGGCAAACCCCAAGGTAAATATATTAAATTACAATCTACATATTTAGTGAAATAAGAAATGAGAAGGCCTAGAAAGGAAACAGGGAAGCCCAGCAGAAAAGCTAAGGCATTGTAAATAATTAATTTGGCGAATCTAGGTTAGGCTAGGGCAGACTCCTATATGAAATAGCAACCGAACATTTCGGAAATTTTAACCGGAACGGAAAGTAAGAGTGCTTACCCAAAGGTGCGCCATCCCAGAAGCAAGGCGTCGCACACGACGCAAAACTTCAGACAGACCAACACAGACTAAGGTAGATCAGGCCAAGACAAGACTGAATTATTACGAACGCTGCCTTGCTCTCTATATATAGTTAAACCCCTGGCCTTGGAGTAGCCAATCAGAATGCATGAGTCCGCCCATTGCCTCCTAGGTTCACCAATCACAATTCCTACTCCCGTCGCGAACTTTAACTAACATTCTCGAATACACACGTTCATGAATCTTCCATTTCCAGAATAGTTAGAAAATTCCTTCTAGAGCACATAACCCACAAAAGGCAACACACCCTGTTCAACAATTTTCTAGATACTTTCAGGAAGTACAGAACTGAAATCTACTATTTACAAATACATATGTTACAAATATTACACAGTACAGGTTAGGTCATTACAAATAAAACATTATATCATACTTTACAAATAAAGTCTTCAAAAAACACTTTCCACTTCCACTACATGTTCACCTGTGACAAGGAGGATATCTTCCTATGGCATTGAAATCATATGGACCTTCCTGAAAAAGCTAGACCTAAGAGAGATAGAAAGAGTGAAAGCAATTTTCCTTAAAAGAGCACTGTGTGTATCTAAACACACACCCTCAAGACTTATATAGAACTGACTCGAAAACTTTTCTTCATTGAGGACCTACGACATACTATGACGCTACAATCTACAAAAGAATATCGAGAGCTGTTACATGAATTAAAATTTAAGACAGAAATTTGGAGCAACTTTTATATAACGGACACAATAACAACAGACAATTGGTGTCAAAGCCACTTCGATCTCAGGCATACAGTGACTCGTGCAGCAGTCCATAGCTTCAATCATAAGGCAGGTGTTGTACCTAGTTTTCATGAACCAAACCATGGTTGTGTGTGCCAATAGTGTGAAAAATGTTGTGGTCGTTACCACACCCTGGAGTGCCTGAAAAGGCCTTGTTCTCTGACAAAGCTCTGGAGCGAGTAAGTTTATACTCTTACACATTGTGTGCTTTTCCATTTAATATAAAAAGATATCTTCCTGACCACAAATATCTCCTTGAAACTGAATTACTATACTGCATCTATAATTCTTCCAAATATTGTTTTCACAGCTATCACAATTTCCTCTTCTTTACAATACCTACACAATTATGAGATATACTGTGGGTATGATACTACATGTCTGACAAGTGTTTATCAGTGGTAGCGAGCAAGACTACTCACTATAAGAAGTGTGATGTAATCAATTACTAGTGTCTGGACTTTTAGGCGGGTAAAAAATATAGTCTATCCTGCACAAAGGTTATTTGCATAAACATTTGGGGTATGGCCCATCTTAATCCCTTGAATTTATGTTACTCCTGTTACATAATGGAAGAATGGGCTAGATGACACTTCCTAATAAACCAAATTAGTTTGCATTCTAACCTATTACAGCCTAAAAATGTGGGGTCTGTCTATTACTTCAGTGTACAGCTGTACTGTCAGTGGATATTGTGGCATGGTGAGCCACTGCGTCCACCATGCCAATGTACAACCACGAGAAGTAGCACGAGCTAGCCAAGTCCAACCGCATGCTCAGCACCAAGGAAGGCCCACCCTCCCCCTACTCCCCTCACCAGGCGGAGGGGAGCCGCTTGCGGATTGGTCAGCGCCCCCACCACTGCTATCTGGATTGTCCTGCTTGCTCACTGGAGACCTCCGGCGTTATGGAAGAGTCTGGATGGTGCGCGGAGAGTATTCGCCTTCGGGAAGACTCTGGGAGGCGTGTCCCTTCTGGAAGCATCTAGATGGTGTGAGCCCAGATATTTAAGTCAGGTGAGACCTACCGGTTTCAGTCAGTTTGTGTTTAGCTGGTGTGAATTAATGAAGAGTGCAGTCAGTGTTTTAGTGACAGCCTGGGCTGAGGTGTCAGTCTGTTGGAGCCGAGGACTCGTTTCTGTGTTCCTGTCATCATGCATGTGAGTGTCCTGGACCAGCTGCTGGAAGAGGACGTGGCCTGTCCTGTGCAGTGTGGAGGACAACAATACTGGGTGCTGACATGGGACTGTGAGTGGAGTTCTACGGACCGAGCAGCTGAGGGAGTGTAGTGTAAGTGATTGAAGTTTTTAGGCTGTAATAGGTTAGAATGCATGTGTCATTGTAGATAAAACATGAGAAACTAAGAAAGAGAGAGCATGTACAAACCATGTAAGTGTGTGTCCTGTGCACTTGCGTAAGTTGTGAGCTCAGCAATCATCTGTCATCAGCAATCATTTTAGAAATAGGATGCTGCTGGGTTATGTCTTGTTTATTTACCCTCCCAATGCATAACAATACCTTCTTGAAAATTTGTAGAGACCTAGGCACACTAACATAGTAACAGACTGCTGGGTTGGTTTCATCTCAGTTCAGTCTGATGGTATATCAAGGTTCAAAATATAGACTATCCTCATATCATTAGATTTACCAGTGCATGAATCATAGTGTCACATTCTCAGGAGTTCTTTACCATGCCAAAAGTTAATGAGTCAGAGCTGTCCCAGCTTAACACCCTCAAATGTCACCAACCTAAGCCAGGATCAACCTGCTATTTTGTAAACTGGGCAACAACAATATTAAGCATCTGCATCATTGATGTCAACAAAGAGATACTAAATTTGTTTTCACAGCTATCACACTTTCCAGTTCAATACAACACATACATAATTATGGCATATTAGGTTTCTGATGAGTGTTTACCAGTTAGTCAACAGAAAATCCATACTAACATCACTCTGGATTGATCAAAGTTGGAACAAGTACATCAGTTCTGTTATCTTGGCAGTGTAGTAACAACAGATAGCCGATCATCTGCAGAAATCACTAGTAGAGTATAGAATGGAGCACAGTTTTATCATCTTGTGAGAAAACTTCTTTGGGATAAGCAAAATCCATTAAGATCAAACTAAATACTCTGTAAGAGCTTTTGTACCATTTACCACATACGGTCTAGAAACTTGCACCAAGCCAACTGAAATATCAGCAAACTACAAGCAGGAAAATGAATTTCTTAAGAATAGAAAACAAGGAGGGACAAAATAACAAACGACTACATATGCCATCTTGTCAAATTGAAAAAAATTCCCTTAGTGAGATTTGTGTCGAAACCAGGCTGAAATGGTTTGGTCATCTCAAAGAAATGAACCTTAAAAGAACAGCTTAGTGTGGATCGAGAAGGAACTCAAAGGCAAGAGATCAGGAGGTCGGCCAAGGATGAGATGGATTGATCAGATTAGAAACGATCTTGCTGGACGAGGTCTGGATTTGCAGCAGGTTATAGAAGAAGACATTTACAAAAACAGAAGTAAATGGAGAGTGCTCATTCACTGCACCCAAAAAACTTGAGCTGGTTCAAGATGATGATGAGTGTTTACCAGTGCCAGAAAGCAGGACTACTCATTGTAAACAGTGTGATGTAATCTATTATCTTAGCGTGAGCAATACAGTCAAACACCAGTGAACTGCCAGGGAAATAGTGTTGTCATGAATTACATCACAGATCAGTTGCCTTTTTTGTTTTTTAATTACTCCTGTGCTAGCTAACAAAACTGTAGCTCCTGATAGAATGAAAACATCTCCAAAGAAATCAAGCAAAGTGATCCATTTTCCGAGTATGAAGCTCATATACAATCAAAAATTAATTTCCCTGAAGGAAGCAATAGCCTTTTCAATTGTGAAATTATCAGTGTTTCTCCCCAGTGGGATCATCATATGGATTGCCATAAGGCCTAAAGTGATGGAATGTTTTCAACAGTTGCATTCATATATGATGATCTATACCACACCCAGGCAACTGAAGGTGGTTAAAGATGACGATGATGCTTGTTTTAAAATTATGTAAGGAGAAAAAGAGCAGAGGACTCAATATTCCTATATTCCATTATAGAAAGCTTGGAAAGGACTACTAAGGCTGTAGGCAGAAGTGAGAAGATAATGTGCAGGTGGTATGAAAAATCAGATATGGTTGGAAGTCAAATTCTAACTCTAGGTACACATTGGCTATGTGCAAAGAAGAATGATTTTTATAAAAATTGTTATAAATAGGATCCTCCCCTGCGAACCATGTGACCTTGCCGCGGTGGGGAGGCTTGCATGTCCCAATGAAGCAGATAGCCGAGCTACAGGTGCAACCATATCAAATGGGTATCTGTTGAGAGACCAGACTAACGAATGGTTCATCAAAAGGCGGGTAGCAGCCTTTCGGAAATTGCAAGGGTGGTAGTCTAGATGATTGACTGATTTGGCCTTTTAATAATACTCAACATGGCTTAGCTGTGTTGATACTGCTACATGGCTGAAACCAACGGGAAACTACAGCCATAACTAACTCCCGAGGACATGCAGCTCTCTCTGTATGAATGATGTACTGATAATGGCTTCCTCCCAGGTAAAATATTCCAGAGGTAAACTAGTCCCCCCATTCAGATTTCCGGGTGGGGACTATACGAGAGGGGCAATCATTGGGAAGATGGATACTGACATTCTGCGAGTCAGAGCGTGGAATGTTAAAAGTCTGAATCATTGTGGTAGGTTAGAGAATCTGAAAAGGGAGATGGATAGACTAAAGTTAGATGTAGTTGGTATAAGTGAAGTACGTTGGCAGGAAGAACAGGATTTTTGGTCAGGCAACTACCAAATTATCAACACAAATCAAACAGAGGAAGTGCAGGAGTTGGTTTAATAATGAGTAAGAAAATAGGGCAACGGGGTAAGCTACTATGACCAGCACAGTGAAAGAATTATTGTCATCAAGACAGACACCAAACTAATGCCCACCGCAATAGTGCAGGTCTACATGTCTATTAATTAAGTGGATGATGAGGAAATCAAAAGAATATATGAAAAGATAGAAGATATAATACAATATGTAAAAGGTGACGAGAATCTAATTGTGATGGGAGACTGGAATGCAGTGGTAGGCCAAGGAAGAGAAGGTAATACAGTAGGAGAATTCGGACTGGGACAAAGGAACGAAAGAGGAAGTCAGCTGATTGAATTCTGCACTGATCATAATTTAATCCTTGCCAATACTTGGTTCAAACACCACAAACGATGGCTGTATACGTAGACGAGACCTGGAGACACTGGAAGGTATCAAATACACTTCATGATGATTAGGTAGAGATTTGGAAACCAGGTGTTGGATTGCAAAACTTTCCCCAGGAGCAGACGTGGACTCTGACCACAACTTGTCGGTCATGAAATGCTATCTGAAGTTGAAGAAATTGAAGAAATGAAGGAATGCAAGGAGATGGGATCTATAAAAGTTGAAAGAAAATAGTGTGAGGGATTGTTTCAAGGAACATGTTGCACAAGGACGAAATGAAAAGGCTGAAGGAAACACACTAGAGGAAGAGTGGATAGTCATGAAAAATGAAGTCAGTTAGGGCTGCTGAAGAAATATTAGGAAGGAAGAAAAGATCAACTAAGAATCAATGGATAACTCAGGAGATACTAGACCTGATTGATGAACGACGAAAATACAGGAATGCTAGAAATGAGGGCAGAAAAGAATACGGGCGATTAAAGAATGAAGTGGATAGAAAGTGCAAGGTAGCTAAGGAAGAATGGCTGAAGGAGAAGTGCAAGGATGTCGAAGGCTGTATAGTCCTGGGAAAGGTAGATGCTGCATACAGGAAAATCAAGGAAACCTTTGGAGAAAGGAAATCTAGGTGTATGAATATTAAGAGCTCAGATGGAAAGCCACTTCTAGGGAAAGAAGACAAAGCAGGAAGATGGCAGGAACATATCCAACAGTTGTATCAAGTTAAAGATTTAGATGATTTGGTTCTGGAACAAGAAGAGGGTGTTGATGCTGATGAAATGGAAGACCCAATTTTGAGATCAGAGTTTGACAGAGCTGTGAGAGACCTAAATAGGAAAAAGGCACCTGGAATTGATGACATTCCCTCTGAATTACTGACTGCCTTAGGAGAAACCAGCATTGCAAAGGTTATTTCATTTAGTGTGTAAGATGTGTGAGACAGGAGAAGTGCCATCTGATTTTCAGAAGAATGTTGTGCAGGTGCTGACAAGTGTGAAAACTACTGCACCATTAGTTTAGTACCTCATGCCTGCAAAATTTTAACATGTATTATTTACAGAAGAATGGAAAGACAACTTGAAGCTGAGCTGGGAGAAGATCAATTTGGCTTCAGAAGAAATGTAGAAACACGTGAAGCAATCCTGACTTTACGTCTGATCTTAGAGGATCGAATTAAGAAAGACAAGCCCACACACATGACATTCCTAGATCTAGGAAAGGCATTTGATAATGTTGATTGGACCAAGGTATTTAAGATTCTGAAGGTGATTGGGATCAGATACCAAGAACGAAGAATTATCTAAAATCTGAATAAAAATCAGTCTGATTGATAAATTTCATTTTTTTTATTCCATATTGATAGTCACCATAAGTCATAAATGAAAGAAAAGTTCCACCTAATCAATACTATTTTATTTTCACATGTAGGACCAGTTTCGACCCCTCAAAATGTCATCCTCAGCTACACTAGAACTGCATGAGGATGACCTTTTGAGGGATCGAAACCGGTCCTACATTTGAAAATAAAATTGTATTGATTAGGTGGAACTTTTCTTTTATTTATGACTTATGCAGTCATAAGAATCGAGGGCTTTGAAAAAGCAGCAGCAATCCAGAAAGAAGTGAGGCAAGGCTGCAGTTTGTCCCCTTTCCTTTTCAATGTTTACATAGAACAGGCAGTAAAGGAAATCAAGGAGGAATTTAGAAAGGGAATCACAATCCAAGGAGAGGAAATCAAGACCTTTAGATTTGCCGATGATATTGTTGTTTCATCTGAGACTGCAGAAGATCTCGAGAAGCTGCTGAATGGTATGGACGAAGTCTTGGGTAAGGAGTACAAGATGAAAATAAATAAGTCCAAAACAAAAGTAATGAAGTGCAGTTGAACAAAGGCAGGTGATGCAGGAAATATTGGATTAGGAAATGAAGTCTTAAAGGAAGTAGATGAATATTGTTACTTGGGTAGTACAATAACTAACGATGGCAGAAATAAGGAGGACATAAAATGCAGACTAGCACGAGGAAGGAAGAGCTTTCTTAAGAAAAATTTGTTCACTTCAAACACTGATATAGGAATTAGAAAGATGTTTCTGAAGACTTTTGTCTGGAGCAAGGCATTGTATGGAAGTGAAACATGGATGATAACTAGCTCAGAAAGAAAGAGAATAGAAGCTTTTGAAATGTGGTGTTACAGAAGAATACAGAAGGTGAGATGGATAGATCAAATCATGAATGAAGAGATACTGAATCGAATTGGTGAGAGGAGATCGATTTGGCTAAATTTGACAAGAAGAAGAGATAGAATGATAGGACACATCTTAAGATGCCCAGGACTTGTTCAGCTGGTTTTTGAAGGAAGTGTAGGTGCTAAGAACGGTAGGGGTAGACCAAGGTATGAATATGACAAGCAGATTAGAGCAGATGCAGGATGCAATACTGGTAGTTAAGTAGAAATGAAAAGGTTAGCACAGGATAAGGTGGCATGGAGAGTTGCATCAAACCAGTCTATGAACTGATGACTCAAACAACATAAATAGGATGGGAACAATAGGAGGGGGAGTATATTCATACTGGAGAAAGAAGAACATGTAAGCTACAAAAAAGTTTAGGATGAGAAACATGAAATTCTTGGTGTAAGGCTCATCTCTAAAGATAACAGGCTACTTTATATTTTGGGATGTACAAACTTGGAAGGGTAACACTGACACAAATACAGAATTATGATATAATTAGTTTTGTAGAGAACAACACAGAAAGGTACATTTTTGTAGCAGGTGAACTTAATTTACCAAATGTTAACTGGGAAGGTAGTCCAAATGACAGAAAGCATGACCAACAAGTGGGGAGTAAGTTAATCTGGGAAGAGGAGCTGAATCAGAAAGTGATAAGACCAACTAGAGGGGAAAATATTCTAGACGTGGTGCTGATAAAACTAGATTATCTCTAGAGAGAAACTGAAGTGATAGATGGTATAAGTGATCACGAAGCTGTTTTTGTCATAGTTCAAAATAAAGGCAAGAGAAAGGAAGGCTGTAAAAGTAGGGTTATTATGCAATACCATATAGTTGATAAGAGAGGTGTGAGGAGGGGTTTTAAAAAGTTAAAAGAAAACATACCATTATCAAAGAAAAGAGACACATTTTTGAGAATAATACAGAGCATGAGTTTTAAAGTTATGAAGTGTAGAAATGTTTGGCATGTATTAATTGAGCACAGCGATACTGGTGCATGATGTGCTCCATTTCGACAGTCTTGTCAACTTATACTTGTACCAGAGTATTTGTATCTCTACTACAATTCTTTGATCACCTGTTTTCCCCACTGGTGACTAAGCAAACCAAACTATGCATGTAACCTGCAGCCACATGCGCATTACATCTAATGGACTTGGCACAGACTTAGAGCTAATCACTGTATCCTATCTGAGACAAGGTTACAGATAATGGAAGCTTTCACCTTCCACTCCAGAAGAAACCTTAATGGCCTGAGTGGAGATATGGCTTTGCTGTGCTTCTAACATTTCATTTTGGTGCAAGAATTTGACAGTGATCATTTGAAGAAAAACATACAGTCGAACCTCTCTTCTGCAGACACATTCAGCTCCATGAAATAACTTCCATTACCAGAGGTGTCAGCTAAAAGAAGGTTGTAAAAATTCATCAAACATTTTAACGACAAACAATATCCACCTTATTCATGTTTTGAGAATATTACAGTAAAGAAAATTGTGCTAAATTTGTACACCCAGCTGAATGATTACTTTGCAAAGTTGTAATGAATGTAAAGGCTGTAAAATTACTTGTAATATCTCTCAGGCAAATAGTTAGAAACTATTCAGAATAATCAAAATAAAGAGGTGCGTAGCAAGTTTGTTTGATGCGAGGTATTGCTTTTATCATGTTTTTGCGTATTATACTGCAAATTTGTGTAGGGTAAGATGTTAAAATATTATTTGGAGCACTTGTGTTAAAAATACATTCAGGCTATGTTGTTAGGAAGTGACAGCGATATATCTTCCAATGATGAAAACAGTGACAGACATTAACAGTTCATGTGGCAGATGTTATCCCTCCTCAAATTACTACTACTACTACTACTACTACTACTACTACTACTACTACTACTACTACTACTACTACTACTACTGCTGCTGCTGACAAAAGTGAAAATGACAATGATCATAATTTTAACCAGCAAAATGCAAGTCAACATGACGACGAACCTAACCGCACTTTTCAATTTCAAAAAATTAAAATCCTTTGGACATTTTTAAATATAGATATTTAAAACTTTTAACATTAAAAGACAACACAGTTTACTGATTCCAACAGTGACATTAACATGTATGTGAAATAATTATTACTATGCCAAATACTAATTCAAATTTGCAAAATAAATACAGAAAGTGGAAATTAATAATTCTTTTTTTTTTAACATACAGACATAAGCACCAACAAAGTAAATCACAGGACATATACAGGGATATATCATGAATCATAAAAAATAAAAATAAAAATCATCTATATAGCTTCAAAACTGAAGCAAGTACAACATTTTCAGTAATACCTTACATTTTGCCTTAAGTTAGGTTGGCAGTTTTAGCAGTACTGCAGCATTTTAGCTTGGCAGGGAAAGGGATAATCCAGCATAGCACACACATTCTTTATTCAGTTAAACTCAACTTTCAAGTTATTTGTGATTTCTCGTGCTATTTTTTTTTTTAACATAGGTACAATCATTCAGTTTCTTTGCTGGCATACATTTGAACCAGTCATATATCGCAATGTTCACTTCTGCAAAAAGTGACTCTCACTTTCTTTTCATCCCTCAATTCCCGTTTTCCTCCCACTCACTTAAAATGTCATTTTTATTCTTCTCAATTGTGTTTTCCCACAGTTTAATTTTTCAGAGAGTTTTTCTCACTGGAAGTCCTTTCACACTAAGTTTAATTCCTTGTATCAAGATCTATACACGGTCGTCCCACCTACTCATATTTGCTGGGTGACTGAAATGCTACGGTATTTCTGCATCGATAAGCAGCACATGAAAGTCTCTTCCTTGTCAAGTTTAACTGAACTACCCGACCTCAACCTTATCAGCGACAATCTGAGTTATGAATAGAATGATGCAAGTTATCCTGGAAAATCCCTTGGTAACTTGTGAGTAAGCTCACTGCTAACATTCCCGGGCAACTAGAATTTGCAGAATGTACACTAATTAGAACACAAGGTGACCTTAACGAAAGGTTTGGAAAGAGTCCTGTACAGAACAATTAACTTCACGGCTACTTCAACATTCCTACATATGTTTTATCTCTCTTTTCCTTGGACTAAATTGTACAAATATTCAAAAGGAATTCGTGTGAGTCTGCAGAATGATATTAAGAGGAAGAATGACATAGCCTTATGTAAAGAAAGTGTCCTGGAATGCATAGTGTCTGCTTGAGACAAGTGGATGAGACTAATGGCAGAGTCCGCTGTCTGGAATTCAAGAAATGAGGCTTATTTAACTCGTGTCTTATGTAAAAAAAAAATCAGTTCCATGGAAAAAAGTCCACATAGGGAGGTGTCCATTTAAGCAGGTTTGATTGTATAAATAAGCCTATATTTTACTTTTCTTGAATGATGAATGTAAGGCAGAACCAAGAATGAGTTTTAAGATTACACTCTGAGTTTTAACTCTTTTATAAATGCAAAATTTTAAAGAGAAAAGAAACTTACCCTGTTTTAAACCATCTGCCCGGAGCCATAGTTTCTTTTGTCTTCGCCTCATCTTCCCAGTAACCAAGCATTGTGAAGTAGCCTCTGACCCAGAGCTCTCCAGGGGTACCCATAGGAACCATTTTACCTGAATGGTCAACAACCTTTGCCTGCAAGAAAAAAATTAAATAACAATTTATGGTAGTAAAAGTAAGTTGAGTATAATATAAAATTCTCTCAAACATTTTAAATTAGCATTAAAAATTTCTCTACTTCTTTATAAAACTTGAATTATTGTTTAATTTCAGTAAATTTCATCACAAATACTGTATCTCTAATGAAGCTGAGTTTCCTCCAGCTTCATTATGTTGACTCAAGGGGAGATCCTATTGAAATCTACTCCTATTTACATGAAATCTGAATAACTAGTAATTGAAAAGCTTTAACATATAGCCTAAAGAAGTGAAGCTTTCATAGAGTTATTTGGTTCTTCTTCTGTGTTGAACTGTGTTGTTGTTTTTGGTACATTCCAAACAATTTGTCAATGTTTCAAATACATTGCAGTATTCTTTGTTAAGGCGACTGAAATACCCCTACTCGATCCGAGGTAATCAGTCTCCCAGGCAGAAATCACACTACAAGATTGGTTACTGATCTTGGCATTATATATTCTACCCTCTGTGGCTGAGGTAAGCCCCCTGGCTGTCTCGTGAGAATTCTGGAAAGTTATGTGTCGCAGCCAGGTGGTGGAACTTGCTTGCGTTGTTACATAACTTGGCCGCACTGTTACGTAACTTGAGGGACTTGCCTCACTTGCTCCTAACATGGAGTATACATTTCAAGCAACCCCTAACCTGGGAACAGATGCTGTTTGATGGGTTCCAGTGCCATTTCTTAAACTGAGGAGCTCATCACCCCACCTAAGTAAACTTATCCACCCAAAACCATTCGTCTATATACTAGATTGGGTTATTTACCGCCATAAAAATCTCAGTGTTGAAATGCTGGCTATATGGTTTACTCCATTACTGTAGTGGAGTAACAGAATCCTGGCCGGACAAAGAGAGAACAGCCAAATACAGGTGGGAGAAATTAAATTCTTGAAAAGTACGGTACAGTAAACAGGAAGAGACAAAGAGAGAAATGAGTAAATGTTGTTTTTGTTTGAGTCATCAGTCCATAGACTGTTTTGATGTAGCCCTCCATGCTGCCCTATCCTGGGCTAACATTTTTATTTCTAAATAACTGCTGCATCCTACATTTGCTCTAATCTGCTTGACATATTTATACCTTGGTATACCCCTACCATTCTTACCCTACCCTTCCCTCAAAAACCAACTGATTAAGTCCTGGATGTCTTAAGACGTGTCCTATCATTCTATCTCCTTTCTTCATCAAATTTAGATCAACTGAACTCCTCTCACTAATTTGATTCAGTATCTCTTCATTCATGATTTGATCTATGCATCTCACTTCAGCATCCTTCTGTAACACCACATTTCAAAAGCTTCTATTCTCTTTATTTCTAAATATCTATTCTTTCTGTTTCACTTCCATACAATGCCATGCTCAAGACAAAAGTCTTCAAAAACATCTTTTTAAATCCTAACTCATATCAATGTTCGAAGTGAGTAAATTTCATTTCTTAAGAAAGGCCTTCCTTGCTTGTGCTAGTCTGCATTTTATGTCCTCCTTACTTCTGCTATCATTAATTATTTTATTACCCAAGTAAAAATATTCATCTACTTCCTTTAAAACTTAATTTCCTAATCTAATATTACTTGCATCATTACCTGCATCCATTACTTTTGTTTTGGACTTATTTATTTTCATCTTATACTTATCCAAGACTCTGTCCATACCTTTCAGCAATTTCTCTAGTTCTTTTGCAGTATCAGATAAAGTAACAATATCATCGGCAATCTCAGGGTTTTGATTTCCTCTCCTTCGATATTGATTCCCTTTCCAAATTCCTCTTTAATTTTATTTACTGCCTGTACTTTTTAACATTAAAAAGGAGGGCAGACAAACTGCAGCTTTGCCTCACTCCTTTCTGGATTGCTGCTTCTTTTTAAAAGCCCTTGATTCTTATCAATACAGACTGATTTTTATACACATTGTAGATATTTCTTCATTCTCGGTATCTGATCACAATCATCTTCAGAATCTCAAATAGCTTCGTACAGTCAACATTATCAAAATGCTTTCTCTAGGTCTACGAATGTCATGTACATGGGCTTGTCCTTAATTTGATGGTCTAATGAAAAAAAATTAAAGTGGAAAATTTAAGTGATAAAATAGAGAAAAGTGGGCTTAGTCAGATTGGTCATGCTAAAGAGATGATGGCAAGGCAAATGAAGGGGTAGAAAGGCCAGGGATGACCAGTACTGAGATGGATGGATTTAGTCCAAAACAGCATAAAAGAGCAGAATCTGCACAGGGAATGGTGGAATGACAGAAAAAAATGGAGAGGAACCATATTTGTCCCTATTCGGCTGTGAATGGAAAATGGTGATGATGATGATGATTGCTGTTTAAAGGGGCCTAACATCTAAGGTCATTGGCCCAATGGAAAATGGGAGGAGGAGATTATTATTATTATTATTATTATTATTATTATTATTATTATTATTATTATTATTATTATTATTATTATTATTATTATTATTTTTATTTTTTTTTATTTTTTTTTTGTGTGTGTGATATGGGCATCAAGCCCGAAACTGGAAAGAAGTGGACAGAAGTAAACTCTGCTGTAAGTGCGGGGAAGCTGGTCACAAGGCAGTAGGATGCAAAATGAATCCCTGACACATAATTTGCACAGATATGGACGTTGAAGAGTCAAAACGTCATCATGCTCTTGGCTCAGGCAAGTGTATCGTGTTTCATGAAGCACTAGAAAAGGCCAAAAAGCAGTGGTGAATGGTACAGATCTTTCAACCCAATGATCTACTAACGCAGATGACCTATGAGACAGGAGCAGACATCTTGATTCTTAGTGAACAATATCAAGACAGAGATCAACCAGGTTGGTTTTCAGACAATCTAGGGACAGCTGCGATATGGATACCAAATCTTGGAAAATATTCAGTTATAAATCAAGGATGCAGGGATGGGTTTGTTTGGGTCCAAGTTGGTAAGGTAATTTTTGTCAGCTGTTATTTTACCCTGAATAAGGCTATTTCTGACTTCCGGAAGAAACTAGATGGGTTTGAAGATGCTCTGCAAGGGATGAACAATAACCTAGTTGTTGCTGGTAACTTTAATGCTCAAGCAGTAGAATGGAACATGCCTCAAACAGATTCTAGAGGGTGATGTACAATGGAGATGGGCGCCAGATTGGGATTAATGGTTATCAACGTTGGTAATGTGAGAACCTCCGGAGACCAGGATGTCAGGGAACTATACCAGACGTAACCTTTGCTTCTAAAGACATTGCGTCTAGAATAACTGAATGGCAAGAGTATGCAGGAAGCGATCACCAGTACATCATTTTTCGTGTACTTCAAGAGACTCCGCATTTAATGATTAACATGCGCAAGCCAGAAAGATGGAACATAGCCACTATGGATAGAGAGAATACAGAATGGAATGTATAATGAATGGACTGTATAATGGATACATGTCATGGATACAAAAGGAGCATAATTGCTAATAAATGCATGGAACACACCGTGAGACTCCTCCAGCAAGCATGTGATGCATCAATGACCAGAATCAAACAACAGAGAGGCAAGCATCCAGCATATTGGTGGAATGAAGAAATTGCTGAGCTGAGGAAACAATGCCTGTGACTCAAACGAAGGACACAAAGAGCACGGCACAAAGATCAAGCTCTCTCAGTAGAGTATAAGTCTATGAAGAAAAGACTGCAAAATACAATTAAAAATATTAAAGCTGACAAGTGGTGGGAAATGTCTAAGGAAGTGGATGAAAATCCATGGGGATTAGGGTATGTAATTATTATGAAGAAATTCAGGATAATGCCAAGCCCGATCAAGGATCCACGCACCATGAAAGAAATAGTAGACACACTATTCCTTGATCATGCAGAGAGGACTGGTGATGAGGCCGAGAAAGAACTAGATAATGTACTACCTTTTACAACTGAAGAATTGATAACAGCAATTAATTCCCTTAGAAATAAGAAAGCCCCTAGACCAGATGGTATTCCAGCAGAAGTACTAAAGGTGGCAGCTGAATTATGTCCCCAGCTGCTGTTGAGAATGTATAATCATTGTTTGAAATCGTAAATTTTTAGTTTTCGTTGGAGGACAGCTAGATTGGTTTTGATCAGAAAAGGTAAAACCGGGGGTTACAGACCTCTATGTATGCCGGACACTACTGGGGAAGGTTTAGAGAAGCTACTACAGGCGAGAATACTCTCAGCAGTTCGATTAGGTGGCGATCTATCTGACCAACAACATGGATTTCGCAGAGGTCACTCAATGCTAAATGCGGTGAAGGAAGTGGTGAAGACAGCAGAATGAGCTCAAATGGGTAATCATCACTCTAGAAAGCTGATGCTTCTTGTAACCCTAGATGTTATAAATGCTTTCAACTCGGCAAGATGGAGTGATATTTTGGAAGCTCTACAAGAAATGTTCAAGCACCAGAATCTCTCATGTACATACTGCGAGACTATTTGAAAGATCGTACATTGTTATACGACACGGAAGATGGTCAGAGAAGAAAATGGCTCACAGCTGGTGCAGCGCAAGGCTCAATTCTTGGACCAAACCTTTGGAATATCATGTATGATGGTTTGTTACGGCTGGAGATGCCAGAAGATGTGAAACTTGTGCGTTATGGTAATGACGTGGCTGCCCTGATAGTAACTCGTAACCTAGAGTTAGCTCAGTTTAAACTGAATCAGGTGATGCGACGGGTTAAAGAATGGATGATAAATCACAGGTTAGAACTCACAGATCACAAAACAGAAATTTTCCTCCTGATGAGGAAAAGGATTGATACTGTTGTACCGATGCAGATTGGGCAGATAGTCATTGAAACAACTAGGAGCACAAAAAATCTTGGTGTAACACTTGATACTAAGCTTACATTTTGAGACCACATTCAACCGGTAACAGATAAGGCAGCGAAAATCATGACTGCACTGAGCAGACTCATGGGAAATATCAAGGGGCCGAAATCTAGTAAAAGGTGGCTTCTTATGTCGACTGTCAAAGCAATACTTCTATACGATTCAGAAGTTTTGGATGAATCGTTAAAAATTGCAAAGTATCGGACGAGAATTGTGGCTGTACAACGGAAAGCAGCTTTACAAATTACATGCACATATCGTACAGTATCAGAACCTGCGATTCTAGTAGTAGCAGCAGCAGCAGCAGGTCCTATTGACTTGGCTTTCGAATGACAAGAAATTTGGCTCACACAAGGAGAGCTAGGAAGGAGACGGGCAAAGGCTTTGGCTCTTAGTTGCAGAATGCAACAATGGCAAACGAGATGGGAAGACAATTCTAGAGGGAAATGGACAAAAAGACTGATACCTGCTCTGGGTGCATGGATTGGCCGAAATCATGATGAATTGAACTACTATCTCACACAGTTCTTGACAGGTCATTGATACTTTCGGAAATTTCTCCATAGACTAGGGCTAGCAACTAGCTCAGTGTGCATATACTGCGGTGATACTGATGATGCATTACATACTTTCTTTGTGTGTGTTCATTGGCTGCCACAAAGAAGATGCTTAGAAGTTATGCAGGGAGAACTGACACCAGAATGCATCGTGTCGGTAATGTTGCGAAGTCAAGATAAAACATCATGGGAAAAGGGTGTGTGGTTTTTAGTGGGTAAGAATCTCCACACACTTGTTGAGTGCAGACCCTCACAAGTGTCTTTTGAAAGATTTTTCACACTCCCTCGCAAAAAAAAATTAAAGTTATTATTATTATTATTATCATCATCATCATCATCACCATCATTGCTATACAATTGTAGACGTTCCTACTTCAATAGTCAACTAGTTGGGAATCAATATTTACTTTAAGAACTTGCCTATCTGCTTGATATTCAGGCAACAATTCGTGAGAAGAATATCCACTGCGGAAGAAACTATCCTAGTTATGGTTTTAATCATAAAGCACACTCAAAAAGAAAGAAAACTCACCTCAACATGTTCTGATACATGTCCCACAGTTTCAGTCATATGTTCCATCGTATCACTGGGCAGAGACTGGAAAACTACTGGGCTTGTCTCCGTCAGACCATACACCGACTGCAGGAATTCATAATACATTATGTATTTATCAAAATATGAATGAAAGTAAAGAAAAAAAGTTAGTAGAATTTAATTAATTTAACTTCTATATTTCATGCTATGCTCAATGGTTAATAAGTAATGGAAAGGAATGAACAAGTCTTAAATCAAATTATATATAGAAATATGCACTGAAACATTCTTCATAAAATATATATATAATTTCTGCATTTCTTGAAATTCAACTTACAAGTTAGCAAATGGTTGAACAAGCATATATTCAAAATTTACCTCATTTTTTTAATTTCTCCACCACGAAATAAAATACAACTTCATCTTTGCACTAAAACATTCTTAATATACACACCTAAAAATACAAATTCTGAATTTTTTTAAAATTAAACTTACAAGGGGTGCGAAGTGTTGAACAAGAGTTTATTCAAAATTTACCTAATGTTTTGTCTATTTTCTCGGCTGGAAAATAATACATTTTTTGTACCAAAACATTCTTCCTATAAGTACCTAAAAAAAAATACAATTTCTGCATTTTATGAAATTTGAGATATAAGGGAAAAAGGGTTGATTCATTCACTCATCAAAGTCGAGCCAAGACTATTAAAGTTAGAGATAACATTTTAAGGATATGTTTGTAAACATGTGTAAAAGTGTGCCAAGAAAATGTCTTAAAACATTTTGATTTTATAGGGTTGAAATAAGGTATATTCAAAATTTACCTGTTTTTTAAATTTTCTTGACCATGAAGTAAAATACAACTTTGTATTTGCAAGAAAGCATTCTTCATATAAATGCCTAAAATATAATTTCTGCATTTTTTAAAATTCAACTTACAAGGGGTGGAAAGTGTATCTTTCTTATAATTTATTGTTATCATTAGTAAATTTGTGCAATGTTTTAATACCAAAACTGACTTTGATTTATACGACACACTAAATTCTTGGCATTGATGAGTAAGTCATTAAATAAAATTGCTAGCCTTTACAATTGAAACTATCACAGGTGAAGATGCATTGGGTAATGCTGGTGTATACATAATTTCTCACTGCTCATTCATTATCTCTGTTGACAGCTATTCACCCATTCTAATCACCCATTTACTCATTCATGTCCTCACACGCTGTAGTTCCTTTCACTCTACCAGTCTGTCCTTCGCTCAATCCTCCACATACTTACAGACACATGCAGCAGTTCCTTTAAATAATATGGTACTTTATGTACAACTGAAATTTTCAAAGAGCTAAGTACTTGACATACCCTGCCAGTGAGTTCCATAGCTTTGCAGAGCACAATCAAAAGCTATTCTGGAAAGCAGAGGTATAGGCGAAAGGTAAAGAAAGAGTAACTCCCTCCACCTCATCTCTGAGCCGAGTGATAAACAAGTGATAAACATTAGAAAGGATCAATATCTTAGGGACAGAGAGGGATTTCTGGAGAAAGATCAGTTCAATTTGTTGGGCTATTAACTCAATGCAGGGTGAAGTTATTGAATGGAGGGAGAGTGATGGTTTATTAGCTTTAACACAAGGGGCTGTAATCTCTTTCTGTTTTTAGCAGAGTAAACATTAGTACAACATTCTTATGTGTGAAAGTTTTCTCTGCCCTCAGTATGTTAAAATCAACCACAGGTCACTAATTACCCATAGTCATTTGATATCTGTAATCATACTGCATGCAAGCAGACCAATCTGTTTTACAATAATATAAACATTTATTATATCCCCCTAATCAATACAAAAACAAAATGTATTGTAGAGGAGAATATAATATTTGTTTATAAAGTTTAACCATAAGTATGGAATGAAGTTTATAACCTGTAATAGACCAATCTGTCCTGAAATTTCATGTCTAACTGTATAGGCACAAATAATATATAGTACACTCAAGAAGAGATCAAGGAGGAGCTAGTCTGGCTTGAAGGAACAGCAAGTACAACATTCGACAATTATGAACTAGTATTAGAGATGACATTTGAAAGAAGAAACCAAATCAGAGTTGGTGGAGTCAGGACAAAAATAGGTGAACACATATGAGCCTGCTGCAGATGTAAAGAATGAAATATTCATGGAAAAACATACAGTTGGTCAACTGGTCCCATGTTCAAAGAAGAAAATAATACTGCAAAAATTGTCACTGAACCACTCCATAAAGCCAGCGCCCAAACAAACCTCGTGCGTATGTGTGTGGAGAATGTTGGAATATTGACAAGAAGTCCAGTCCATTCATGCCATACTGTAGTTGCTGCAAAACATTCAAACCAAGAAGAAATCTGAGAACAGCCATATAGCTGTAATAAATGCATTAGCATGTCTTATCAGAAATTTCATCTTAAAAGACACCTAAACTCTCATTCCAGAGCCTTCGTGGCTCAGACGGCAGTGCATCGGCCTCTCACTGCTGGATACTGTGGTTCAAATCCTGGTCGCTCAATGTGAGATTTGTGCTGGACAAAACAGAGGCGGGACAGGCTTTTCTCCAGGTACTCCAGTTTTCCCTGTCATCTTTCATTCCAGTAACACTCTCCATTATCATTTCATAGCATTTATCAGTCATTAATAAAAAATCACTTTGGGAGTGGCGACCCCATTGTAATAATAGCCTATATATATGGTTCATTCATTACATCCCTGACCCGGTCAAAGACTGGAAAACTGGTTGTAGTTTTTCATTTTTCACTCTCATTCCAGTGAAAAGTGTTTCAATTGTGATGAATGTGGTAGTACGTTCTCTCACAAAAGTAATCTTAGAAATCACATTTTAAGTCACAGGTTAGGTCAGGAGCAGCCTGCTACTGTATGTGACAGTAGACGGTACTATCTGCGGCTCTCTGGCTGAGGGTTGGGCAGCCAACACCAAACCCGACAAACTAAGGGAGAACCAATGGCTAAGGGCGGAGGAGTTCTCCCTTAGGAGGCTTGGTGAAGCCTTTGTGTAGGAAACAACACACAAATTCACCAAAACATTGCTGACTTGGAGGTGTGGGAGGGAACTGCCAAAGGCTAAGAGAGATTACCCGGACAAAAAATCCTCTACAGCACAGGTGCTCAGCTAGGTGCCCAGTGCAGCCAGGCTGGGCTGACGTGAATGTGGGCATTTTACGTAGCAAGCATACGTCACAGTGAAGTTAGAGAGCGAACAAACTTTGCAGGGAAGCAAGGGAGCATTGACGCTCGATTGTGATTTTGAAGCTTTCCTCCACTACCTCAGCGAAGTGCTGCTTGGGGTACAATATTGAAAATAAAACTCTATAATCATAACAATATGACCTTTCCAAGATATTCCTGTTTGATGTATACTGCGCTCGATACAAACAGTCAATTTTACTTTCTTATATTTATTCATTCAAAGAAAACTGATACGTTACAATTTTTGTGTGACAATCTACAAAGGTACAGGGTTTAAGTGTACAAGCTATGATTTACAATTCCGTGGATGGGAATTACAATATTTCCATTTTTTAAAAGTCCCATGTAATCATACTGCATGCGAGTAGACCAATTTGTTTTACAATAATTTAAACATTTATTATATCCTCCTAATCAATATGAAAACAAAATGTATTGAATAGGAGAATATATTTGTTTATATTATTGTAAAAGTTTAACCATCAGCATCCATTAATCAAAAGTAATATAATTGCATAACGCAACAATGATTTTGCACAGTGTTGTAGTGTTTGATGACTTTTCCTGTTCAATGAATTTCTGAAAAGAGTATTTAAAATTTAACAGGCTTCCAGTGATAATGAAATGGTGTATGGCTTTTAGTGCCAGGAGGTGCCCGAAGAATTCAGCTCGCCAGGTGCAGGTCTTTTGATTTGAAGCCCGTAGGTGACCTGCGTATTGTGATGAGGATAAAAGGATGATGAAGACAACACATACACCATTCCCCATGCCAGGGGAATTAACCAATTATGGTTAAAATTCCCGACCCTGCCGGAAATCGAATCCGGAACCTCTGTGACCAAAAGCCAGCACACTAACCATTTAGTCATGGAGCCGGATATCCAGTGATAATAGCTAGCCTCTGAATGGCGAGAGGGAGTTTCATCAGAAGTGAGGACATAGATATATACTATCCAAGATTACAGTACATTATTATTATTATTATTATTATTATTATTATTATTATTATTATTATTATTATTATTATTATTATTATTATTATTATTATTATATGGCCTCAGCTACCGTGTGCAGACATTTCAATTTGACGCCATCTGGCTGTCTGCGCGTCAATTTTGATGTTCCATTTTACTCCAGGCCCACTAGATGGCAGACCGAGTAAACCGAAACTCTCTTGGGCGTCTATGGCTGAGAATATAAATGTAAATATGGTATACATACAGTATGCCTTCAAATAAATAACATCACCGATTTGATTGCCGGTAAGCATGACTGGATTGTTGGTGAGTTCATCAGATAATTTAAACCCAAACAACCAAAAGCAATAGCTTATCCACCTTTATTTAAAGTTAAAAACTTCATAACTGATCCGTATTGAACAAATAGTAACAATGTTAAAAAAGGAAAAATGTTCCACCTTTTCAATACAATATCACTGTTGCACGAATCAATGTAGCAACATATTTAATAAACCTTTACTCCATATTATGTTAGAACTGTTTCTAAAGCATCTCTTAAAATACAGTAGTGAAAATTGTAATTCATTACGTACATTATAAAAATGTTTGAGGATGTAGGCCTAACCTTTATTATATCTGGCCAAAATACATAAACTGCAATTAACATAAATAACTTATTTCTTACAACATAAATTAAAAACTACGTGGATTTCTGCCCTCTTCCTTTCATTTTTTTTTTTTTTTGCTTAACGTCGCACCAACACAGATATGTCTTATGGCGACGATGGGATAGGAAAGGTCTAGGAAGTGGAAGTAAGCGGCCATGGCCTTAATTAAGGTACCACGGAAAACCATAAAACCATCTTCAGGGCTGCCGACAGTGGGGCTCGAACCCTGGATTACTGGATACTGAATGGAATAATATCAATAAGTTAATTTATTGAATTTACCACCTAATCCATTATTCCATTCAAGCATCATCAATAAGGATCAAGAATGATATTTATCACATGTAATACTGGATACTGGCTGCACTTAAGCGACTGCAGCTATCGAGCTCGGTTCATTATTTTCTGCCTCCATTTCAAACTCAGGTATAGCAGCAGTGATCAAGAATAACTGGGAGAACTTCATCCAACCTAGCCTGTGACATACCCACAACGACACAGTGGTTGAATAGCATACGCTCATTGCCTACCAGCACTTGCAGTGCTGGCCGCCCGCGGGACGGAATGCCCAGCGTGAGCACCTCTGATCTACAGTTTTAGGCCTAGCAAGCCAGCTGAACAGAGTTGTTGATTATTATTATTATTATTATTATTATTATTATTATTATTATTATTATTATTATTATTATTATTATTATTATACAATCTTACTGCAAAAGCTGCAGGTTGCCCAAGGACAAAGAGTACCTTAACAACAATAATGGATATAGATACAGTAGATAATGCGATCGTATGATAAGTGTACGCAGTCGAGTGAGGCACGTCAACATTTATTTGAGGTCCACGAGCATGGTTCTTGAAGATCATGATGGACTGCTTGAGTGTGGTAATTGCGATGTTATAGATGAAATCTCTATTCAGCTCAAAGGTATTGCAGAAGTTGACAAAAAATGTAGGTATGGTTCCTCAAGCACCTAACATCAAGCCGATTACAGAGATGGATGAGAGCTTTCAAAACCAAAACAAGCCTCCCACCACACCTGAGAAACCGGAGCTCGAAATAATAATGATGATGATGATGATGATGATGGCGATGATGTTATGTCTGTAGATTACTCATGTTCTCCGCTGTTATGGTATGCCTAGCAGGTATACCACATGTAAGTACAGACTGAACCATTCAAAGGCAAACAGAAAGGGATTTCTCAGCTATGAATTTGATATAGACTTTTCAGTGATCATGATCATGTACTCAAACCCATGCTGACTGCTATTGTAAACTTTCCAATGGCATGTTAGCAACTTGTAACAAAGATTGCTTCTTGACAAGACTTATTACAGAAGATTCATTCTTGAAAAAATGTGACTTTTTCCAGAACAGTCTGTTTTAATCTTGCAGTACCAGTAATTTAAGCTAATATAGTGATAAAATTATTATTATAATGATTTTATCAAGAATGTTGACAATAGCAGTAGAAGCAACAACATTAAGAGTATCCACAAAGAACAACCATACTGTAGAGCTGGCATGTGCCCTGTATTTCAAGTAAAAATTGTGATTACCTTATATATGTGTTCCTATTCATGTTCTTTTCTTTCTTTCTATTTTAGATTTGATTTGTCACTTGTTTATTCCTTTTCTCTTCACGTTTCTTTAATCTATAACGCGTATATATTTCATGTCTTTGCTTAGATAAGTCAACTTTTTCTTTGTCCCGCTTCATTAACTTGTATCTTTGAGAGAGGAGGCTAGTTACCCAACTAATGTAAACTGATGACAACTTCCTCAATTAAAAGCCATTGGTACATTACATTAAAAATGAAACTTACAGATTGGGAACTTAATACAGTTTGTGAATGTAACATTAACACAGAGTTTACAATCTAAGTTTCTCATTTGGTACCAATCAGGATCTTCTAAACTTTAAGGCACACATGACACACATAAATAGTTGTTTCATTGTTTAATATTATCTGCCATCAGAAAAGAAATTTTAACTTACACAAACTTTTTCCAGTTTGAACTCATCTTTCATTTGCTGGAAAAGTTGACTAGAACACAAAGCTCCACTGCTCAGAGCCATCTTCAGACTTGAAGCTGAACTTCTTTCCCTTTCTTTAGCAGCATTCAACAAATCCACATACATGGTTGGTGTACCATAGATTACTGTGCATCTATTAAGGGAAAACAGAATAAGATACCTCAGTTTTAAAACACATTAATTTATATTTTAGAACATATTCAGTTTATATCATAAGTCATCCAAAAATGTATTTGAAGGAAAAGTATTTATTCATCATTCTTCTTTTGGCAAATGATTTAATGAATGTTTTGTCTCTTCTGATGACATTACTGCTGCAATTACAAAAACTAAGCCATCAATGAAGGGTACACAACAGTTAGTATGGGACAAAGAGAAAAAGTTATACCTCATGAATGTTTGTGTTGCATCTTACCTCTCTTGTTCAAGGGCAACAAGGGACTCCTGTGGTTTGTAGCTTGGTCCAGGCAGTACTAACGTTGCACCATGATGCAGGGATGCCAGCAAGCCATTGCAGAAGCCATAGCAGTGAAAGAGAGGAACTTGTAAACAAATGCGATGCCACTGCAGAGAATTACTGAGATAAGTACAGTATTTGAGGTATGTTCTGTCAAGTCTAAATTAGTATTACATGCAAATACCTTCAATTTCTCAGTGTTTTAACTAGGACTTGTGAATTTTAGATCACATCACATCACATCATAGGCTATATCATATGAATCACTAGCTTAGGATCAGACTAATGTAACTACAGTCAGAGTGATATAACAACACAAATGTATGTTTTAAGGTATTCAAGTTTTGAACTTTATTGTGATATAATACATACATTACACATATAAAACACAAATTTGGTTATGAAATAATTAACCCCCTAATGATTGACACAGTTTGCTGACTCTGGAAGTGTTCATAAGTCAAAAATGGCAAAAACCTGTAGTTATGTTAATCATTCAATGTGTTTTGGAGGGGGAAATCTTATTTCACAATAGCTGAAGACTTAACATTCTCAATTGCTGAGGTATTGAAGATGACTAAAGTGGCCTCAACTGACTTCATGCATCATTGTATAGCAATCTGTATATCTTCGAGAAGGTAATGCAATTCACAGTACCGGTATTTGGTTATATATAACATATACACTTATGTTCATAAAGAACAGAACACCTTGAAAGACTAGAGATAGGAAGTTCATATTCACAGGACATGTTCATTAATATGTTCTGCAGAAAAGATTAGCATTTCTGTCACCTAGGTTCGGTGTGTGCCTGTTGCCCAGTAGGCACTGGGTCCTCCATGGGCACTGATAACTTGTTCCATGCGTGATGGCATCGATGCATATAAGGCGCGAATGGCATCCTGGGGGTATAATCATCCATGCTGCATTCATCTAGTTCCACAGCTCATCTTCGGTGGTTGGCACTGGGTCACAGCGCCGCACCTGTCGTTTCACCATATCCCACACATTTTTGTTTGGCGACAAGTCTGGTGATAAGGCGGGCCAGGGCAACAAGAAGGCACGTGTTCATGCAGCAATATGTGGTCGTGCATTTTCCTGCTGAAATATGGCGTCTGGTGTGTCATGCAGAAAGGGTATGGATAGGTTGCAGGATGTCATCCACGTAAGTCAAACTGGTCACAGTGCCCTGGACATGCACCAACTGTGATTTGTGGTTGTACCCAATAGCACCCCATGCCATAAGGCCTTGAGTTGGTGCTGTTTGTCTTGTGCGAATGCAGTCAATGTGATGCCTCTCTCTCAATCTGCGGCGAACCAAAATGCGGCCATCATTTTCAAACAAGCAGTACCTGGATTCGACTGAAAACACTATCTGTTGCCATTCCTATCTCCAGTGACATCGTTCCATACACCATACACCATTGCAGTCTAGCATTTTTATGCACATTAGTCGAAGGTAGGTGGAGAAATGGACAACACGCTGGTAACCCGGACTGTAATAAACGGCGATGGACTGTCACTCCTGATAGTGTACAATGTGTTACACTGTTCCGTTGTTGTGCCAGAGCCGAGGAGGATGCAGTTCTGTCCTGCATTGCCATTCAGAGGAGGTGTCAATCTTCTCGGGATGGGTGGTGCCATCAGACCCATCTCGTTGTGTTCTGCGGCCTTCTGTAAACCATTCTGTACACACCCATTGCACTGCCGACACACTTCATCCCACAAGAGCAGCAATTTCCTGCATGGATGCATCACATTCTCTCTTGCCAATAATGCACTCTCTTTCAAACTCACTCATTTGATGGTACGGTTCTCACATACATCTGCAATGCATCCTGCAAGTCTGCTCAAGTCACACTGATACATTACCTTCGGTTTATAGCAACAACAAGAGCTGCAGGCACATTTTATCAGTTGGTGGTGGTATGCTGAGATATCAATGTGGATCTTGAACCTGAGGGCGGACATAGTTCAAATGCTAAAAGTTTCTTCAGAATATACTAATGCACATGTCCTGTGAATATGAACTTCCTATCTCTAGTCCTTCAAGGTGTTCTGGTTTTTATGAACATGAGTGTATTTAGTAAATTAAGTGAGTTATGTATAATTGTGTTCATTGTCAATTCCATAAGATGTCAGTACCATAAGATGGGGTGAATTTGCTCCCAGGGGGATACTTTGCACCATTTTCCATGTTTCAGAGCTATCTGGAGGCAAGAAAGGCATGAATGTGTCTCAGTATGTCTTAATGGTAGCATGGCTCTAAACTCATACATAGGCCTACTGTTTCTTTGAATCAGTGTCCTTTTGAGAGGCATGGATGTTCTTCCAAACTTTTCCATGCTGAAGAAAATCTTGCTCTTCAGAGGATATGTGCAACCTACCATAGTTATGCTTCATCATCATCATCATCATCATCATCATCATCATCATCATCATCATCATCATCATCCCATTTCCAGTTGACACTGGGTGGGAGCAAATATGATTCCTCTCCACTTTGTTCTGTTGTTCCACCATCCTGCTTATTCAGTTTTAAACGTGATTCATATCACAGGCTTGATTCTGAATGAGGTAGTCAATTTTTAAAGGGTGATCAAAAATCCAAAATTCTTGACAATTCAAAGATCACAGGTTGTGCATCTAGTTGTCATCCAACAAAATTAAATGAACTTGGCAATAAGAACCATCAGGTAGAATTCTGCTTGTGTTGCTACTGTAGATAGTAGCACAATCAAAATGTCAGAATTGGTAGGCAGGTCGTCTACATGGTATCTCTTCGGAAGTTCTGCTACTCAGTATTTGAGATTATTATTATTATTATTATTATTATTATTATTATTATTATTACTTTTCTTTTTTTTTTGTTCTACGTCGCACCGACACAGATATGTCTTATGGCGACGATGGGATAAGAAAGGCCTAGGAAGTGGAAGGAAGCGGCCGTGGCCTTAATTAAGGTACAGCCATCTTCAGGGCTGCCAACAGTGGGGCTCGAACCCACTATCTCCCGATTACTGGATACTGGCCACACTTAAGCGACTGCAGCTATCGAGCTCGGTGTTATTATTATTATTATTATTATTATTATTATTATTATTATTATTATTATTATTATTATTATTAATAATAATATTACTACTATTACTATTATTATTATTTAGTGGGTTATGCTGATGGTATAGCTGTTTTCATGGTATCTCAAAATTTGGAGTTGGCTCAATTGAAGGCGAATCAAGCGATGTGACGCGTAAAAGAATGGATCATAGGTTATGATTTTCATTTCTGTGTTGACGTGTAACTTATATAATGGGAATTCACTGAGGGATGTTCCACCATTCAACACAATGTATAAAACATGACATTTATTGAGCGAAAACTGGTTTTGATTCCCTTGAAATCATCATCAGTTTGCGATAAGTAAATAAATCAAAGGCTCCTGATAACAATCAACAGGAAAACTGCCTTAAATATATTTACAATGGTTGACATAAAATACATAAAATAAATGTCATGTTTTATACATTGTGTTGAATGGTGGAACATCCCTCAGTTAATTCCCATTATAAAAGAATGGATGGCAAAGCCTGGCATACTCAAGGAGAGTTAGGAAAGAAACGTACTAAGAAGCTGGCTTTCGGCCAATGAATGGAACGTTGGCAGCAAGGATGGGAGGAAGATCCATGAATGAAATGGACTAAGTGGCTGTTACCATGTTTGGCGAATTGGGTAGCACAGGCACATGGCGAAGTTAACTATTACCTTATGCAGCTCTTGACAGGTCACGGATATTTTCGAAAATTTCTACACAGAATAAGCAGAGAAAGTAATCCAGTGTGTATTTATTGATGCTGGCTATGTACTTCATACTTTTTCTGTATGTGAGCATTGGTCTATACAAGGAAGGTGTTAGAAATTGAGCAAGGAGAACTGACACCAGAATCTATTTGTTCTAGTGATGTTACGGAACCAAGAATGTTGAGATCAGATAGCTGTATATGCAGAAAGTATCCTACAATGGAAAAAAGAGGGATGTGGATGCTCATGAACACCAGTAAAGGAAGAGGGAGAAGAAGAAGAAGAATAAGACGAAGATGAAGATGAAGACAAAGACGAAGAAGCCTGAGTGAGTGCAAGCACAGTGCCACCCTGAAGTAATGAGAGAGTGTTTCTGGAGCGGAGATGCATGTTGTGGGAAAAGGGTCTATGGTTTTTAGTGGGTATGAATCCACATGCCTTTTAGAGTGTGGACCCTTCACAAGTGTCTCATGCAAGATTTTCCACACTCCCTTGTAATACAAAAATAAATAAAAATTATTATTAAATATTGTGCCTCAGTAATTTCTCACTCTACCTCTCCTTGCCTCTGTACAATTTCTTCTTGGCCTTTTTTCCAACTTGTTGGGGTTGGCAAGTGATGTGGGTTTAGCCCAGTTTAACAGACAGATGCCCTTCCTCACACCAATCCTATATGCAGAGATGTATTCACTATTGCTTGTTTCTGTGGTGTATTGTACGTAGATGAAGAGAAGTGTAATAAGACAAACACAAATACCCAACCCCTAAGCCACAGGAATTAACCATAAACAGTTAAAATCCTCCTCCCAGCCAAGAATCAAATCTGGTGCCCTCTGGATCAAAGAACAATATGCTGACCATTCAGCCAAGGAGTCTTGCCTTCTATAAATGCTTTTAGAAATTTCATTTTTGCTGCTTATATTTGATTTTCATTCTTCTGTATCCCTGGCCTGGTCATGGCAGCATATATCATGATTTGTATACAATATGCCCTCACTCCAATAATACTGACAAATAACTCCTCCAAAATTCATACTGAGTATTCCACTATACCATTTATAAAAGTTTTTTTTTTTTTTTTTTAAATTTTCAGAGACTGACTGTTTCTATTAATGTAAATGCATTATATACTACAATTACTAATAAATACTTTGTTTAATATCCCAAATAAAGGCTCATTTTCAAAGAATGGCACTTTTTTAATGCAATAAGCAAAACTGAATGAATTGCTAAAAAAGAATGAAATGGCCTATGGCTTTTAGTGCTGGGAGTGTCCGAAGACATGTTTGGCTCACCAGGTGCAGGTCTTTTGATTTGACACCCGTAGGCGACCTGCGCATTGTGATGAGGATGAAGACAACACATACACCCAGCACTCGTGCCAGCAAAATGAACCAATTATGGTTAAAATTCCCGACCCTACCGGGAATCGAACCTGCGACCCCTGTGACCAAAGGCCAGCATGCTAACCATTTAGCCATGGAGCCAGACAATTGCTAAAAGAACTTAAGTCAATGCACTTTAAACATAACAAAATGTATAAGAATGAACTTTATATTCAATTTTTGGAGTTATAGAGGTCGGTCAGAAGTAGCCAAACTTATTACAAGAGGTTTTTGCTTCTGTAAGGCAATAATGCAGGATACAGTTTTTCCTCAGTTTTTTCAGAACGCCCTTTTAACAATTCATGATTCAAATGTCATGATTCTTATCTCTGAAAAACAATAGAGATTAGCCTCAGACACTTTAAGATAAGTAAGTCTATGTATCTTGACTGAGCTTGCATATTTACCATACAAAACTAAAAATCAATATGCCGTGAAACTTAAAGGAGAAAGATTACAGGAAATGTACAACAGAAGTAGCTTTTTATCATATTCACTTCAAAACAAGCTGTCTGGATGATTTAAACTTGTTATTCTGCGCTCAAAATTAACATATTAATGGGCAATTCTTCTTCTATTGAACTTTGGACTTTGTAAATTGATCTTGTAAGCAACAAATAAGTATCCACTTATTTTACAGACATAATCAACTCACCTCATTGTTATACTGGAAGCGCTTTCCAACAATGTAAGAATTGTTGACAATATTGTGATGACTAAGAACTGCAGCCTTGGGTTTTCCTGTAGTTCCCTGTGAAAAAGATACCATTGCTTTTTATTTACTCTTCAAATAATATGTTATACATTGTAAAATGATGTACAGTAGCAGACATTGTCACTTTAGCACTGAAACTCAAGATGAACAAGCTCCTTGGAGGCAGGCCAGCACTCGATACCTTACAGTGTATCTGATCTTGGCAATGTGTGACATATCTTTGATTTTAGGTCGGTAGGCATTTTCCAATATACGTACAGGGGCGTGGGGTCAAAACAATGTTTCATTAATGTTCAGCCTAAACCAAAATGTATTGCATTGTTCCATTTATTTAAGTTGCTTTATTGTAGTTCCATTATCAAGTTGAAGATTGAAAAATGCTGATTTAAAAAGTAAAAAAATGACTTTGCAGGCTTATCCCTCGCACCTTGCCTAGCTGGATTTGGAATTTTTGGTCTTGTGACCACTGATAATGTTCTTACAGGAACAAAACATGTCATTCCATTTTTATCAAATCATCAGAATCATCTGATGATGAACTTTCAGAATTGCCTTACGAGTGTCCAGATGGAATGATATATGTTGCAAGAAGTTGTCGGAGACTGGGCCTTGTGAAAGCTAAATGGGAGGCTTCCTTACAATACTTCAACATCTTTAACTGTCTGCTGTGAGTCAAAGATGCCCACCTCCACTCTATCAGAGACTTACAGAGTGAGAGGAAATCTGTCTTTGGCATTTTAAATATCAACAAAGCTGATAACAACAACTGCACTGGCAGGTGATTAAGAAGAATCTTAATGGAGAAAGCCTCTCATATGAGGGTTTCTCACTCCTTGAGAGGTGGTGGTAGTGGTGGTGATGATTTTTGTTTTAAGAGGAAGTACAACTGGGTAATCATCCTCTCTCACTCCTGGAGAGGAAGGGGTGTGTCTCAGTTTATGCTGACTTACCCAAAGACAACTTTTGGGTGAATAATCACAGTGGACTATCGTCTTCAGAGTGGATGAACGCCCTTAAAATGTCATCCAACATCTTGGCGGTTTGAGCACAAGTACAACCCGCTACAGTCATCCTGACTGGTGAGACTGAAACTTTGGGACATGTGCTTAGTATCTGTCCCAATGAAGCACTGTAAAGGAATTATCACCATCACAGGGTTAGATCAGATCTAGCTCAGCATTAAGAGAAATGAAGTGGCAAGTTTAGGAAGACGTTCATTGTGTGTCTTCTAGGAGGTCGAATAGGAGAGCCGACATCATTGCCATTCATTCAAAATAGCACACTGCTTTAGTGTTGGATCCCACTATACGTTTTGAAACAAGACATTGGGCAGGCAATTGAGATAGACACAGAAAAGAGTGATATTTATGAAGCATGCCTCCCATATATGTACCAGTAAGCAAACATTACAACATCCAACTCGATCATTGATCAGTTTTAAAGGTTTGTTATTTGATAGCATTTTTTTACAATCTGCTTTATGTTGCACTGACACAGATGGGATAGGAAAGGTCTAGGAGTGGGAAGGAAGTGGCCATGGCCTTAATTAAGGTACATCCCCAGCATTTGCGTCGTGTGAAATGAGAAACCATGGAAAAACATCTTCAGGTCTGCTGAAAGTGGGGTACGATAGCTACATGACTCAAACCGCACAGCCACTTGCTCGGTAATTTACTAGTTAGCAGGGGAGGTACTACAAAATATACCTGGAACATTTTGAAAAGGTTAGGTAACCCCAGAAATACACTCAACAACATCATAATAGGCATTACCAAATACCCGTTAAGCATTTTGCACCACTACTTTTCATCATCATCATCATCATCATCATCATGAATTCCTTCCAGCGAGCCAGGTAAGATGTTTAAGAATGATGTGCCTCCATTTATTACAGTCCTGGCATGATTCTTTTCTCTCTAGGGCATCCCATGTTTCTCCTCTCTTCTCTAGGTCTTTTCTTATCTGATCTAACCAAGTTTCTCTAGGGCATCCATTTGGTCTTCGCCCTGGAACAATCTTTTCAAAATACTTCCTTGGTGTTTGAGTCACCTGCATCCGTCCTTCCTTGTTTTCTGTACAGCTGATCTAATGAACTTCACTTCAACAGTTTGCAGTTGACTTTCTTCTCTTTTATGTATGATACAACTCTCCAGACTATACGTCATGATGGGCAGGAGATAAGTCTTAAACAGGGTCTGTTTAGCCCTCTGAGGAACTCCCTTGTCCCATACTATATTCCGCACTTGATGGAAGAAGTTGGATCCTTTTTGCACTCTGTTCAACACTTCATTCTTGGTACTTCCATCATTTGATATTGTACTCCCCAGATATTTAAAGGTAATGTGTTGTATTCTGTAAAGTAGGAGTCCAAGCAGTTTTTTTATTTGAGTAAACAAATAGTTTTTTTTTTTCCAAGTTGTAACATTATGTCTACTAGCATTTTTGTAAATTTCAAGATCCTTGTGGTCACACACAGTATGTGTGCTGATCTTCTTGTGAAAATATATATATATATATAATAAAACATTACATTCTATTTTAGTTAAGTTCTATCTTTGTCAGGTATAATTTTGTTATCTTATGTTTCCTTTTTCAGGTAATTTGTAAATGTATTTTTCATAAATTTATAAACTACCTAAAAAGAGAAAACATAAATTAGTTTGGACGGACTGAAGACCTAACAGTTATAACGTTAAGTGGTATGTTCTGAACTGTCAGAGGAGAGATGGCATGGAATGACATTAATAGACGAGTAAGTTTGAGTGGTGTTTTTGAAAGTAGGAAATATCACAATATGAAGATAAAGTTGGAACTCAAAAGGACAAATTGGGGCAAATATTAATTTATATGAAGAGGAGTTAGGGATTGGAATAATTTACCAAGGGAGATGTTTGATAAATTTCCAAATTCTTTAAAATTATTTAAGAAAAGCGTTGTTAAACAACTGATAGAGAATCTGCCAACAGGGTGACTGCCCTAAATGCAGATCAGAGGTGGTTGATTGGTTGAATACTGCAGCTGTAATCTGAACAGACCAATGTTCCAATTAATTTGGATTACCAGAGTACTGCTGTATCTGTGCAAACAGAATTATCAATTCACTTGTATATCTGTAGATTAAAAGAATATCTATCTAATCCTCATAAAAACCCTGCCTGAAAAAAGTACTTCAGACTAATTCTTTCTCCTTTTACTAAACTGCTAAACAATTGAGAATGGTTTTACTTACTGATGTAAACTGAATATTACAGGGATCATCCATCTGAACAACATCCTGCAGTTTCTGTACTTCTTGAAGCAAGCTGGGTGACGAAGACTCCAGGATCTCATTAAACTTGAAAGCACCTCTGAAACAATTTTTTTTTGTTTTGCTATGTATTGGTGTTACGTCACACTGACACAGACAGGTCTTAATGGCAACAATGGGAGATGAAAGGGCTAGGACTAGGAAGGAAGCAACCATGGTTTTTGATCAAGATACAACCCCCAGCATTTGCCTGGTGTGAAAAAGGGCAAACTACAAAAATCCATCTTCAGGACTGTCAATGGTGGTATTGGAACTCGCCATCTCCTGAATGCAAGCTCACAGCTACGTGGCCCAAACCGTGCAGCCAAATCATTCAGTCTAAGTAACAATTCATCATCATATTCTAAAGGCTAAGCCTTGTCACCGCAGCAATAGATTTCTATCTTGGGCCAGTCTTTTCACCTCAGCATAGGTCTTGCAGTTCATCCTCAGAAGCAGGTTCTTGAAATAAGACACTCTGGGTCATCCTCTTCCTCTATTTCCAGCAATTCTTCCTTCAGTGATGTTACAAAGGAACTGCTCATGCAGCAGAAGACCAATAAATTCTATTTTCTGTTTTTCAATTACCGTTATCAGATTACATTTTTCTTCTATCTCTCTAAGGACTTCAGTATTGCTCTTCATCGCTGTCCAACTTATCCTCTGCATTCTTCTCCAGATCCAAATTTCAATTGCTTGTAGTCTTTTCTTTTCTTGCAATCCTAATGTCCAGCTTTCACAACCATACAGACACATGCTCCAATACAAAGGATTTTGCAAAGCCCTTCTGAGTTTGAATATCTATATGTTTGTTGGCCAGCAGATGCTCTTGCTTCAAAAATTCTGCTCAACATCATCAAGAATAGAATTAAATAACAATTATGGGAGCAAAAAGGTAGATAAAAATCGTTTACTGTTGATTTTAAAAGTCCAACTCATTGGCTGAATGGTCAGCGTTGACGCCTTCAGTTTAGAGGGTCCTGGGTTTGATTCCCGCCCAGGTTGGGGATTTTAATCATTTCTGATTAATTCTTCTGGCCCAGGGACTGGGTGTTTATGTTTGTCCCAACACTTTCCTCTTCATATTCAGACAACACACCACACTACCAACCACCACAGAAACACTCCAAATAGGGTTGGTGTCAGGAAGGGATCGGGCCAGAAAACAAGGCCAAATCCATATGTGCGACACTGTTCACACCCGCAATCCCACAGATGTGAGAAAAGCTGTAGGAAAAGAAAAAGAAAGAAGAAAAGACTGTTGATTTTAAAAGTATATATTTTTATTTCAGTATTGCTATTTCTGTTTTTCCCTCATCCAAATGCATCTAGTTAGAGAAAAATGGTTTCTATTTACTTCATTCTAATTTTCTGACATTCCTCATCTATTATCATTTTGTGGTGTATTATTCTTAACAAGATCCATCCATCATAATTTGGATATTCCTCAGCTTCTCTTCCCCTTGATTTGTAACTCCATATGTGAAATCAAATACTGTACTGATGAGAAAGAAGGGTTATCTGTACAAAAATCAGTTTAAAGTAATAGGAATTGTGGGCAAGGAAAAAAAGAAGTAGTTTTTCAGAAAAAAGTGAGACGGGGCTGTAGTTTGTCCCCTCTTCTTTTCAATTTTTTACAGAACAGGCAGAAGAGGAAACTAAAGATGAATTTCAAAAAGGAATCAGAGTTCAAGGAGAGAAATTTGATGATTTGCCAACAACATTGTTATTTTACCTGAGTCTGCAGAAGATCTGGAGAAGTTGATGAACAAAGTCTTGGAGAAGGAGATGAAAAATTGAAGAAAATATCAAAAACAAAAGTAATAGAATGCAGTTGAATGAAGTCAGGTGATGTAGGAAACATTAGAGCAGGAAAATAAGTCTTAAAGGAAGTATCTGTTTGGGAAGTAGAATAACTGACAATGTCAGAAATAAGGAGGACATAAAATGCAGACTACCACAAGCAAGAACAGCCTTTCTTACAAAAAGAAAATGCTTACTTCAAACATTGATGTAAATATTAGAAGGATGTTTTTGAAGGCAAGTGGGTGAATTATACCTCAGTGTATCTTCCCTTTTCCTGTGCTTATCCAGCTATCTTCTTATCCCACTACACCCACATCAAGTTTAAACATCTGTCAAGAAGTCCCCTCAGTGGGTATTAAAGCCTCCCTTCCTGATGAAGCTCGGAGCAGAAATGAGCTTGTCTATGGCTAAGACAAGGAAGAACTGGAATTCATGAGAAGAGATCCCATTACTCCCCATTAAACCAACTTTTAGCCACTTGAAATGATTTTATGATGCAATGTATATAATGTAAGAAATGTATACAAGCAGTAGCAGTGATTGAAAATTAGAAGTGGGACAATCAGTAGTGGTGATTGTGAATTAGAAGTTGTGGTGGAAAAGGAAGGTGGGTAAACGCGGTGATGGGAAAAGAAAAGATGTGCACTAGAAGTGAGGGTTTAGAGGAGGGTTCCAGGGTGAAGATGAAGGGTTAAGAGGTGCAGGATTGTAGTGAGGTTGGTGAGGTTGCAAAGGGAAGAGGTTAAAAAGTGTAGGATTTCAAGTGGCAGAGGTGGCGGGTGGAAGAAGCTAGTTGGTGGGAGGGGGGAACACACTGGGGGAGGGGGTTGATAAGGAGGGGGCAGCTGGGTGCGACGATGGGTATTGTTTGGGGGATGTCGAACAGGTTGAGGTGGGGAAAGAGATGGCTCAACTTTATAGTGATGGTAAAAGATGTAGACTCCATTGTCAATAAGGCGTTGGACATCTTCGGCGGTGGGGAGGTGGATGCGTACCATATACATTGGGCTGGTGGTGTTCTTGATCCGAAAGACACGACGAACTGGAACGCCTTCTGCTTGCAGTTGGTGGAGGAGTGATCGGTTGGAGTGAGCAGGATCCACGCCACAGATCACGCAGCTACACATGATGGGACTGGTCGGTGGAGACTGCGGTGACCATGGTGCGGCGGCAGCTGCTTCTTCGGCAGCGTGTGAAGATGGAGGTGATGAAGGCGGGACTGCGGCAGTGGAGACCGAGGTGTTCTCAGAGAATTGCTGTGGATGAGGTTGTGCTGAAGATGAGGAAATAGGTAGGGATGATGACATTATGGGCGAAGGATGGCAAGTCGTGACCGTAGTGACGGGAATATGGGAAGGGGTATAGGCTGCTGTTGTAGTCGTCATAGAGGTGGTAGTTGTAATTGGAGGGGTGAGTGAATAAGGGGGATGAGACGATGACTGCTGTGGCAATGTCCTAGGGTGTGGCTGATTTATGACGGGCAGGGTAGTTGGGTCTGCAGTGAGCTGGGTGAGTACAGACGGAGGAGTTGGCTCCACTAAGTAGTATTGTTGATGAATAGTTACTCCGGTGTCAAGGAGGTGCTTTCAGACATCCAATGTAGGTAGATATAAAAGAATTTGTAATGATGGCGATAAAGTGGTGCCGTCCAACATCCGGTAGGCATCGTGGAGTGGAACGCCGGCTGAGCGCAGGTGGCTGCGAATGTCTTTGGAGATTGCGGGATCAGTGCTGTTAATAATTCATTTAATCATGGTGGTGGAGAGGCTGACTTCCAACTTGGTGTCAGCCTATATGCTTGATTATGGTCGGCGGGGTGCGAAATAAAATTGTGGCGGCACCCGGCCGACAAAAAAGAAGAGAAGTTGCGGAGAAGTAGTCCTCCGTTCACTTTAAGGAAGTCGAGGTAAGATGCCGTGGAGGCTTTCCCCCCCACAATGATTTCATTCCCCACCCTGAAGGGGTAGAGTGGGCCACCTAGAGGGTTACACCCTCTCTCTGGCCAGGAGATGCGGGCGGGTTGGGTAGAGTTGATGGAAGAAGGAGGTGGGTATAGTATGTGAAAAAGTAGGAGATGGGAAAGGAAGTGTGTCTTTGCCTAAGTAGGGGACAACTGCTCTATTTATTTCATTGGTTAAAATACATTCTTGTATAAGAGAAAATTTAAACTAGGGTGTGAGGGGAAATGTGGAGTGCCCAGGATGTGAAAGAAAAAGCGATGTGTTACACGAGGGTGTGAGGGAAAATGTGGAGTGTCAGGAGGTAGAATAAGGAGGAGATATTCACGAGCAATGTGAGGAGGAGACGGAGGAGGTCAAAGTTAAGCAGTGGGGATGAAAGATAACCAGAAGGGGGTTGGATAAAAACAAGTTTGTGGGTGAGACAGGGGAGGAGGGGCTGGCCAAGTATGTCATCGAGATGTGTGAGGGCGGTTCGGAGACTGAGGGGGAGAGTGGGAATATTATTAATATTTTTCTTGCTATTTGCTTTACGTCACACCGACACATGTCTTATGGCGACGATGGGATAGGAAAGGCCTAGGAAGTGGAAGGAAGCAGCCGTGGCCTTAATTAAGGTACAGCCTCGGCATTTGCCTGGTGTGAAAATGGGAAACCACGGAAAACCATCTTCAGGGCTGCCAACAGTGGGACTCGAACCCACTATCTCCTGATTACTGGATACTGGCCGCGCTTAAGCGAATGCAGCTATCGAGCTCGGTGGGAATATTCTACACGATGATGGCAACCATATAGGTGCAGTCCATGTTCAAAGAGGCACTCGGGGTCGGTGGAGGTTGGAAGATGAAGTCGAACCAAGAAGGTAGGGCCATCGGCATTGAAGATCCTGGATGCCCTGCGGACCGGTAGTCCTGTCCGGCGAAGTTCGTGGGCGATGTCTTCCGGTGGAATACTCGGCTCTACTCCGCGGGCTACACAGCTGAAGGTGGTGGTGCTGCCAGGCGGCATTGGGGACGATGGTGGACATGCTGTATCAACTGGAACTGTGGCAGTTTCCTCTCCTGGAGGTACAAGGGGTGCGGGCTGGGAGCTAGGTTCTTCAGGGATGGGACGGACGGGGAAGGATGAGATATGGATGTTGTGGTGATGGGAATGGAAGAAGAGATGGGAACAGACAAAGTGAGGGTGATGGAGGTGGAAGTGGTGGTAGTAGTTTTACTGATGCAGTGTAAAGAGAAGACGAAGTCTGGTGTGGCAATGTTTCCTGCGGTGGCGTGGCTGCTGAAGGCTGAGCTGGTGTATTGTCCAGGAGCTGAGCCAGAATATTAGGAGCCGTAGAGTCAGTAGAATGGAGGGTGCAATGGATAACCACTCCGTTGTTGATGTACCGGAAGTCATCTGCATTAGGGATGTACAACAGAACATCCGAAGAAAGTTCAAGGCCAGCAAGAAGTCTTGAAACACTATAGACGCCCAGTAGACGGAGTTCCTTTTCAAGGTCATATTCGGAGATAGGAGGAGGAATATAACAGGCGATGCAGGTGTACATGATGGGAAGGCCAATTTCCTTCGTGGTGTCAGGCCGATGTGCTTGTTGACGCTGGCGAGCTGCAAGTTAGAGATGAGGCGGCACCCGGGCAGACAAAAAAGTGAAGTGGTCCTGTGTTGGTCCTCCTCGTAATGGTGTCTCCAACCAGAGCTGTGAGCGATGTGTGTCACGCCATGGAGGGCATTGCATAGGCTGCTTGGAGCCACCGGCAGTGCCAATGTATTATGAGAGACTTTGTCTCATTACCAAAAATTTATGCCTGCCTGGCCATCAGGTGATGTAGATGTTGATTCCCATAGCAAGTCTGAAATATTTGTCCCGAATGAGTAAATTTATAATACCAATATAAATGGTCCATTATTGGACATTATAAATTATAAATATTTCAGGTTCGCTATGGGAATCAACATTTACATCACCTGATGGCCAGGCAGGCATCAATTTTTGGTAATGAGACCAAGCCTATCATAGTGCATTGGCACTGCTGGTGGCTCCAAGTAGCGTATGCAGCGGCCTCCACAGTATGCACTAGCCATGCGTCTTGGTGGGTGTGCTATTTACCAACTGAAGAGCCCAACTAAGCACACTGGGGTGAAATGCTGGCAACCAGGAATGAGTTAGCTAGAAAATTGATGATGTCCAATAACGGACCATTTTTATTGGTATTATAAATTTACTCATTCGAGACAAATATTTCAGGTTCCCTATGGGAATCAACATCTACATCATTTGAGAAACATAGCGTGTGGGTAGGGGGTACACCAAAAAAATTTTAAAAATTTAAAAAGCCACAAAATAGTAGGTTTTGTGATGTTCTCTGAGTGAATTTTGACGGAGAGGTAAAGGTTCACAGTATACCAACTTAACTGCAGTAATAATAGGGTTTTTTAAAGATTTTGATCCAATAACTTTCACCAAAGGAACAATAATTACACATGTATAACAATTAAATAGAAGTATGGCATGTTTATACAATTAAAAATAATTTAGTAACTTACTTGAGTACACACGTTACAAAGTAACAGACACTAGATCAAACTACACAGATACATTGAATGAGTACGACTAGCAGACTTGAATGCGGGCAGCAAGCAAGTGAATCATACCTCAGTGTTCATGACCTTGGAAAAAAATTACCCCTGCTACCCTTCCTCACAGCACATGCTACGTGCTTCTGCATGAGTCTCCACTACTTGATGTGGCACTGTACAATTTGGTTAGTCACAACGAACAACATTTTGTGTGTATTTCCGCTATGTACTTTTCTTGATGATTAAAGAAATTAAAGGAAAGAATTTACTGATAAGACAACAGGGTTTGTGCAAACTTTTAAAAAATAATTCCTATAATTCCTAGTTTCTGACAGCTAAAATGGAATAAAAATATAATGTTTTCTTCATAACTGCTCCCACTCACCCCCCACCTAATTGTCGCCACTGTATACAAGCCCATACACAAGCTTGCTTATGTGGGATTCAACTGAAGTGTTGACTGAACAATTATAATTTGTGAATAATGTGAATTAAAATAAATAACTGAATTTAAATTAAATTGAAATCTATTGAAGATGTGGGAGACTGTTCTTGGCCGTTTGTGTCTTCATATTTGTCCTAGTGTTCTCTTTCTGTTTCTCCCCTCTTCCCACAATTATCCTGTCATTCTTGCTTGCTTGCTGTTTAAAGGGGCCTAACATTGAGGTCATCGGCCCATCCTGTCATTCTAATGTTTAAGAAAGTAACAGCCACACTAGACTGAACTACACAGATACACTAAATGAGTGAGACTAACAGACTGACGAATGTCGGCCACAAGCGAGTAAATCCATAACCTTGGAGGGGAAAAAAAAATAATTCCTTCTTCTTCTTCTTCTTCTTCTTCTTCTTCATCTTCTCTTCTTCTTCTTCTTCTTCTTCTTCTTCTTCTTCTTCTTCTTCTTCTTCTTCTTCTTCTTCTCTTCTTCTTCTTCTTCTTCTTCTTCTTCTTCTTCTTCTTCTTCTTCTTCTTCTTCTTCTTCTTCTTCTTCTTCTTCTTCTTCTTCTTCTTCTTCTTCTTCTTCTCTTCTTCTTCTTCTTCTTCTTCTTCTTCTTCTTCTTCTTCTTCTTCTTCTTCTTCTTCTTCTTCTCTTCACTTGGCCATTTTCCCAGTTTCTTGTGCTTGGTACTTAGTGCTGACTTCGCCTATTTTTTACGGCCAGAAGCCCTTCCTGAGACCAACCCTGTATGGGGGAGATATATTTACTATTGCGTGTTTTTTGTGGTAGTTGTTGGTATGGTACCCGTATGTTGTGTATAGATGAGATATGAATATTAAGACAAACACAAATACAAATACTCAATCCCAAAGCCTGAGGAGCCATACGCAGTTAAAATCCCCAGCTCGGCCAGGAATCAAACCCAGGTCTCTCTGAACCAAAGGCCACAATGCTGACCAATCAGCCAAGAAACTGGACAATGTTCCTATCTCTCTATATATGACTTAAGATGGAAAAGTAAGAATCATGAAAAAGACAGAGAAACACTTGAATCCAGAACTTAATTCCATGGAATGAAGTAAAGATAAACTTTTTTACTCACGGTAGCTGCTGCTGACTTATTACGATGAATGAGGTGAGATCAGGAATTTTTTCACTTTTAAGATGACCAGGTGTACAGGACTCAAGTTCTGGTGCTATCCTCTTCAATATTCATGATAATTACTGAGACTTGAAACTTTCAGCAGCTACTAGTGCCTTAAACACCAACCTTATTAAGGCAGTATTCCAGTTCTGATGGCTGATAAGCTGGATTGATGAGCACCTTTAAAAGAAAATAATAAGTACCTCATTCTTCATGCAAATGATCATTTAATCACTGTATAATATGAATCAGAAGATACTGATGATGATTGTTGTTTTAAGGAAACTAACATCTAGTCATCAGCCCAATCTGATGATAATGTGAAAGATCACAATAATATACCAGTACATAACTGTTATTTTCTTATTAGATAGAACTAATTGTGTGAGCCCAACCCTTGTCCCATTTCTGACATTTTTCTTTCCTTCTTTCTTTCCTACCAAGTCTACAATGCAAATTATTATAATATATTAAATAAAGCACCACTGAAAAGACTAGAATATAACCCAAATTCTTATCACATCATAAATATTAAGTATTTGGCATATTATAGACTGCTTAGAACCTAAGACTATGGTACACAATTTTTCTTCATTTCCTGGTAAGGGAAACAGAAGTGAGAGGAAAAGGTACATACATTTTCTGTGGCTTGTCTTCGAGCCTGACATTTGAAAGAACCCGATAATAGTATATATCTGAACAAATAGATTTGGGCTTGCTAATGTTCAATGTTCTGTCTAAAAACAAAAGTACAGTAAGACTGTGATAATCCGGCATGCAGTTTTAACATACCGGTACAATATTGAATAATTGTTATTTATTAAACACAACAGAAGATATTACAGTATAATAAGATCATTTTGCACTGTAGGCCCTACTGGAAAAAAACTGAATTAAAAATAAAATACTGTACTGCACAGTTTAAGGCTTGAAGTTTCAGCAAAGTTCAATGTAATTTTTTTTGTACATCTATTATGAAATAAAAAGCACCATGACTTTGAAAAAACCAAGAACAAGTTAATTTTAATCATATAATAATTGTTAAATACCAAGAATTTGGTACAGTTCAATCTGAACCACTGTCTATAGGCCTAGCATAGGTGTCTGATGATGCTGAGAGTGTGGAACATGTGGAACTGGTTTCCATCACTGATGGATAGCTTGAATTTCTTCTTCTGAGCCCTCTGAAACATTTTAGGGATGTTTAACTGTTTCTTGGACTGAGCTCAATTTTGAAAAATCCACAGTTCTATCCCTTCAAGAAAGCAACTCAATGTAAAAAAATCCTAGGAATATGAGCTAAGAATTTTAGGTAAATTCAATATAATGAAGTATGAGAATATAATATTTAATTATTCCTAAAAATTACAATCCTTCTCTTAATCATCATTATCCGGTCGATTAGGTTACCAGTTTGCCTTTTTGTACCACTACAAGCACTAATATGAGTCAATGCATAGTTTCACTCAAGCACTAATATAAGCACCAATGTTAGTCAATGCAGTTTCACTTAAGCCCTTATAACTACATTCGGTGTAGACATTTTTCAAACATGTCTGAGGGCATTGAACCAAGGAACATATTACAGAAAGAATAATGTAAATGAGTTAATTTGTTTAGGACTTGAATCAAAAATAAAACAAGTAAAGAAACAAGTAATTTTAGGCTGTTTTTCCAGAACAGCATTTAGCCGGAAGTGATTTCAAAATTTGTTTTTTTAGTTTGATAGAGCTATCCAAGACTCACAATTTGAAACCTTTCTGGGCCCTTTAGCCCTACAACTTTTGGCACAATTGAGGGAAATTGCTTAATTTTACATTTTTCGTAGTATGAGAACCCCTACTTTGTCTGCTAAGAAATTATTTTGTGTAATGTGGATATTCTTAACTTCAGTAATGTTGTATTGTTGACTCCTCTCTTCAAATTTCACAAAGTGTTTAAGGCTCACAAAGCCTCAGCCCATAAGATGTTCTGTTTGGAAAAAAAATTCACTGTACATATGAACTTTTCACTGAGCTGTAGTCTATTGGACAGTGATACACACAACTAAACTTTGACACAGTACAATGAATTTATTAAATAACTGTATATTAAAACCACACTACATTGATGCAAATGTAAGGATTGTAACTGGAGGTCTACATGAACAAAGAATTGTAGTGATACTGGTACGAAGGCAAGATAGTGACTGGCTGATCCCGCTAGAGCATACTCGCACAGTGAGGCAGATGACAGTGACTGATGAAACACCAAACGGTTCCAATATCTCCTGAACATGTCCAACTGTAACTGTGCAAATAAAAACAATTTCTAATGCATATGCCAGACTACCGAGTGTCAGATTATTGTGGTCCTCTGTAGAACTTCACATTTTGATTCTGTAATCCAATGTACGATTTTTATCATATTGCCATACAGAAGGAATCTTTTACCTTCTGAAGTGGTGGCGTATCGATTGGGAATGACAGTTAAGAAATGACAGTTAATTCTGCTAGAGACACTGGATTTGGTGATAGATTCTTATTTCATTGCCTTCTTAAAGCTTCTTTTAGAATTTTTCTTTCTGTTAACATATTCACAATGACAAAAGGGAACTTATGAGGATCAATAGCTCTCTTCAGATTACGCTTCACAATTCAGACTTGTGTTAATTCTTGATTTGGAGCACGAGAATGAGATGACTCAGAGTCCCCTTTCAAAACAGTGACAGCTTATGCACAACATTGTTTTTGTGTAACACTGAGGACCACTACAACAGAACATAAAATTTAGGGCCAAGAATCCATGGTCAAACAAACTGAAATTTAATAATATTACAAATTAGCACTGACTAGCAATGACATAATTGTAAGTAAAACAACAGCTTGGTATTTCCATTTAATGTTCGAGACAACATTAGGGCATATCGCCCCATGAAAATTGCTTCAGGCTAATGTGTTTCGGTATTTGTCAAATTCTTTTTTTTTTTTTTTGGAACAGTTTTAGGAAAGTAAATTAGGAAAATGATAGGGAATTCCACAGAGACACACAATGGAGAATACATCCCTCTAAATAGGGTTGGCATCAGAAAGGGTATTCCTCCATGAAAATGTTCCCCAAGAAATTAAGAAAAATGCCAAGAAGAAGAAAGAATTTGCTTTACGTTGCCCCGACACAGATAGGCCTTATGGCAACAATGGGATAGGAAAGGCCTAGGAGTGGGAAGGAAGTGGTCCTGGCCTTAATTAAGGTACAGCTGCAGCATTTGCCTGGTGTGAAAATGGGAAACCACGAGAAACCTTCAGGGCTGCTGAGAGTATACAAGCTCACAGCTGTGCGTCCCTAACCGCATGGCCAACTTGCCTGGCAAGAAGAAGAAAAGGGAATAAATTAACATTACATCTAAACTAAACAATAAGATTATTAGCCCCTAAAATATAACACTCATACACTGGAATGAAACAATTTCACCAAGGAAGTGTCCATGCGGTTAGCGTCACGCAGCTGTAAGCTTGTAATTGGTAGATAGTGGGTTCAAACTCCAATGTCGGCAGACCTGAAGATGGTTTTCCCATTTTCACACCAGGCACATCCTGGGACTGTACCTTAATTAAGGCCACGACCGATTCCTTCCTACTCCTAGCCCTTTCCTATCCCATCAACATCATAAGACCTATCTGTGTCAGTGTGACGTACAGCAAAATAAAATATATTAAAAAAAGAGAGAGAAACAATTTCACGCATTTAAGAATTCATTGTATTCACCAGAGCAAGACCTGCTCGTGAAGCTGCCAGGCTTGTGATATACCATTCACTTGAGTTAGGGCCCCAGATCCCAAGACGGTCTCCAGGCTTCATTCCTATGCTCAGCAGCCCTGCAGCAAGACGATCAACCTGTAATGGTGTAAACAGATAACATAGCAAAATAGCCTGCTAGAAATTGTTTAAATCACGATAAAAAGAAATAAACTGTGACAATATTCAGGTGATGTGTACCAATCATCCTTCCCACTTCACATACCCATGAACCACTATTCACAACTAGGAATACAGTACAAAAATTATGTTTATACAGGTAAAGGAATGACATTTGGGATTCAGCCAAAGAAATTAAGAGCTGCAATGAAAAAGTTAAGAATGCTTTAATCAAATAAAAAATATTCTGTGTTTTCTGACTAGCAATGACACTGAGAAAAGAGACAATACAGCTAATAAAAGCATTTGAACTGAAGTGTTATCAATTATCACCATGTGCTCAGACACCTTGGGTACACTGTGAATCAATTGAAATTCTTCCACGCAGGATGAATAAGGGAGAGGAAAATGAAATATTTAAGCCATATTGCACAGAATGAGAAATGTCAACTCCTCAGAGTAATTCTCGAAGGGAAGATAGGCAGAAGAGGACCCAAAAGAAGAAGCATTTTGTAGCCAACAGTAGACTAAGGCGAGAATAATATTGGGTTCTGGAGACCAAGTTCTTATGCTGTGTGGTGGAGCAAGATAAGTGCCAATGTCTACTGAAGACAAGGCACTCAGAGAGAGAGAGAGAGAGAGAGAGAGAGAGAGAGAGTGGTGGTGGTGGGGGGGGGCTCTTTACTACACAAACTACACAAATATGGAACAATTTGAAGAAGTACATTACATTTAAATCCAATGAAATCCAATGGCATTTAGAACACAATGTTTGCTGGATGCAGTGTATTAAGAAAACTGACTACTTTGAATGTGACCCACAAACAGATGGCACTGTGAAGGTTAATGGTCAAGATCTCATTAGGCTGCCCAATTTAAATACATCAGTTTCTACATCAACAGTCAGATGGTAAAACACTTCTTTGATGCTTGAGCACAAGTAGACTCAGCATAGTTGAAATGGCAGAGTTCTCTTTGACAAGAAACTGCCCAAACACCTGAAGGAGAAAGTGTATAAATCCATGGTTGGACCTGTTAAGCTCTATGGTTCAGAATGCTAGCCAGCCTCATTAAGACACAAGCAAGCCCTCCATGGTATGGAAATAGTCCGTTGGTCATTAGAACATATGAAACTTTTTTTTTTGTTAGGGGCTTTGCGTCGCACCGACACAGATAGGTCTTATGGCGATGACATATGAAACTTGACCACATCAGAAAATAGATGAGTGTTGCACCAATTTTTGGCAAGATGCAAGAAGCTCACCTCAACAGCTATGGACATATCATAAGAAGACATGATTGATCAACTAATAAGACAGTTGTCCAGTAGAACCCAAGAGGAAATCGACCAAGTGGTCATTCCAGGAAATGGTAGCTTGATATCACGGAGGACATGAAGATTGTGGGTATCAGACTTGATAATACCCTTCACAGGACTAAATGGAGGATGGTGTGCAAAGTAGCAGACCTGTACTGTCACAGGAAAAACTCTAAAAAGAAGAAAAAGAATAATGTATTCAGCTGTCCTTGAGGTGGAAGAAGAGCATATTTAGCATTTTCAGATAAAATAATCTCCCACCATTGCTGTACATTCAAAGTGTGATACTCCAAAAACTGTAAAAGTAGCTAGTGGGAAATAAATAAATAAATAAATAAATAAATAAATAAATAAATAAATAAATAAATAAATAACATTAGTCTGTTATGAATGTGTAATACACCTCCACTAGCACCACTGAGAGTTACATATTAATTTCTTAGTACATATAAACATTTAAAGCCTAAAAATGAACTAAGTAGACCTACATCCATCCAACATCTAATCTAGCCACTGGATTTTAACATTCCAACATTTTAACATACCAATGTCCGACTCGTTGGCTGAATGGTCAGCGTACTGGCCTTCGGTTTAGAGGGTCCCGGGTTCAATTCCCGGCCGGGTCGGGGATTTTAACCTTAATTAGTTAATTCCAATGGCCCGGGGGCTGGGTGTTTGTGCTGTCCCCAACATCCCTGCAACTCACACACCACACATAACACTATCCTCTACCACAATGACACGCAGTTACCTACAAATGGCAGATGCCGCCCACCCTCATCGGAGGGTCTGCCTTACAAGGGCTGCACTCGGCTAGAAATAGCCACGCGAAATTATATAACATCCCAACACAAATGTTTCAGGAAGAAGTCTTGTCTTATTGATCACATTTTTATCTGTACCCTTTCACCATTCACCAACAAATAATATAAATACAGTAAAATCTTAACTAGAGAATCCATAAATGGTGGACATAGATTATTGGTGTACCTGTTCCTGAACTTGCCTAAAGCTCAGCCGATGTCCTTGATGTACAGACACCAAGGCCTCTCGTTCACCCCATTGCTTTGCAGCGTGCTCCACCAACTTTCCTATTGTCAGACCCAACAAAGGTTCAGAGCCTGGTGTGTGCCAGTAACTGGGCCTTCCATTGACTTTTGTACTTAATCTGAAAAATTATAGTTATTGTCAGGTAAATGTAAAATAATTCATATCTTGTAGACAACTAGTAATTAATGAGCACTATAAAGGTGAAGATTCATCTTCTTGATCCTTGATACAGGAGATGAAGGTGATGTAAGTATTATGCCTCAAGCCATTTTATCACCAAAGGGAATCAATCAATGGAGAAAATAATTCCATGACTAATTAAAGGGCTGACTTTGTTGAACCAGTAAATACGAACACTCCTCTGGGATCCCAAAGTACCAACAAAATCAAAGCTAGTGATGTTTAATTAGTATTAGTATTTCATGCCAATCTTAACCTATTGTATCAAAACCTGGACCCTCACTAAGAAAGGCCCACCAAGGTTGAAGGCATCTGAGATGAAGCTCCTCAGGTCCACAATTTAAAAAAACCAAACTGGGCAAGTTAAGAAATGACATGGTTAGAAAGGAAGCTGAGATTGAGGCATCATTGTTAGATCGGGTCAGCACACTGAGGTGGTTTGGGCATGTAATAAGGATGGAGCCAACAAGGACAACTTATGTTAACTTGGAGAGACATGTGGCAGGAAAATAGATGGTGGGAACACCGAGAACCCGCTGGATGGATATCGTAAAGATAGACATTGCAGATCAGGGAAGGACATTGGGGGACATCATAAGAACAGAACATATCTCATGGACACAGAATGGAAGAGGTTCATCAACAGTACCCAGGAAACTGGAACTGTAAACTGATGACGATGATTTGTTAAACAATTCAGAACTTTTTACTGACTCTCCTTGGATATAAGTTACTACTTCAGTGAAATAGTTTGGGATGTTGGGAAGACACATGAACAGATATAGGAAGAGAGACAAAGATGGAAAATATATTCTACTTAATTAAATTTAATATTGCAAAGGTATACAAAGCAAGCAAGCTTATTGTTTTATATGACTGTGATATCGTCATTATAGCCAAGGACCACACGTATTATGTGGATTGCCAACCATAGAGACACATCTAGTAGTTACAAAAACGCACATATACTGGCAGGGATTCTCACAACAGCTGCCTGGGTGAGAAGCCACCGGCTATCACACACACATAAAAGTATTCAAAAAATGTTGTAAACATTAAATGGCTACTTAAATTTTGTTTGACTCTACCACGGCCTAGAACATTAGTTTTGCATGTCTTTTTTATTAATAAGTCGTAGTCAGATGAAAAGTACAGGCTTCAGTAATGGAAACAAGCAATTCTGGCAATCGGGAGGTAATGGCAAGTAGTACTCTGCAACCAACCATCACAGTTTCTACCCCATAGACGAACAACTAATTCTATTTCTGAGTTCAATTAGCACTGGTTGAAATCTGGTGTGCTTCAAACATTACATTTATTCAACATTGTAAGAATCTACTATGTTCACATACTAAGAGATGAAACATCTCTTGATGATCAGATCAAAAATTAGATGGATGGTTTTTCCGGCGTTTGCTCTATTAACCAGCGTTTCGTCTTAGGTCTGACACTAGACTCTTCAGAGTGGGATGTGTCAGACCCTACCCACTGACGCTGGGGTGTATGCAGGTGAACTTATCAGAAGCTTATTTATGAAGCACAGTCTGATAACTGCATACGGGAGATAAAACAAATCTGCCAAAAATTCAAGAGCTGTCATAATAATAATGTCCAGCTCCATGGCTGGCTGGCATGCTGGCCTTTGGTTCAAGGGGTTCCGGGTTTGATTCCCGGTCGGGTCGGGGATTGTAATTTCCATTAGTTAACTCCTATGGCTCGGGGGCTGGGTGTTTGTGATGTTTTCAGCATTAGAGTTCATCTTAAATAGGGCTCCATCCTCACAGACATGCAGGTCGCCTATACGGCGTCTAATCAAAAGAGCTGTACCAGGCCTCTCCTGAGGCCATTAAATAATAATAATAATGATAATAATAATAATAATAATAATAATAATAATAATAATAATAATAATAATAATAATAATACTGGTTTTATATCCCATTAATTACTTTTATGCTGTTGGGGATGCTGAGCTGCCAGAATTTTATCCTGCATGAGTTATTGAATGTGCTAGTAAATCTACCAAGAAGAGGCTGACATATCTGAGCACCCACCAGGCTGAGCCAAGATTAAACCTGACAAGTTGGGCTCTGAAGACCAACGTTCTATCGTTCTGAGTTGCTCAGCCCAGTACTCTGTCAAATAGATGTCGGGAAATTCAACTTCTTCTTTTCCCACATCTGTGGGGTCACGGGTATGAACTGTGTCGCACATGTAGATTTTACCCTGTTTTATGGCCGGATGCCCTTCTTGACCCAACCCTATGCGAAGGGATGTATTCACTACTGTGTGTTTCAGTGGTGGTTGGTAATGGTGGCGTGTTATCTGAACATGAGGAGGAAAGTGTCGGGACAAACACAAACAGCCAGTCCCCGATCCAGAAAAATCAATCAGACAAATCAAACCTAGAGCCCTCTGAACCGAATGCCTCAACTCTGACCATTCAATCAAGGAGTCGGACGAAAGTCACCTTCTTTTCGTGTTTCCTTTAATGAGAGCAGCTCTTTCTCTTACATCATATAGTGAGTTCCTTCAGCTGAATTGATTTTCTGTATGATTTTTATTTGACATTTAAAGTATGAAAGACAGGTTATTATGTTGCATGTGTGCTTCTATAGGCCTAACAGATCTGATGTTTCTTCTATGCATGGGGCTAATGGCCTAGATGTTAGGCCCTTTTAAATGACTAGCATCATCATCATCATCATCATCATCATTTATGCATTTGAGTATCTTTTGACGAGACAATGTCTATAAAATCAAGCTATATATTCGCACAATCGATTCTTACTGTTGACGATATCATGTGCTCTCATTCCGAGCATTTCATGCAAAATTAGGCCGCACAAACAATGTGTATTTTTAAAATTTTGAAGTAACATGTATAAAAAGTAAATTGGTTGTAAATATCACAATATTAGCTTCCTCTATTCAAAGGTTTTTCTTTCTTTCTTTTCTCTCTTCCTTCTTTCCTTAATCTGTTTACTCTCCAGGGTTGGTTTTCCCTTGGATTCAGCGAGGGATCCTACCTTTACTGCCTTAAGGGCAGTGTCCTAGAAGATGAGACTTTGGGTCAGGGATACAACCCAGGAGGAGGACCAGTACCTCGTCCAGGCGGCCTCAACTGCTATGCTGAACAAGGGACTTGTGCGGGGGGGGGGGTAATATTGAAAGGGATAGGCAGGAAAGAGTGACGGAAGTGGCCATAGCCTTAAGTTAGGTACCATCCCTGGTCAAAAGTTTTTATTATATTAAATATTGAATACCGGTGCAGCATATTTTTCTGACAGTCATTCTTGAGTGAAATATTGTGAACAAACTATTTAAAAATTCTACTTTCATTTCTTTACAGTGACAAAGGTACTATATAGAATGCAATAATAACTGTCTTAAGAATGTAATTATTCATTAGCATGCTCTGGAAATATGTTTATTAAATTAGGCCAACTTCCCCAGTTTGAAAGGAACAACATATATTTGACAGTCACTATGGTTCCTCTGCAAAGTATGAGATGGACTGTGTTTACAGAACTTTAGGGGGTCTTCCTATAATTGTGTGGAAATGAATTTCTTCGTTCAGTTTTTTCGAAACTTGCGCCTGAACGTGAAGCAACCCGGCATGACCAACCTATGCAATGCAGTTGAATATGCGCAGCTTTAATGTTCACTTGTTGAGTTGCCACATGCTTCTTGTGGGAGTTCAACCCCGCCATAGTAATATGTAATAGCATATTGTGAGCCGAGCAGCTCGCAAGCACTGCTTGAGCCATTTGCGCGAATAGGATGTCTGTGTCCTTCACAGAGGCTTGCAGACTGAACGCTGAAAGGCATAACAGTCTATAATGATAATGTATGTATGCATGTATGTATGTATGTATGTATGTATGTATGTATGTCTTGTTTCCTCAAAATATGTATTCTAAACAAACAAAATACTGCTTGCTGTGATGGTAGCCAGTGGCACAGCTATGAATATAGCCTATTTAAGTAAGCAAAAGCAAAATAAACCCGTCGGTACTGGCACACTGAGCTATACAAGAAAAGGAGTGGGTCCAAATTAATAATGGACATGAAATTCCAGAGTGTCAGTGGTCAATATAAAAATTTTACCAGGATGTCACCTACTGATTTTGATAATTTTCTGAACGGAATAGGTCACAGAATTTCAAGACAGGAAACGTACATTCACTCCCCAGTTTCTGCTCTAGATGGGTTCGTACTTCTTATTTTCCTTAACTTTTTAACCAATTTGTAATTCCTTTTTTAACTTGTATATTTTCGAACCACGTTTTGCACATAAAGTGGAAAATAGTTTCTCCTTATAGTACTTATTTATAGTTATCTTCTTCACTGTTTCATTCAGTAATTTTTTTTTTTTTTTTGCTCCTTTCCCTCCGCTGTGATCCCAACAAAGAAATATATTTGTCTTACATTCATCTGCAGGTCGTCCAATTGTTGTACCAACATCCCGCCATGCATCCTCTTTCTCATTTATTTAAAGTGATCCCCATTTGTCGGGCCCCATAAAACAGAATGTGTCCGATAAGTGACTATTAACTTAAGCACATCTTCATCCAACCAGGTCGCCATGCTGACAGGATGTTCAATGGCCATGTACAAACTTGCGAGCACGTTCCTTGGCCGTCCACACTGAGCGCGAGCATCCCTTTGTTCTCGCATAGAAAACCGACTCCAGTCGGCTCAAGACCGAGCAGCTCAAGGAATGCTCGCATTACGCTCAGAACCCCGCCAACACTTACGAGTCACAATATGCTCCCAAGTGTGTTCACACCTTAATGAAGAATGAGAATCCAAAACTTTTCAAGCCAGTAAACACCATATAAAATTGTTCTCAATCTCATTTCTTTACTAATTACTTATGTCACTGATATTTTTTACATTTCAAAATAAAGAAAATTAACATTGCAATGACCATCTTACAATACTTATAGTACATATTATTAAATGGCCTGAATAATATCTTTATTTAAAAAAACTTAATCAATTTTCTATCTCTAAGGACAACTGAAATATGGGTCTCGAAAGTTACGGAAAATAATGCATGTCTACCCTTTAGTCCTGTTTCTTGATACGGGGTCAGGGATCAGATGAGATGAATTTCTACGGCATGTTTTACGCCAGGATGCCCTTCCTGACGCCACCCTCAGTTGAGGAGCTAATGAAGACTAAATGAATGATGGTGAATGGAACTGGTTAAAGAGGTGGAAGGAATCATCTGTGACCTATGAATAGGAACTGTCCCGTCATTTGTCTGGAAGTGAAAATGGGAAACCACAGAAAACCATTCTCAGGACAGCCGATGGCGGGGCTCTGACCAGTCAGCTTGACATGTGTTGTTTTCAAGCTCTAGAAAAGCATTATATCTGATTATATCAGACAAGATTGCAAAATTACTCGCGTTTAGGAAAGGTTATTCCAGTGAGGCTCAACTGGTTGGATTCCAAGAAGATATAGCAGATATTTTAGATTCAGGTCAAATGGACTGTATTGTGATTGACCTATCAAAGGCTTTTGAGTACCCAAGGTGAGGTTTTAGAGTAGGTGAAGTTTAACCTCATCCTGTTATGATTAAGAAAGGTGTCCCATAGGGCAGTATTATTGGACCTTTATGTTTTCTTACATATATACAATATATATTTATGGCGTGTGACCTCCGGAGAGGTCTGGTGCAGGTCTTTCTAGCTGTCATTGCATAGGCGACCTGCGCATCAGTGAGGATGGAGTTCTACCTATGATGAATTATAATGCTGAATACGGCACAAACCTCCAGTCGTCGAGTCATAGGAATTAACTAATTATCATCATCATCATCATCATCATCATCATCATCATCTTCGTCGTCGTTGACCATCCAGTTGTCCGGTATGGTGTACGATCCCCCTCCATTTTTATCTGTCCATGAAGCACTGTTCTCTCATAATCTTCTCCCAATCTTGTCCTCCCTCCTCGAGATCTTTCTTCACCAGATCAGTCCATTTTCCTCTGGGTCTGCCCGCTGGTGTTTTTCATTTTACTTCTATTTCATATTCTCTTCTTGCAATCCTGCTTGCAGTCATCCTCACATGACCAAACCACTTCAGTCTTGCTTTCTGGATCCTCTGTAGTAGGGAGTCTCCTATTCCCACCTCCTCTTAGATTTTTTCATTCCTGAACTTGTACTTTTTCATCTTCTGTATCATGGTGCGTAGGAATCTAACCCGGGACCCTTTGGACCAAAGGCCAGTACATTTAGGCCTATGTAGATTGATATGAGTAAAGAGCTGGAATCATAAATAGGCTATTTAAGGATGATGTTATTCTGTATAGAGTCTTCTTTTCCTACCGCTTTTCTCACACCTGTGGGGTCGCGGGTGCGAACTGCGTCGCGCATGTGGATTTGGCCCTGTTTTACGGCTGGTTGCCCTTCCTGACACCAACAGTATATGAAGGGATGTAATCACTATAGCGTGTTTCTGTGGTGGTTGGTAGTGAATATGAAGAGGAGAGTGTTGGGACGGACACAAACACCCAGTCCCCGAGCCAGAAGAATTATTCAGAAGCGATTCAAATCCCCGACCCCGACCCCGACCCCGACCCCGACCCGGCCAGGAATCTAACCCGGGACCCTCTGAACCGAAGGCCAGTACTGTGTAGAGATGAGAAGAATGCAAGAATGGGGAATGTGGCCTGCAAGCACGAACTTTCTGTTCTGCCTACACAGATCGGCTCTTATCTTCTCATATCTGCTACATGAAAACATTTACTCACACTTTGCAATTTGATGGATTACAACTGACAAGAGCAAAGAGCTGCCAGTAGAAGATAATATAAAGTCGCATGGAGAGTAGCAGAGTTGCTATTGTAACAATTGAGTCACTGGCTCTGCCGGTGAAAACCCCTTCGCCCCGTCCCTCACTGGGCATGTGCATTCTTCTGATCTCCCACCAGTTCGCTGACCATTCCGCCAATGAGTCGGACTTATTCTGTATAGAGTATGAATAGTAAATATGTTGCGGGACTGTGATCAGCTGCAGGGGGGCGATGTTATTGAGATGGAGAGCGGACAATTGTATGATGGTAAACGGAAGTCATGGTAATAAGGGTGTAAACGAGAGGGCGTATCAGTCTAATGCAAGACCCCAGTTAGAGTATGGTACCATCGTATGGGATCCACACCAGGACTATTGGATACGAGAACTTTGAAAAGATCCAGAAAAAAGCAGCACAATTAGTTCTGGGTGATTTCCGACAAAGGAGTAGCATTACGAAAATGTTGCAAACTCTGAGCTGTGAAGACTTGGAAGAAAGGAGACAAGAAGTTCGACTAAGTGATTTGTTCCGAGCTGTCAGTGGAGAGATGGCGTGGAATGACACTAGTAGACAAATAAGCTTGAGCGGAGCTTTTCAAAAGTAAGGGAGATCATAATAACGTTGGAATTTAAGAATATAAATTGAGACAAATATTAATTTATAGGACAAGAAGTAAGGGACTGGAATAATTTATCAAGGGAAATGTGTGATAAATTTCCAAGGCTCCTTTGAAAACATTTGAGAAAAGTCTAGGTGAACAATGAAATGAAATGAAATGGCGTATGGCTTTTAGTGCAGGGAGTGTCCAAGGACATGTTCGGCTCGCCAGGTGCAGGTCTTTTGATTTGACATCCCGTGGGTGACCTGTGCGTCGTAATGGGGATGAAATGATGATGAAAACGACACATACACCCAGCCCCCGTGTCAGTGAAATTAACCAATGATGGTTAAAATTCCTGACCCTGCTGGGAATCTAACCCAGGTTCACTGTGACCAAAAGTCAACACACTAACCATTTAGGCATGGAGCCAGACAACACTGATGATGATGCTGTTGTTCAAAGAGGCCTAACAGCTAGGTCATCGGCCCAGGTAAACAACTGATAGGCAATCTTCACTTTTACCTCTCTGTCGAAATTCACTCACCGGGCGAGTTGGCTGTGCGGTTAGGAGCGCGCAGCTGTGTGCTCGCATCTGGGAGATAGTGGGTTCGAATCCCACTGTCGGCAGCCGTGAAGATGGTTTTCCGTGGTTTCCCATTTTCACACCAGGCAAATGCTGGGGCTGTACCTTAATTAAGGCCATGGCCGCTTCCTTCCCATTCCTAGGCCTTTCCCGTCCGATCGTCGCTATAAGACGTATCTGTGTCGGTGCGACGTAAAGCCACTAGCAAAAAAAAAAAATGGAAATTCACTCAGAGAGCATCGAAAATCTTAATATCTAGGGATCTTTTTCTGCCTTTAGAAATGCCCCACTTTTATTATATTTACCCATTCTTCAGGGGTTCAGAAATCTTTTTAAGTTATAGGACCGATGATTTGAAGTAAACACCAACCAGTGAGCCTACCCGTTGAAATGAATCAATAATCAATAATCACTGCTGTGAGCTATCTACTTTGATCCAACGCAGATTTTGTCGATGTTGGCAGCAGTTTACAAGACATCGTAATAATAGATCTATGTTTGTGTCGAGTAGCCTAGCACAGATGTTCACTGCCATCCCTTATCTGTTCAGTTCAGCACATTACGTGATACGGTGTTATCAATAACTCACGTTTTTATAGGCTGTTGATGATACTGACAACGTCAAGGAATAGTCAAGTGCACAATACCGTCGTCATAATATTAAGAGGAACGTATCTCGATCAGTACAAGACATTAAGAACTTATATAACGTATCAAATATACTCGATAAGTGGTTGATACCACAGAGCAATAAAATTACAGAGAAAGGAAAAAGGTCCGAGTACCGGTACCGGTGTCAATGGTCCTGAAGTTTTTTTTCTTTTTGCTAGTGGCTTTACATCGCACCGACACAGATAGGTCTTATGGCGACGATGGGATAGAAAAGGCCTAGCAGTTGGAAGGAAGCAGTCGTGGCCTTAATTAAGATACAGCCCCAGCATTTGCTTGGTGTGGAAATGGGTAACCACGGAAAACCATCTTCAGGGCTGCCGACAGTGGGATTCGAACCCACTATCTCCCGGACGCAAGCTCACAGTAGCGCGCCCCTAGCTGCACGGCCAACTCGCTGGGTGGTACAAATTAATTCAAAATATGAATTCAAATAGGTGAATAAGAATTCCTTAACAACTTCGCCGTCATATGTTTATTCCGGTTCCATTATCGACCAGGTGTCAACTCACAAACTTCTAGTACACGCTTACCTAAATCTCAACCAGTAGCCACTACAAGCTGCGAATAAATGAACACGTGCGCATCGTATCGTATGTGATCGCCCTTGCCGAGATGCCTTGCGAATGCTGGTCCTGAAGTTATTTGTACCGGGAGGTACCGGTACACCCCAACGCCGCGCATTCAAATTCTGCGCCTAAATGAACTGCTCTATTGGTAAAACAGTGAAACTGAAACTACACCTACTTAGAAATTTACTCAGAAGATGTCACCACGGAAATATGAGGTAATTTTGTTATTGTGAAGTTTCCTGAACTGACTGAATTTCTACTAGTTTTGTTTACTATCCATCAAGAAGTTTGGACATTTTTCCACAGATGACACTACTAAAGACTATGATCATGCACCCTGGTGCGAGGCGTAAGAACTTTTAATTCAAAGAAGTTTTATATTCCTAAGTATTTTTTACTGATTGATGTTCATTTATTTTTGGGTTGGCAATATTTCCTTTTCCTTTCCGCCAGTTTTGAATCTGGCCAATGAAAAATTTCGGTAATTAATTTTCAACCTATGACAGGCTTCTTGTTCGATTTTGAGTGTAATTTTGAGATTAACCAATTAAATTGAGAGGGTGTGGTCTTGAATGATTTCGAACCTTCCCTGAGGGTTTATAAACTGCGGCTTTTCACGTTTCTTGGCCAATTCATCGCCATCTTTCTGAGTGTGCGTGTTAAGCAGGAGGCGGGCGGCCTCTTCGTCGGCAGCTACAACATCTACAAGGTAATGGCCATATAACCTTATTTTTTTCTTGCTACCTCCGCAGTTTAATCCGAGGGAAAGCCCCGAATCTTTAAACCATGTAACCTACGTTTCTAATATGTAACTTTCTTCCGGTTAATGTAAAATTTAATAAAATCTTTAACTGTAAATCGGTGATAGAGAGTGATGTACCCTCTCGAGCTCCCCTTCATCTTGGTTTGAGGCGACTACGTTTTGTAACTGTTTTTCCTTCTACAATGTGTTAAAGTAATTTCTATACGAGTCACCTCAGTAGCTTGGGAATAGCCCCTGTTTCATCGGCCTATAGCCCTTTAGGATTTTAAGGTTTCATTATCTGGAGCGCAGTGTGCGCTTCCATGCATTTTATGTGTGGGTCAATTATCTAACCTATTCTTTTTCCATGAAGGCCCAGTAGGTTGGGTATTAAATACGCCTGTATAATCATTTTCCAATTGTAAGTTGTGCCTTGAGAGGCCCGGAATTGTAAGTTGATGTTGCCTTGAGTAGGCTTGGAAAACTGAGAGCCTGTTAGCTCTTTTTCAAAGTTTTTGTAAGATTAACGAGTGCCTCTAGTAGGCTAGAAATTGTATTTCGGGAGCAAGTGCTCCATGAATTAGGGGATTTCTTCCCTTGAATAAATTTGTGCTATTTTGTAAATTTGAGCTGGGAGCTCAGAAACTGTAAAGCGTGGTGTTTGAAGCCCAGCATCTGTAAGGTTCACTAATCTTGGATTTTCCTAATTGTTATTGTACCTGATGTTTCATTCTTATGAAAAATCGTTAAGTTTGAATTTCTAAAAGAAATATAACCTTTGTTAAAGTTTTAAATCTATTCTTGACATCGTAGTTAGACCCATTCAAGCCCGCACCTTCTTTCACCTCTGCGTTCCACAGATACCCCGGAACATTATTAACCTAAATACATATCATCTCGCTTATATCGCCAACATTTGAGGTTAACTCGTATAGGCTACTCTCTGGATTAGCTTAGTCCTCCTTTTCGCAATGGTCAGCGTAGTGGCCTTCGGTTTATAGAACCCCGGGTTCGATTCCAGGCTGGGCAAGGGCGTAACGTTAGCGCCTGCAATGCAGGCGGGCCCGAGCCTTTAAGAGGCCTATTGTCTCTCTGCATGGAAATGGTGAGGGCGGTTTTATAGGATCAGTCGAAATAGTTCGTTTTAAAATTAATACGTAGATGAATTGTCATTTGGTTGCTTCTAGCACCTGCTATCATAATTGTGTTGAGTGTAACACAGCAGAGCTGTAAACAATGCTTGCCTTTGCCGTCTCTCGCAAGACCGCGACACGCTCCACACAAAAGACCTGCACCAAATTATTTAAAAATAACACTGATTTACAAGGGACAGATATTTGATACGATGTTTCCTGTTTCTAGTGCAGATTTTTTTTTTACATTCGTTTTACGTCGCACCGACGCAGATAGGTCTTATGGCGACGACGGGATAGGAAAGGCCTAGGAGTAGGAAGGAAGCGGCCGTGGCCTTAATTAAGATACAGCCTGGTGTGAAAATGGGAAATCACGGAAAACCATCGTCAGGGCTGCCGACAGTGGGGTTCGAACCTACTATTTCCCGGATGCAAGCTCACAGATGCGCGCCCCTAACCGCACGGCCAACTCGCCCGTTTGCAGTTTTTCACATTGATTTCAAATTTGAAAACCGTTTTGCGCTATCACGTCAGGTTTTGAAAATTTTAACAAAGTTTTCATGGAACAGTATTCTTCGAGAATTGTTTCTAATGTTTATCGTTATGACGGGCATTAAGGCGTCCAGAGGTTGCATAAATTTACCAAATCTGTTTTGCTGCGTGGGACACAAGTGTCATGTGGTACTTTTACACTAATCTTAGCTAGGTAAGGTAAGGTAAGGTTGTATTCTGCCCGAAGGCAGGTCCGAACCTCCGCAGAGGTGTGCCTGAGCCGGAGTTTACACACGGTAGGGTGGCCAGTTCCTTTCCATTTCTCCTTTCCCTTACCCCCAACAACAGCGCGTGGCAACCCATACAAATCTTGACCACGCCCAATGTTGCTTAACTTCGGAGATCTCACGGGATCCGGTGTTTCAACACGGCTATGGCCGTTGGCAATCTTAGCTAAAACCATGTTAATTAATACTCCGTGTAGCAATCACTGCTCTAGTGAATCTCCTGTCTATGAGTTGTTTTTCCTCGATACAATGTTCAATCAATCAATGCTGATCTGCATTTAGGGCAGTCGTCCAAGTGGCAGATTTCCTATCTGTTGTTTTCCTAGCCGTTTCTTAAATGATTTCAAAGAAATTGGAAATTTATTGAACATCTCCCTTGGTAAGTTATTCCAATTCCTAACTCCCCTTCATATAAATGAATATTTGCCCCCAATTTGTCCTCTTGTATTCCAACTTTATATTGTGATCTTTTCTACTTTTAAAGACAAACATAAGTACCGTAAATGGTTATTGTCGTATATCTCAAGAACGGTGGATGATAGAGACAAATGGTACATTGTGAATCAACATGTTTCAGTTGTCTTAGAACGCGTGCTGAATACCAAGATATCACCGAACGTCATCTTTTGCTGATCAGTGTATTATTATTATTATTATTATTATTATTATTATTATTATTATTATTACAACTTACCCCATGCGGAGGCTGCCACAAGGACAAAGTATGTCGACTATACAGTATTCTGTCTTCTAAGTTACTGTTGACTTTGCTAGTGTCTTTGCTAGTGTGCCAGGTAGAAAAATCACCACAAGGCTCAGGAATAAATTTGCAAATACGGTTCTTCAGATGTTATATAGATGATTGCGGAGTATGGTCACTGAACTTCGTATTGCGGCGATAGCGATGTCGTGAAGTCGTGTCCGGCTGAGCAATGAACATTGATACCAAAATATCATTTTATTTAGAAAATGATACTTTCTAGATGTGTAATGCACCCGAAATCTTATTACGCACAAATCTTGCTGAACATTTAACTTTTGTCCCACATTTATTTGACAACACTGTATAATGCCAGGAACAATAATAATCATTCAGCTCAGTTCCGAACTAGCTCTCTTTGTGCGAAGGTAAAACATTATAGGCTTATGTTATGCGGTTTTATATTTTGCAAATTTGATTTGAACAGTTTTTGATTTAACTTTTGTTCATATATTTTTCTGTGTTGTAATCACTTTCGTAAAACTTTGGTATCAGTTACAGAGTATAGTTCTGTAGTTACTGAAAAATGAAACAAATTTTAAGTACGAACAGCTAAGTGATGTACGGTTGGCATTTCAGCAGCTTAGGCTACTATTTTGCTATTTGTTTTACGTCGCATGGACACAGATAGATATTATGGCGACGATGGGATAGGAAGGGCCAAGGAATGGGAAGGAAGCGGCCGTGGCCGTAATTAAGGTACATCCCCAGCATTCTCCTGGTGTGAAAATGGGAAACCACGGAAAACCATCTTCAGGGCTGCCGACGGTGAGGTTTGAACCCACTATCTCTCGGAGGCCAGCCTTCAGCTGCGCGCCCCTAACCGCAAGGCCAACTCGCCCGGTAGCAGCTTAGTCGTTAGAGCCAGGGCCTCTCAAACGCCCAATTGCACAGTGCATCGGTCCCACTCGGCTTGGACCAACGCTTCGTCTCTGGGCTACTCAGCTCGGATTTGGAGCGCTACGGAGCAAGTGAAGAAGAGGGAGATAGGGGGAGCGAGCGAGTCAGGCGTGGGGAAAGAGAGAGACAGCGCTAATGCTCCAAATCGAGGAGTGGGGGTCTGCACTCTGGTCAACTAAGCGAAGTCGTCTTTTGCACCATGCACAGTGCATACACCCTGAGAGGCCCTGCGTTAGACTATGGAGGCACATCAAATTAAATCTATTAAACATATTTTTTAATAATCTTACAATATTGAATATTCCCTTTGTTTATATAATTTGAAAATATATTGCAGCAGTTCTACCTACTTTAATTACATCCATATTAGTTATTAATGGGTTTTACATTTCATTTGAGGGGGCCCAAAATTTTGTTTTGGCAGGCGAATTCGTATCACATCCGTTACGTACGTGAGGCTGGGTCAGGGTTTTTAATCGCATCTGGTTAATTCCTCTCGCTCGGCGGTTGGTTTTTGTACTGCATGTATGATGGGGCGATTTCTCAAAATTAACTTTGTAAATGGGAAAGAATGCTACCCGATTCGAAAAGAGGTAACATTCCAGCATATACACTGACTGACAGAGCAAATGCAACACCAAGAAGGAGTGGTCAGAACTTTATGCCAATTGCAGGGTAGACTGATACACTGAGGTATGCTCATGATGTGAAATGCGCTGCTGTGCTGCGCACGTAGCGAACGATAAATGGGACACGGTGTTGGCGAATGGCCCACTTCGTACCGTGATTTCTCAGCCGACAGTCATTGTAGAACGTGTTGTGTGCCACAGGACACGTGTATAGCTAAGAATGCCAGGCCGCCGTCAACGGAGGCATTTCCAGCAGACAGACGACTTTACGAGGGGTATGGTGATCGGGCTCAGAAGGGCAGGTTGGTCGCTTCGTCAAATCGCAGCCGATACCCATAGGGATGTGTCCACGGTGCAGCGCCTGTGGCGAAGATGGTTGGCGCAGGGACATGTGGCACGTGCAAGGGGTCCAGGCGCAGCCCGAGTGACGTCAGCACGCGAGGATCGGCGCATCCGCCGCCAAGCGGTGGCAGCCCCGCACGCCACGTCAACCGCCATTCTTCAGCATGTGCAAGACACCCTGGCTGTTCCAATATCGACCAGAACTATTTCCCGTCGATTGGTTGAAGGAGGCCTGCACTCCCGGCGTCCGCTCTTCTCAGAAGACTACCATTGACTCCACAGCATAGATGTGCACGCCTGGCATGGTGCCGGGCTAGAGCGACTTGGATGAGGGAATGGCGGAACGTCGTGTTCTCCGATGAGTCACGCTTCTGTTCTGTCAGTGATAGTCACCGCAGACGAGTGTGGCGTCGGCGCGTAGAAAGGTCAAATCCGGCAGTAACTGTGGAGCGCCCTACCGCTAGACAACGCGGCATCATGGTTTGGGGCGCTATTGCGTATGATTCCACGTCACCTCTAGTGCGTATTCAAGGCACGTTAATTGCCCACCGCTACGTGCAGCATGTGCTGCGGCCGGTGGCACTCCCGTACCTTCAGGGGCTGCCCAATGCTCTGTTTCAGCAGGATAATGCCCGCCCACACACTGCTCGCATCTCCCAACAGACTCTACGAGGTGTACAGATGCTTCCGTGGCCAGCGTACTCTCCGGATCTCTCACCAATCGAACACGTGTGGGATCTCATTGGACGCCGTTTGCAAACTCTGCCCCAGCCTCGTACGGACGACCACCTGTGGCAAATGGTTAACAGAGAATGGAGAACCATCCCTCAGGACACCATCCGCACTCTTATTGACTCTGTACCTCGACATGTTTCTGCGTGCATCGCCGCTCGCGGTGGTCCTACGTCCTACTGAGTCGATGCCGTGCGCATTGTGTAACCTGCATATCGGTTTGAAATAAACATCAATTATTCGTCCGTGCCGTCTCTGTTTTTTCCCCAACTTTCATCCCTTTCGAACCACTCCTCCTTGGTGTTGCATTTGCTCTGTCAGTCAGTGTAATTGTAGAATTATAAATACCGGTCTTAGCTGGTAGATCATCTGTTATTAATGTAGATAAGAATTTGCCTAAAAATATTATACTTTCATATGTCTATTACAGCTGGATTCAGCGATTGTAAGCCAGACCCTGATTAGAGCGGCCACGTATGAAAAATTCGAGTTACTGTGGTGGAGGATAGTGCTGTGTGTGGTGCGTTAGTTCCAGGAATGTTGGGAATATGGCAAACTCTCAGTTTCGGAGTCAAGAGAATTAAACCGTTTAAGATTAAAATCCCACGACCCAGTCGGGAATTGAACACGAGCCCGGAGGTCTGAAAGCCAAGGTGCTGACCGATCAGCGATAAAAAAATAAGAACACCATACAATTACTTGTATAGAAGTCGTTACTAAGCTTATATCCACTGCGTCGCCTTCAAGTGTTTCAGAACAAGGTACTGCGGCGCATGACCAGTGTGCCATTGTACAGGCATGCACAGAAATGGTGTCCCAAAAGAAACAATCAACACTGCCCCACTCTAGTATTGAAAAGGTTAGGAGTGAAGGGGTAGTGTTATAGGTCACTCCAGTACCGAAAAGGAGGGGAAGGGAGTGAACGGGTAGTGCTGAAGCAAGGCCAACTAGATAGATATCTAGTGCGGCCTTGGCTGAAGGCACAGTGTGTGTATTGCTATATATCCACCACTGTGTCCATTTCAATCACAACAGTCTTGTAGCGGACTGTCTACCTGCAGCAATGCGTTAAGTGAGGAGATGGGGAGGCGCCATGCTTTGTTTATATCGGGACACCATTTCCGTGCATGCGTGTACAAGTCAAATCTGGCAATTCACTGGGATCGCAATGTCCCCCTCATTTCAAAACTGGTTCGCCGGACGGAATTTCGCATCTACCAAACCCAGTCAACAGATGAGGGCATCGTCCTGACGTGCTGCTGGATTGATACCGAAGTTTGCAAGGAAAAATATGTTACTTCTGTTTTTCTCTTCCATAGGCATATTAAGTGACTACTATCACTAAGTTACAATTTGCTTTACGTCGCACCGACACAGATAAGTCTTACGGCGACGATGGGATAGCAAGGGGCTAGGAGTGGAAAGGAAATGGTCGTGGCCTTAATATTACTGTACAGTCCCAGCATTTGCCTGGTGTGAAAATGGGAAACCACGGAAAGCCATCTTCAGGGCTGCTGACAGTGGGGTTCAAACCCACTATCTCCCGAATTCAAGCTCACAGCTACGCAATCCTAACTGCGCGGCTAACTCGCTGGGTGGTACAAATTAATTCAAAATATGTATTCAAATAGGTGAATAAGAATTCCTTAACAACTTCGCCGTCATATGTTTATTCCGGTTCCATTATCGACCAGGTGTCAACTCACAAACTTTTAGTACACGCTTACCTAAATCTCAACCAGTAGCCACTACAAGCTGCGAGTAAATGAACACGTGCGCATCGTATCGTATGTGATCGCCCTTGCCGAGATGCCTTGCGAATGCTGGGATTCCAAAGTTACCAAACTCTCGGTACGATTTATATCGATTACTAGAATGTAACGATTACACTTTTATTTCAATGAGTAAATTACGAGTAACAAATTACATTTTGTGAAAAGTAATTATTACAAGTAAAAATTACTAAAGAATGTATTTGTTACAAGTAATTCGACTACTTTTACTCATTACATGATATAAATTTCATTCCGTATCGACGTTCTCACTTTCATAAGCAAATGTTTACTAATCCTCCTGTTCAATACACTACACTCCATCTATTAATATGAATTTTTAAATTATCCGTACATGTTTCGACTCATGTGTGAGACATCTTCAGTGGATTTAAATAAAAACGTACGTTACATTTAAAAACAGCCTGATAAAATATTTTTAAATATTTTTAACTTTGATTATTTTATAAGTTGCTTTACGTTTATTATTATTATTATTATTATTATTATTATTATTATTATTGTACCGGGGGGCACACCTCTATACCGCACATTTAAGAAAGAACTCCTCTACTGGAGAAACCGTGAACTTGAAACTTGACCTACTTAAAACTATGCTGAAGATGTCACCACTAAAATCTGATATAATTTTGTTATTCTGAAGTTTCCTGTACTAAGTGAATTTCTATTTGTTTTGTTTGCCCCTCATCAAGAAGTTTGGACTTTCTTCAACAGATGTCACTGCTAAAAAGCTATGATCATGAACCCTGGTGCGAAGCGAAAGAACTATTAATTTGAGAAGTTTTGTATTCATAAGTTTTTTTACTAATTGATGTTCATTTATTTTGGGGTTGGCAATATTTATATTTTCTTTCCGCCAGTTTTGAATCCAACCAATCAATAATTTCTGTAATTAATTTTCCACCTATCACAACCTTCTTCTTCGATTTTGTGCGTAACTTTTAATCCACCAATAAATTGTGAGGGTGTGGCTAGTTTATTCGTGAAAGGTCTCGAACTTTCCCCGAAGGTTTATAAACTGCGGATTTTCACGTCTCTTGGCCATTGGATCGTCATCTAACTAAGTGTGTGTGTCAAGCAGGAGGCGGGAAGCGCCTCTTTCATCAGGCAGCAGTTCTTCAGAAGGTAATAGCCATCTAACATCTTACTTTTTGGCTAGCTCCGCAGTTTAACCCGAGGGAAAGGTTCGAAACTTTAACTATGTAACCAACTTCTTTAAAGTGTAAATCTTATTTCGGCTCATGTAAAAATTTCATAAATCTTTAACTGTAAATCGGAGATAGAGAGTGATGTACCCTCTCGAACTCCCCTTCATCTTGGTTTGATATGACTACGTTTATTGCTATTTTTCATTCTGTAATGTGGTAAATTACTTTCTTAAACGAGTCACCTCCATAGTTTGGGAATAGCCCCTGTTTCATCGGCCTAGTGCCCCTTAGGTTTTAAGAATGCATATTTAGGAGTGCAAGTACTCGCCTCCATTCAATTTGTGTTTCGGGCCATTTACTTAACCTGTTTCTTTCCGCAACGGCCCAATAGGTTGGGTACAAGATACCCCTGTTTCAAATTTGTAAATAGTGCCTTGTAAGGCCTGTGATTAGTAGATTTTCATGTAATGTTGCCTTGAGTAGGCTTGGGAGAACTGAGAGCACGTTCGCTCTTTTCTAGTGTTGTAAAAGTGCCTCTGGGAGGATTGATATTGTGTATTGGGAGCAAGCACTCCATGTATTGAGGGATTCCTGCCCTTGTGTAAATGTGTGCTCTTTGTAAATTTGAGCTGGGAACTCAAAATTGTAAAATTAGGGGCTTGTAGCCCAAGAGAGTTAAAGTACTGTAATCTTGGATCTTTCTGTTTTTGTAATTGTTATCTCACTAAGTGAGAATTTGTTATTTTGTTGCTTTTCAAAAATATAACCTTCCATTTCAGTTTTAAATTCTTTCTTGACATTGTAGTTAGACCCATTCACCCCGGCACTTTCTTTCACCTCTGCGTTCCACGGGTAACCCCGTATCTATTATTATTATTATTATTATTATTATTATTATTATTATTATTATTATTATTATTATTATTATATGTTTTATTTATTCTGGCAAAATTAGGAATGTACTCCCTTTCTTACACTTAACCAGTCTTAACCTAGAACACTTAAAGTACTATCAGTACTATAATAATATTAATAAAAGTAACCACACTTTAAAAAAAGAAAAATCATATCATCTATGCAATACACATCGTACGTAGAGAGCACATTAAAAATAATATGGATAATGAGTACTATAACTACTACTTAAACGGATGTTCAGAAAATGTATGCATTTCTACAGTACACCGAAATATCGCCTTCAATTGAGAGGTGAAGAGAAGGATTAGTAAAAAGAAAAAGAAGAAGATCTGTGAAAGGAAGAGGGAAATAATGATGAAGCAGTAGGAGGAGGTCACTTCTATAGGACATTGGTCTATATGTTATAAGTGTGTTTTAGTAACACCAATATGTCACAAGGAGCTTACAAAGAGAGTAATTTTAGGAAATTATTTTATCAGACTCTCTTTTTAAATGTAACATACGTTTTAATTTAAATATCGACTGAAGATGACTCACATATGAGTCGAAACATGTGTGGATAATATTAGAAACGTCATCTTTATATATGAAATATGGCGCATTGAACAGGAGGATTAGTAAATATTTACTTTGTGAAAATACTTTTACTCGGTTACTCAACTCTAGTAATCAAGCATAACACAATCACAAAAATAATATGTATTTTGTAATTTAAAAAACACTTTGCTTACAGGTAGGCATATGTATTTACTCTTGTCAGGTAAACAATGGACACTGCGACATGAGATGCGTGTTACTTCACTTACATACAGACTGTACAATATGTTCTATGTGGGAAACAAGGATTCGCGATAGTTGCATGGAGGTGTCCAAGTGGAAGTCCGTTAACTGCACGTTACCAGCGCTTGGTCAATTTCATAAAATAAAATAAAAATTACAAAGATTAAAACAAACAATCCAACATTCACGCACATAATTATATAGACCCAAACAATGAAAGAACTTCAGCAGCTTGCCTGTGCAGCCGAGACCATTCCTGTTAGGAAGTGTTTTATAAAAATCGTGCATATTTCATCCTCGAGCCGGGTGTTGCACTGCAGATCTATCGGCTCAAGATGGAGGTAATGGGTAATATTACCAGTCAAAAATAGGAAAAAGGTATGATAAATAAATCGAAAGCAGTCCGGAGCCCTTGGATGTCATTAAACCTCTTCAGAAAAGCAGACTGACTGGGTGACAAGGCGACTGTGCTGCTGTCACGCGACCAGTTACCAATCTTACGCAAATACTCAATTGTCTGCCACTAATATATCTTGTTCCATTGTAGATTATGAATCATATAAAAGGAAGATGGTTACTAATATCAAGATATATTTTTTTCTGGATGATATTCTTGGCCATGATAATGAGTCTTCCATCCACGAAGTTCTTCCGTTGTTTCCGAATCTATGAGTTTAATTCTGACACATCTTGGAAATGAAACTGCAGTAGTTCTATAAAACTGCCCGTTTGAGAATCATGCCCTCTACCTTGGTGAGTCACAGAGCTAACGATTTTCTTGAGGGCTGGGTGGAGTAGCTTCGACGGTCCAATTTGGCAGTTCGATCCTGGTTCAGTCCGGTGGAATTTGAAGGTGCTCGAATACTTCAGCCGCGTGTCGGTAGATTTACTACCACGTAAAAGAACTCCTGCGGGACAAAATTCCGGCACTTTGGCGTCTCCGAAAACCGTAAAAGTAGTTAGTAGGACATAAAAACTGAGTAGTATTAGTAGTAGTTTCTCAAGGCATATTTCTGCTACGTTCTGCACACTTTCATGAGCCTTACTGAGATACTACTCTCCAGGCGAGGTTTCCTATTTGTATAACAAAATTGCCGTTTAATGATCACGACTAGATTATGTTTTAAGGAGCAAGTTGGCCGTGCGGTTAGGGGCCCACAGCTGTGAGGTTGGATTCGGGAGATACTAGGTTCGAACCCCTCTGTCGGCAGCCCTGAGAATGGCTTTCCGTGGTTTCCCATTTTCTCACCAGGCAAATGCTGGGGCTGTACCGTAATTAAAGCCACGGCCATACGACCTACAGTATCTGTGTCGATTCGACGTACAGTAAAGGAGATCGTAGATTATGTTTTCTGAATTCTTTCTCAATTTTTAAATCTGTCTTCGAGAAAGAATCTTCCATTTCCTTTACCATGAGTTTTTGTGGATTTGTTCCCAATCTGAAAATTTTCTTTTACAAGTTGCTTTACGTTGCTTTTCGGAGACGCCGATATGTCGGAATATTGTTCCGCAGGAGTTATTTTATGTTACGATAAATCTACCCTCATGAGGCTGACTTGCACCTTCAAATATCAGCGGAATGAGCAGAGATCAAACTCGTCAACTTGAGCTCAGAAGGCCAGAACTCTACCTCCTTCAGCCCCACCTCGGCTGCCCTGAACGTTTTCCTCGCAGTTTCCCATTTTCACACCAAACGAAGGCCATAGCCGCTTCCTTCCCAGTCCTGCCTCTTTCCCCTCTCATCGCCGCCGAAACAACCTCAAAGTGTCGGTAAGACGCAAGACTTTTTCCTGACGCTTTTTCCCAATTTACTGAGGTCAGCACTCGTTATGGATATGGTCTAGTTGTTTTAGGGTCGGATGCACTTCCTGACGCCAACTGTATGAGTGATGGTGATTATTGTTTTAAGGGGAAAGACAAGTAGGCAAACATACTCTAGTAACACTAACCAGAGAGAAAAAATTGAATGGGTCTGACACTGAAGGAAAAATTGTGTCACTGGGAATATCGAAGTTGTGAGATTAATGATAGGAGCCAGAGGAACTATTCCAAAGTGGATACTTTTAAACTGTACGTATCTAACTGTAATATCAGATATAATTATAACTACATTGAAAGGCTCACTATCATTAATGTGAAACCACTTAATACCAACATTAATGAGGAATTCTTTATTTCTTAATCCGTTTATCGTCCAGGATTGATTTTTTCCCATGGACTCAGGGAGTTATCCCACCTGTACCGCCTCAAAGGCAGTGTCCTGGACCGTGAGACTTTGGGTAGGAGGATACCATAGTGGAGGAGGACCAGTACCTCGCCCCCGGCCTCACCTGCTGTGCTGAACAGGGGCCTTGTGGATGGCTGGGAAGATTAGAAGGGATAGACAAGGTAGAGTGGAGGAAGCGACCGTGGCCTTACGTTAGGTGCCATCCACGCATTTACCTGGAGGAGAAGTGATAAACCAAGGAAAACCAATTCGAGAATGGATGAGGTGGAAATCGAACCCCCTTCTACTCAGTTGACCTCCCGAGGCTGAGTGGCCCCCGATCCAGCCCCCGTATCACTTTGGAAATTCTTCGGCAGAGCCGAAGATTAGTTCACTACACCACAGAGGCGGACTGGTGAGGAATCACTACGATAATTAACGTTTAAATGTATACTTTCAATGTATAATACCGAGCGTGTTGGCCATGCGATTAGAGCCCGCAGCTGGGAATTTGTATTCGGGAGACAGTGGGTTCGAATTACACCGTCGGCAGCCCTGAAGATGGTTTTCCGTGGTTCCCCACCTTCACACTAGGTAAATGCTGGAGCTGTACCTTAATCAAGGCCACACCCGCTACTTTCCCAATCCTAGAGCCCTTTCCGATCCTTTCGTCGCCGAAAACTTTCGATGTCTTAGTGCGACGTTAAAGAAGTAGCAAGTAGCAAAACAAAAAAACTAGTTGGCAAAGCCGTTAATTAATTCTATCGCGACGGCGACCTACAGTGGAGGATTATATTCATTATTGCAGGTTTCTGTGGTGGTTGGTAATAACGTGTGTTGTGATGAAATAAAGCTGTATGGATTAAGACGATCATAAACGCCCGGTCCTCGAGCCAGAGAGATGCGGTTAAAATCCCAACTAGGCCGAGAATCGAACTTGAGCTCCTCTGAACTGAAGGCTGCTATACTTACCATTCAGCTAAGGAAGTAATAAAGTCAAGATAAGATTTAAACGTTTGAAAATCAATATTGCCTATATAAAACTAAGTGAAGTAGTCGTTCTAGATTTTAAAGAGTGGTGGATTAAAACTGCACTCGCAGCCATCCTCAACTGTCAAACGGTTTCTAACGTCAACTTGAAGCGAATACTGGGATGGTTACATAACATATGGACCATGAACGATCTATTTCAAATTCTAGCCTCAATAAATCAATAATACAGATACCAGAATTACTCTCTCTTTGGTTAGGATATCCCACGCCCAATGCATGAAACAACAGCAACCTGTTTAAATTTTCAAATGAAAAGCACATTTTCCAACCAGACAGCAAATCGACAGTCTTGTCTTTTCATGAAAATGAAAATCCACAGCCTGTTTCCAGTCATTTGACCGGGTCAGGAATGAAATGTTTGAAGCCCCATCTAGCGGCGGTGAAATATGACAGGAAAACCGGAGTACCCGGAGAAAAACCTGTCCCGCCTCCGCTTTGTGCAGCGGGATGTGAACCATGGAACCCAGCGGTGAAAGGCCGGCGCGCTGCCGCCTGAGCCACGGAGGCCCTTCATTTTCATAAGTAATCGTTAAATAATTGTATTGACGACAATGAACACGCCCCGTCTGTCAACCCAATGTTTCAGCGGCTGCAGGTTAGGCGAGAGCTTTTTCGGACTAGCAATCTTCTCTTGGAAATTAAAATTGAGTTCCCCTAACCACACACAGCAAGTCAATTTTTAAACTGCGAGTCACCAACACAACGTGTTCTCAAGGTTGTTCGCGGACGCTTCCTTATTGAACCGAAGTTTCCTTTCACATAGCATGACAAGCCCAACCAGATTTCAACATAAAGACAGGCTGCAAGTATACAGTAAAATGCTTCCGTGGCTTAACGTAGCAACTTCCCAATAGTACAAATCCTTCTCAAGACGTAAACATAAAGACGCATCATTTAGGCTTCACTTACCGGCGGATGGAGGTTAGTATCCTCATGCTGAAGCTGTACTTGCTTCACCTTAATCGCATGCGCTGCAAGTGCAAGAGCTGAAGAGCAGAAAGCTAGAAACACGATCCTTTACACAGTGTGAGTAGGTTACGTCACGTGAGAGATTAGGGCGCGTGCGCGTACGCAGGACTGACAGTGCGCATGTATCGAGAGCAAAGTAAACAACAGTAGGCCCTACTGTTTTAGCGATATTATTATACTCATAATTGGGGACAGAATGCTTTGATTTATGGAGAACCGGAAGTGGACAAGTGGTGCAGGAAAGGCCTTTTAAAATCGAGGTCCTCAGTCAATGAGTTTAATGCACAGGTACCCTTATATGAAATGATATGACTTATCTTAGGACGATACAGTCAATTAGCTGCTACCGAAAATTGCGTGTCATGTTACTCGTCTTACGTAATCTTTGCTTGTTGTTTTAAGGGGCCTAACATCGAAGGTCAGCGGCCCTACGTAATCTTTTCTATGTACGTTTACGTATCAAAACTGGCTGATAAAAGATATGCGCCTTATGAGGCCTAACTAGGTATTTGAATCTATAATTTGAATAGTGGGGCCGATGACCTTCGATGTTAGGCCCCTCTTAAAACAACAAGCAAACAAGCACCAAACGAGCCAGAGCAGTAACAAAACATATTTATGGAATTTATTTGTCATTTCGATGTAAACTGAATTATTATTATTATTATTATTATTATTATTATTATTATTATTATTATTATTATTTTTATTTCTTCGTTTCGGCCTGCTGTGGACCACGTTATTTTAACCGTTTGCATCCTTGAGCTTTAATTCTTCCCCAGTACTCACGCATTCTCGTTCTGTGAGTCTCCTTTCTTTCATCAGTCCACTTCTTGCCTGTTTTCAACTTTGGCCTTTCTTGGAACCTCTTGTATCCCTGGAGCTTTTTCTGGAGAGGAGCACGTTTCTGGATGTCTTCGAGTGTGATTCCTATTTCTTGAAGGTCTTTTTCAACTTCGATAAACCAGGGTCCCTTGGTTTTCTTGTTAAGAAAGTAGGAAACGATCCTATTGGTCTGTCTCTGTATGCTCATGCGTGCTATATGGCCATAAAAATTAATCCTCCTTTTCCGAATCGTGTCCGTTATCCTCTCCATATGCTGGTACAAATCGCTGTTGTGTCGTCTCCTGTATTCACCATTTTCTTTGATTGGTCCAAGAATCTTTCTCAGGATTTTTCGTTCTTTAGCTTCTAGCTTCTCCATCAGACCTTTTCTGTTCATTGCAAGGCATTCTGCTGCGTACAGTGCTTCCGGGCGTACAACCGAACATTAATGCCTAAGCTTGGCGTTGAAATGAAATGGCGTATGGTTTTTAGTGGCGGGAGTGTCCGAGGACATGTTCGACTCGCCAGGTGCAGGTCTTTTGATTTGATTCCTTTAGGCGACCTGCGCGTCGTGATGAGGATGAAATGATGATGACAACACATACACCCAGCCCCCGTGCCATTGGAATTAAGCAATTAAGGTTAAAATCCCCGACCCCGCCGGCAATCGAACCCAGGACCCTCTGAACTGAAGGCCAATACGCTGACCGTTCAGCCAGCGAGTCGGACAGCTTGGCGTTGATGGACAATGATCTTTTGTTGTAGACATTCCTAGTCAGCGGATATGCCACCTCATCTTGTTGATTCTGCAATTATTATTATTATTATTGACAAATGCATCGCTATTGGGAACAGGTGGCAATGGTCGCTTACAGTAGGGTGATAACAAAGTAAAGAAAAAACATAATTACCCAACTAAAACAACAACAACTATAAGAGTACAATAAGCAATTAGTACAATAAACAATTCCATGGGGAAAAAAATATTACCAGAAATACTACTAGTTTAACATTATAAATCCAGCATCATCATACACATAACTATTGACCATTAACCCATTACATTTCCCCTCATTAAAATTTTACCTTAATCCTCGTCGTCTTCCTCCTCAGAGTCAGAAGAATCTGTTAGCTGTATACAAATCTTCTCGTTATCAAAAATGGACTGGATGTTCTTGTTAACTATTTTCTATTTTTTCCACGTGACTGATGTAATTTTTCCACTTGCCAGGTGTCATGAGCATACAGGCTTTCTTCAATGATTGAATAATTTCTTCCAATGGTTTCTTTCTTAGATTTGGTGATGGGGTCTTCCTTTTTATCTTCGCCCACACCATCTTAATGGGATTAAAAATGCAGTGGTATGGTGGTATGCGCAAGACTGTGTGTCTATAACTGGCTGCCAATTGGTCTACAACATACGTTTCTTCTTTCTCAAATAGGCATGTTTTCCACAATAATTTCGAGAAGTACTTTGTTATACGAACAGGATGAGGGACAGGAATATTTTTATGGATCATGTATTGAAGGATTCGATCTTTCTTTCCAGGATTGATTGTGTTTAGGGTTAAATACACGGCCTGGTAGGAGGCATTGTCCATAACTATCACAGATGACCCTTCTAAGCGTCCTAGTATCTTCTCTTCAAACCAGTTTTCAAAGATTTCCTATTTCATGCTGCCATGGTAATCCGCGGGAGCATCCACCATTTTAGTATGTGTAACTAGAAGCGCATCACTAATAAAACCAAACTGTCCACCGCAATGAACAATAACGATTCTATCGCCTGTGTTGAATGGGATTGTTACAGCACAATTGAAGGGGTAGGGGCAAAAGAGTGCCAAGCAACATTTTCTTAATTTTAAGGGAAAGTAGTTAAAAAGTTTGTTCAAATCGTGAAATCGAACCATTCACGGGAATAATGTATTAATAACCTTGAAAGATTCAGTAATATTCATTGTATGTGATTTGCAAACATAATTTCTTTAGTGCTGCTATTTGTAGGGTCAAAAGTCAATACTTTTAATACCATGTCACAGAATACTGTGGCTTGGCACTTTATTGCCCCAATGGGAGTGACATCTTTCTTCAGAATATTATTTTATGATAATGAAAACATGTCTGATATTTCAATTATTTTAATCAGAAATGAAACCTAATACCAATCTTCAGTTAAAATAAAATTTCCATCAATAATATTTAAATTGGTAGCAGTGGAATTTGGGGTGGAACTGACAACTGAAAAGAAATTTAAATAAATCAACATAAATCCATCACGGAAAAAGGTCTGTTTGTATCTTTTCACTATAATGTTCTTTTCAAAATATGGAATTTAGGAACTTATAATTGCACATGCATAACATTAAAACTAACAGATCAGCTGCTCCTTTCCTACACTTTTTCAACTTCATTGGTGTCTTCAGAGTCGGGAAACAAGCTGAGATAAAACTGGTGATGGACAGGTGGGATATAGTTCAGGAGTTTCAACACATCTTGCAGTTTGTTTTTCGTTACTTTTCGCACAGTAGTGTACTTTTGTTTCAAGCTCAACGTTGTGGTGTTGCCTCTTTTTCGCACGTTACAGTCTTCAAAATCCATATTCACTCTTGTATTTAGTTTGATAAACCATGGATTACTTCTTCAAATTTGAAACAAATTACGTCTGTGAATTTAAATTCCATGCCACTTACACAAGCTTTTTTACTGGTGTTCAGGAGTCCACCTTTTAGTGCCGCCAGGTCATAAAAGTCGTCTTGTTTCATGTCTGTTACACTGAACTTCTTCTTTCTCCCACATTCTTGAATGATACGTTTCCAGTCGGCAGGGTGGTACATATGCGGTTGATTTCGTTGGTACTTCTCAATTTTGGCAAAGTGTCTATCAGATGGCAAGAATGTGTGACCAGATGTTAAAAACCAGTGTTCGATCTCATTAAATCGTTTAATATGAATTAAACATGACCAGAGTGCCATTATATTCCAGTTTTTATTCTGGCCCCGTAGTTATCAGTAAAATTCACAAGCTTTTAGCATCGACGGCGTTTGTTCTCAGATACTTCAAAATTGCACTACCTATTTCGTCACTGCCTCTTCGTGCAATACTCTCATCGCACAAAAACATGCACCCTAAGTTTTTACCACAGTCATGAATTCCCACATTGTATGTCCACAATTTCCGTAGATAAAATGCTAGTGAACAGGTGTGTTTAGGTATTGGTAAGGTCTGCTGTAAATCGACACATATTACATGAACTGAAGAATTTTCTTTTGCTAAATCACAGTACTCAACCATCTTTGCTCTCAGTGCATCTGCAGATCGTAGACGGAATTCTTTCTCAATTTTGGAAGATTTTTCTCTTCTTCGGTACCATGATCTATTTTCACTTGTAGGGAGTCGAACGTCTTACAGGTATCTGAGGGAGGGAGTTGGAAGCCAATATTGTACTCTTCACTAAAAATTCGTCTGTATTTGTCCTCTGACACAGCTGGGGCGGTTTTTTCTTTCAGCAGCAAATTTCAAGTATAAGCCATGCATTTGTTTAATGTTCATATTACTTCCTAATTCTACTGGGGTTTTGCATTCGACTGTAATGTGATTGATACTTCGAAAACCTCTTAATATGCTGGTGAACTAGTGCTACAGCTTCATCTGAAGCGCGATTAGGCCTTTTGTTATGTTTTCCTCTTTTATCTGCTGGAGGTGTGATTGCCTTAGACTTTATTATTTTTATTATATTGTTTAATCCTCCTCGGTGGTTCTGCAGACCATGAGTACTCATGAATGACTTCTTGCATATTCGCCGAGTTATACAATCGGTTTTCACTCGGTAAACAAAGGTATTTTGTTTGTAGCTTGGCTCTCCTTCAGGTGCCCTGTATCTCCGTTTTACAGGAATAGCTTCAATGGATCCAAATAAATAAGCATTTTGCTTATCAAAATCAGCGAGATCCGAAAACCCATTAAATATTGACAATATCTGTTGTTCTTCAAGTTCAAAAATCTCAGGGGACAGCAACACAGCTCTCCAACTTTAGCTCCTGGAACAACTTTTCCGGTCTTAAGCGCTACATATTCTCTTCCTTCGTTTCGCCTCTTCTTATTCATCTGTATCTTCTTAATACGTCTCTTTCTCTTCCTAGAATTCGGACCTTTCTCGCGCGAATGTAACGGTGACCGTGAATGATCCAGGATAACCTAAACAGTGCAAAACACCAAGTCTTAGTACGAGAAATACCCATGTTGTATCCTCTGTTATGTAACTAATAACGATTACTTTAACAAGAGTGCTGCAAAATTATGCACTAGTTTTTTCTGTTAACTCGTATAAACCTCTGGTAACTTTTCTTGAGAAAAATGATGACTGACAGCAACAGATTTCAAATTGGAACAATATAGTGCCAAGCCACACAATGCATATTTGCGAATGTTGGTCAACAAAGGCCTTAAACTAACCAGAGTAAACTTCGAACTGAAAAAGCCACTTGCTATATATCCAAGAGTGTGTTATAACGGTTCCTAAAGCATAACGTAATGACTTAAGTTACATAACCCCAGCAACAATGGCGGAAACTTTTGCTATGGTCAAAATAATGCCAAGCGACACTTCCACTTTCAGAGGAAATTTCACATGCTATATGAGGAAGATAGTCAGGGTTTACATTAGGATCACTGGGATATTCTTCAGAATTACTCGATAACATAAGCTTCCTCCTACAGTTCATGGTAATCTGGGTCTCCTGGTTGCTAGTTGCTTTACGTCGCACCGACACAGATATGTCTTATGGCGATCTCCTGGTTGCTTGACACTGTCTTGCTCCGAGTGTTTCTAAGAACTTTTGGGTTGGGGGCAACAAGATGAAAGAAAGGCCTGGACAGAAAGCCAATTTTTTGCATAAAAAGCGGGGTGATAGTTTTTCTCTTTTCCACCGCTAGGTTCGCGTTTATGTTCTGTTGTTTGGCGCGAATTCCATGATTACGTGTGTTACCACAAGATGTTTTATGAGAAGAAATAACATATTAAACTTCATTTTATAAGGTAAGGCCTTATCTAACATGAAATATGAAGAGTTTTGTCGTTTTTTAATTTATTTGGTGTCACAATTTGCAATATAGGGATGGTTGCTGAGATGCATTTAACATTTGTTTAGTTATGTGCTTCCAAATTACCGTCAAGGTGGTGGTGGTGATTATTGTTTTAAAAGGAAGTACAACTAGACAACCATCCTCTATATAGGCTAACACTAATCAGAGAGAAAAACTGGAAGGGACCCGACACTTCGAAAAATGAAAGTATCGCCCAAAGGAAGAGAAGGGCACGAAGGTCGTGAAAATGAAAGACTCCCTAGCCCTCGGAAACCTAACAGCGTCGGGGTCGGAAAAGAACTAGAGTTGACCAAGGAAGGTCGGACAGGATAGATAAAAGTGAGGAGCCAGGCACAAGTAAGTGGAAGAAATGCCAGAACTCAGCTAAGGGCCCCATGGTCGCCAACCCACGCTCCAAAGTTCAGAGTTCCTGGGGCCAATTACCGTCAAGTTTCTCTTTCCATTCTGTAGGTTAAGATGGTTTATTGTTGCGTGTAACTGGACATCCGACACAGCAAAGAAATATACACAAATATAAATGTTCATCTTTTTCCTAAAGATCCGAGTTTACGGGAGAAATGGAGGCTTGCTATTTCTCGACAGAGCAGCAGAAAATGATCTCTTTGCACTCCTAATGACAACTCCAGAATACGTAGCTTGCACTTTGTCGAATCAGATTACAGTGTAAGTACTGTGGGGGGAATTCTGTTCCTCGACAAAGTGCCGACGCAAATTCGTCTTCTTCTTAAAAATGTATTAATATTTACAACGCGGGCGTTAGGGTACCTCGGAAAATGTAACCTTGTCCGAAAGCTGAAATTCCTTACCGCTCCAAAGTTTAAAGAGACGTTTCAGTGCCGCGACTGTGATCAAGCACACATCACATACGTTATACTTACAACATTTTTCAGGCCTGTTCTTGATAATAACGCAAAGAAAGTGACTAGTGACTGTGATTTATTAAACAAATTCAAGAGCAAGCCTCTGAGCAGAAAAAGTGCTGAAATTATAGAAATAGGGAAAAATCGGGTGAGTACTCCATAGCATTTTGTATTGAGTCATTCTTGGTTGATTTCGTTAAGCCCTGTGAAAATGAAAACCTACAACCTGTTTTCCAGTCATTGACCGGGTCAGGGATGGAATGAATGAAGCCCCCAACTTGCGGCGAGGATAGGAATTGTGCCGGCTGCCGAGGCCTGTCGCACTCCTCTGGGGTAATGATTAATGACTGACAGATGAAATGAAATGGTAATGGAGACTGTTGCTGGAATGAAAGATGACGGGTAAAACCGGAGTACCCGGAGAAAAACCTGTCCCGTCATAAGACCTATCTGTGTCGCTGCGACGTAAAGCCACTAGCAGAAAAAGAAACCATCGGAAGCTTTCGGCTGCTTAAGGTTGGGATTGAGAAGGTAGCACCCATGGCCTTAATTACCGTATTGTACAGCCTCAGCATTTGCCTGGTGTGAAAATGGGAAACAACGGAAAACTATCTTGAGAGCTGCCGACGGTGGGATTCGAACCCACCATCTATTGAATGCAAGCTCACAAGTACGCAACCTTATACGCACGACCAAGTTGCTCGGCAAATCACACTACTAACCACCACAAATACATGCAATAGTGAATAAATCCCTCTGCGCAGGGTGGACGGCAGGAAAGGCATCCTGCTTTAAAGAGCCTAATTCATATCACGTTTCTACCCTAAATATTTGGGATAATGTCAAGGTGGAAGAAGAATATGTAGCAGCACATACTAATAATTGCTCGTTAATGAAACCTTCAAAAGAGTTATGGTTAGTTTTATTTCGGCTACACTTTGCCCTGAGGTTCACTCAGCCTTCATCAAAAATGAGTACCAGGGTAATTCATGGAGGCAAAGGCGGCCGGGTATACACTTCATGCCGAGGTTACGGATAGTGGAAGACTACTTTCTACTCCTCCAAGGGCCTTCGAGGCCTGTACCCAGATGACTTCGCTTTGCATTTTGTTTCGGACACGTGTATCAATATTTACAGTTAATCTACATTTTTGTGGTGATGTTCTATTAACAGGAAACTCGCAATGTTTACCAGCTTAGTTATGGCGGTCAGACTGTTTTCCTTGTTCCTAGTCGTGAAGGAAAGAGAAATGATATGTGGTTAAAAGGCTTCCTGTCTCTTCTGCTACACAATGCTGGATGGCCTACTATCAGTAACAAAATTGGAGTTTGCCGATGACACCGTTCTTACAGACAAATGAAAAGGATTTGTAGTCGAACTCGAAAGAATGTCACCTCTGATATTTGAACTAATCACAATTAAACCGTCATAAATAATTTTCTAATAATATAATTAGAAAATTATGATCTCGTAGTCCTGTCAGTCTTCAATATGAAATGCATATCATCAAACGAATGCTTTCGTTGTCTTGGTAAGAACGTCTCTGACGATACTGGCCTTGTTGAAGAAAAATAATTAACAACCTGAAACGTAACTTTAAACAACATCTAATAGATGATTCAATGGCTTTCTATTTCTAATTTTCTTGGCTTTGACTCCACGCTCTGCGTCTGTTGGGTGAGCTGAGTAGCTCAGTAGTTGCTGTTGCCCGCCCCAAGTTCGAGTAAAGGAGGAGGGTTCAGTGTTAGGCTTATAGCAACGAGCCAGTTGGTAAAAACATATGTTATATCTTGAAGTACTGGGCTAAAACGCCTTATTATTTGGTATGCACTTCGAGTGCATTGTTTACCTTAAGTATGTGTTCGGATGTTCTGGCTACTGTATCGGAATGTCACCAGCTATAATTATCTTCTATTTCTTTCGTCTCACCAACACAGAAAAGTCTTATGGCGACGATGGGATTAGGTGTGTGAAGGAAGTGACCGTGGCCTAAATTAAGGTACATCCTCAGCATTTGCCTGGTGTGAAAATGGGAAATCATAGAAAACCATCTGCAGGGCTGCCGACAGTGGACTTCGAACCCACTATCTCCCAATGCATGATGATAGCTACCAGTTATATCCGATGTGCAAGAACTTCGCAAACTTTTCTCATTCCGGTTGGTGTTCATGAGGGATCGGCATTGTCTGCCTCGCCTCGACATCATCTCTACAGAACTGTTAACACCACACCGCTGAACTCTACTCTGTGGTGACGATATCATGGTCGCCTGTGAATTCCGTCAAGATCTGCGTCGTCTGATCCAACGTTGGAAAATGTGCTTCGACAAATATGGCTTAACGCCAGGAAAACTGAATACCATATTGACGGCGTTGCCTTCTTGAAACATCTCGGATTAAATATCAGGGATAACTTGTACTTTTTTCTTACAATTGGCTTTACGTCGCACCGAAACAGACAGATCTTATGGTGACGATGGGCTAGGAAATGGCTAGGAGTGGGAAGGAAGCGGCCGTGGTCTTAATTAAGGTACACACCGAGCGAGTTGGCTGTGCGGTTAGGGGCGCGCAGCTGTGAGCTTGCATCGGGTTCTAACCCCACTGTTGGCAGCCCTGAATATGGTTTTCCATAGTTTCCCATTTTCACACCAGGCAAATGCTGGGGCTGTACCTTAATCAAGGCTACGGCCGCTTACTTCCCATTTCTAGGCCTTTCCTATCCTATCGTCGCCATAAGATCTACCTGTGTCGGTGCGACGTAAAGCAAATTCTCAAAAAAAAAAAAAAAAAAAAAAAAAGATTAAGGTACAGCCTGGTGTGAAACTGGGAAACCACGACAAACCATCTGCAGGGGTGCCGACAGTGGGGTTCGAACCCTCTATCTCTAGACTGCAAGGTCACAGCCGCGCGTCCCTAACCGCACGGCCCCAACTTGCGCGGTGAACTAACACTCTCCGATCGTTACAAGTTCCCAGATGCCCCAAAACAGTATCAACACTGCCTGGATGAAGAGCGGCCTTAGTCACAGGAGTCTTTTGACATAATGTGCTTACTTGATGTCACAGTGTTCATTATTAACACTGTTACACATATTTCCATTTCATACCTCGCTTATCAATCCGCAGAACGCACGCACTTCCCGTATATCCTCCATCATACACTCTCTCTTTCTCAAAGTGATCCGTTACCCGGAAAGCGACCTAAAGTAGGATTTTTCATTTTTGAGATACTGAACATTTTGAAAAGAAACTATTTTTCTCTTTGAGAAAATCAAATGATCATAAATATGTCTCTCGGTCATGGCCATCCATCAATCCTCCTGTGGGTGGGGACGGTAGCATAACGCCCGCGGTATCTCCTGCCTGTCGTAAGAGGCGACTAAAAGGGGCCCCAGGGACTCTGAACTTGGGAGCGTGGGTTGGTGACCACGGGGCCCTTAGCTGAGTCCTGACATTGCTTCCACTTACTTGTGCCAGACTCGTCACTTTATCCTATTCGACCTTCCTTGGTCAACTCTTGTTCTTTTCCGACCACAACGGTATTACATCAGGAGGCCTAGGGAGTCCTTCATTTTCACGCCCATCGTGGCCCATGTCTTCCTTTCGCCGGTACCTTCATATTTCGAAGTGTCGGATCCCTTCCATGTTTTTCTCTCTGATTAGTATTATATAGAGGATGGTTGCCTTGTTGTACTTCCTCTTAAAACAATAATCACTGACCCTCCCCCAGCCATAAGACATATTTATATCAAAAAGATAGTTCATGCTTCTATAAAAAAAAAAAAAAAAATTCACGAGAGTTTAATCCTGATGTAAACAAGGCATGTCCACGCCTCAGCCAAAGAAAGAGTTGTGATTCGCTGAGCGTGTAGTATCGACCTCCGACCCGTCAACGTCTCGTGTTCGGACATACAGTGCTGCGCATATTACCTAAAATAGACGAGGAGCAGTTTTTGAGCTGTGCGAAACTAAACAGAGGGGTCTGAGGGGAGATCTACTGCTGAAGATTAGGGCCTACGTTATTTATTTATTCATTTCTGAATATTAAAGAAAGCTATCGTAGGCTAGAGCACAAAATTACACACGTACGAAGATTTATCTTAGGACAGCTATTTGAAATGTCCGCCCGGTAGACTGTAACCTAATAGAATACCAACTTTCGAGTTGAAATATATATTTCTTATGTTGTAGAGTTCCTATCCTGATAGAGCATATAACATGATTGAACATGTCAGACGGAACTGTTGATAATTCTGTAACAACATCTATCGAAAAGAAACAACTCAAAAAGACAAGATACACAGGCAGTTGCGGTCTTAACAAAGTAAGAAGTCCATGCATACTGTATATGCTTACCTTACTTAGTCGTCCTGCAGGGGCTCAATTCCTTCCATATCAAACGATGTATCTCCTCCATTCTCATTACTGTCACTGTCTGATGAGTCGCTACTACTCTGGCCGCTATCAGTGATGATAAATCTCTCGGCAATTTCATCTGTTAGGCCATCTAGCTCCCACATCTGGTCTTCTTCTTTCGTTGCATTTCCAATGCAGTCCTTCCAGTTATCTGCTGTCACATTTTCAAGGGCTGTGCCAAGTAGAGCTCGTACGTCTTGTAGCTTGAAGGTCGTGTTGTTTCTCGCAACGTAACCCTTCACTTGACTCCATATCTGTTCACTGGGATTCAGAGTGCAATGGTAGGGTGGAAGTCGTAGCACGCAGTGGCCCGCTTTCTGTGCTCTTTCGTCGCAAATATATTTGTCATACTGGTCTCGCACTGACCTCACCCGTTCAATGAGTTCTGCTTTGACCATATCAGCCTTGTATTCTACTTGGTGACTGTCGAGCCAGGCAATGATCTGGTCTTTCCGCATTGCCATTGTAGGGATTCGTTCCACTTTAACAGAATGGTAAGATGCATTGTCCATTACAATCACGCTGCCGGTTTCGAGTTTCAGTAGGATAGACGAAAACCACGATAAAAAAAACGTCACCTGTCATTTCTTCATGATACTCTCGTGTCGTTTTAGATTCAAACACGAGAGCTCCACCTTCCACAAAACTAGAGTCACTACCTACATGAACAATGATAAGCCTTTTGCCTTTCCCAGTCGGCTGCTTCAGGCCAGTTGAAATTCCAGAAACAAAGGCCTGTTTCTTGGATTTAACAGTGGAATCAATCCATACTTTCGAAGTTACGTGTCCTTCGTTAAGCCACGTTTCATCCAAGTAATAAATTTTGCGACCTTCTGCACGATATCTCCTAATTTCACACAAATACTTCCGTCTCCATAATACAATATCCTCCCTATCCATTACACAGGTTTACGTTCTCTTTTAACAAACTGGAACCCTATGTCCTTTAAAAGTCTGTACAATGTAGTTAAACTGAAGGTGGGTAAAGTTTTATCTTTATTCACACTGTCTAATACTTTGCGTAAAGTAGGTGGTTCATTCCGAAAAAAGAATTCATGAATTTTCCTTCTAATACCACTTTTGACGATATCGTCGTACTTCTCGACTCTTTGAGGTCGTTTACGTTCCTTTCCCGGCGTTGTTAATTTCCCTGTCTTTCTAAACTCTGTCCACATGTTATGAACCGAACTAGCTGACACACCACACAACTCTGCACTTAGTTTCTCTACCTCTTTTACGGCTAAACCTGGATTCTGTTCACTTATTTTATTAAAAACATTCACAACGCACTGCCTATGGTCACTTCTGAGCGGTTTTCCTCTTTTGTGCTTCACTACACGCGATGGTCCTACCTCTTGCTCCATTTCTCTCACTGTGAATACTGACAATGACAGCTGCTGCAAGATGCAACACCTTATCTCCACACTGTACAGCTTGGGACTTTCCCTTCACTATGAGAAAATTTCCTGCATTACACCACGCCTTCTGCCTTCATATCTCGTTATTTAATCACTGTTTTATTAAAAAAACATATAGATACACACCGGTATATATGACAACCATATTTTAATTTGATTACGTACTCTTTCAGACTATCTAAATGTAATAAACTAAGATAAAATTAAATTAATGCGACGTACTAATTTTTTTCGAGCTCGTATACAGTCCAGTGAGTGCGACGGTTGCTTCTCCAATCAACTACGTCTGTGTCCACGTGCAAAGCCAAGGTGCTCCGCCTATTTGTTTACATCAGGATTAAACTCTCGTGAAAAATCATTTTTTTTATAGGTGCAATACTTCAGAAGATATAATTGACGGTTGCTATTAAGGAAACACAATACAGCTTCCACTCATTTTCTTACCAATTTTACAAAGTTTTTCATGACATCGAGTGGCGAAGACTCGAACTGCTGCGTACCTTAGTTTGTTTGGAAGAGACGTAGGTAGCGCAAGAAGTCAAAACAAAGGAATGCAATTTTTACACCCCAGGCACTTTTGTTCAGCTCTGCTGTAAAATTTTCATTGCCGACTTTGGGTTCCTTTTCGAGCAACGGATCACTGTATAGCCTAATTATACATGTATAATGGTAACACAAGCTATTGCTGCACAACCTCATATGAATACTAGAGCTGTGGCACACGCATTGGGAATACATCATGTTGAAATGAAATGGCGTATGGCTTTTAGTACCGGGAGTGTCCGAGGACAATTTCGGCTCGCCAGATGCAGATCTTTTGACCTGACACCCGAAGGCAACCTGCGCGTCGTGATGAGGATGAAATGATGATGATGATGCTTGGTGTTTTAAAGGGCCTAACATCGAAGGTCATCGGCCCGAAATGATGATGAAGACGACACATACACTCAATCCCCACGCCAGCGAAATTAACCAATTATGGTTACAATTCCCCGGGAATCGAACCCGGGACCCCTGTGATCATTTAGCCATGGAGCCGGACATACATCATGTTAAAGTGCTTAGAATCATTAAACATAATCGGTGCTGGCACAAGGAGAAATGTATCCATGTGTTTTTTTTTTTTTTTTTAATCTTCCTTACACTTCTTAGATCAGTGTAACTACGATAATTTTACAGAATTTTGCTGTTCTCCCTGGTTTCTCCCATTTCCTATTTAATAACTTAGCAAGAGAGTACCATGTCTAGGTTGAATTGTCCCTTGCTATGGATCCCTTTGCTATGTCCGCGGTCGACGAGTTATCACATGAAATGTACCATGCTAGCCGTCCCTATACACAGTGGCGTAGGGTGATTCTGAAACGGGTAGTCTTTTCTCCTCCCTTCTCCTTTTGGTTCTATCTGTAATAAAATTTTGTTCTATTTATTGACTATTTTTTTTCTTTTTCTATTGCATCCAAGCCTAGGGTGGTACAGATATCACAAAGTAACTTTCAATAGTTATTAAAACAAGATAACTCCACTTATACATATATAACAGAAGATGTAAAATATAAAATCTACTGTATTCGAAAAAAGTAATACAACGGTACGGTTGGTTCTTAGTTCAAATGCTTTCCCTATACACTGAGACTTTTCTCCCTGTGCCAGCATCGATAATGTTTAATGATTCTGTGCACATTACAGTATGTGTTCCCAATGTGTGTGCCAAAATTCTAGTGTTTATATGAGGTTCTGTAGCAATTACTTCTCTCTATATACACTGGTCAAAACAATTAGGGGATCAGTTGAGATATCTAGGTTTTGAAGTATTGTCATCGGCAGAATGAACTAAAATGGTTCGACGTCTTGCCGTCGGTTCTACGGAGTGGAGACAACATTACGATACCGAGATAGTGATAATAACAGAAAGTTGCTGCAGAGGGGGTTGGTGTTGACTTGTATTTACTCTACCAAACGAATTACACAAGCAGGTGGGTTCAGATAGTGTAGTGAGCAGGTAGTGCAATGCAACAACAACGTGACATGGAGAGCCTTTATAGGAAGGTTGGAAGCGGGACAGACACAGAGGGAGTTGGCTACAGCTAATGGAGTGTCCCAAAGTGTAATTTCCAGGACCTGGACGCGATTTCAGACAAGAACCGTTAAAGTAAGGCAAGGCTAAGGTCGTCCACGGGTAACAACAGCAAGAGATGACAGTTATCTCCGGGTAACAGCCCATCGAGACAGGAGGCTGAATGCAACTCAGATGCAACGCGCCCTCCAAGCAGCAACAGGACGCGCAATATCAACACAAACAGTCCGAAATCGCCTTCAGGAATGTGGCGTCTACGCACGGAGGCATATGATGTGTGTCCCATCAAAACAACGACACCGTTTAGCCCTCATAAACTGGGCGGAGGAACATCAGGATTGGAGTCGTCACGAATGGCGCCGGGTTCTGTTCACAGATGAGTCAAGATTTTGTGTTCGGCCGGACAATCGTCGTTCCCTCATCTGGAGAGAACGTGAAACTCGGAACAATCCTGCTTATGTGCAGGATATATCACCATCTTATGGTGGTGGACGAATGGTGTGGGCAGGAGTCGGTATTGGCGGACGTACGGACCTTTATGTCGTTCAGAATGGCGCTTTGACTGCTTAGAGGTATAAAGACGAGATCCTTCGACCTTTCGTTGTGCCCTACGCTGGTGCCATAGGACGCTCATCCCCACAGAGCTGCACTGGTGGACAACATGCTTGAAGCTGAGGGAATTGAACGAATGGAGTGGCCAGCGTGTTCACCGGACTTAAACCCGATTGAGCTTGTCTGGGATGCACTTGGCAGACGCATTGCAGCCAGACCAGTATCTCCCACAACCGTCGCAAAGCTGGATATTGCACTCATGGAGGAATAACCAAATATCCCTCAAGAGCTGATTGATAATCTCATACTGTCCATGCCACGCATGTGCGCAACTGTACTGGCCGTCTAAGGTGATCACACACCTTATTAAAGGGCAACGATAGCTGCAGTCGCTTAAGTGCGGCCAGTATCCAGTAATCGGGAGATAGTGGGTTCGAGCCCCACTGTCGGCAGCCCATTTTCACACCAGGCAAATGCCGGGGCTGTACCTTAATTAAGGCCACGGCCGTTTCCTTCCAATTCCTGGGCCTTTCCTATCATATCGTCGGCATAAGACATATCTGTGTCGGTGGGACGTAAAGCAAATAGCAAAAAAAGAAAAAAAAAAGAGGGCAACGTGAATGACTTTTTCACCATTGTGGTAGTCCCATGGTGCCTCGCTCTAAGTAAACGCCATGTAAACCTCAAGCAAAGAGTTGAAACAGCAAAATATCGTACTGTATCACACACAAATTACAATTGTAACCGATATCTGAATAAAATACGTTACCGTATGTATATTGTATATAACTCACCTGATCCCCTAATTGTTTTGAGCAGTGTATATTCACTTACTTTGGATCCCTTTGCCATGGTCATCGGTAGACGAGTTGCCACACGAAATGTACCAAGCTGGCGTAATCCCTTCTCTACATTCTGGAACAAACTGCGATCTCGGTGTCGTCAGTCTGGGTGTTGCTCTGCATGAAGCACAGCTGCTTGACGTACATTGCGATGACACTCTCTGAATAGGAGCAGCATATTCAGAAGTTCACCATTCGTATAGCATGGCCTTTCCTTTACTATGTATTTTACTAGATGCAATGTTTATACGGTAGATTTGTTTGTGCCCTGAACAATGCATTGTGCTCTCACGCGGCATTTCAAGAAACTGAGTTCGCTGTTAGTAAGCAGCCCCTGCAACATTCGGCAACTTGCGTGTAGCCGATTTATTCATCAAAATCGAAAGCCCCTGTAGTGGACCAGGTAGACTACCGATTGTACTGCGGAGTATGTATCTGATGTACAAGGCACAAAAAAATAATGGACGACATTAAAATGTCAATCCCTGGAGACACTTGACGATGTTACCAGCGGGCTGCGCTCAAGACCTCCACCTCTTAGGATAGCCTGGAATCTAGAACAAAAAGAAAGGAAAAGAATAAATGTCAGTCTGATTCAGGTCTGGAAGTAGGCCTATGTACGACTCTCCAGTGCCCCACCAGAATATTACAACCTAACATGTTCTTCCGGACAAACAGAGGATTTTTACCTACTGGACAACCACCCACAGGATTCGAACTCGCGAATAAAAATGCACCGACCTACTGCACAAGTGACGAAAACTTTCGCCTGCAGAATGGGGTTATGGAGCTCCAAGAAACTGTTCAGCACATTGTGGAACAGCGTCCGCTCACAGCAAGTCTGGGAAACTCCAGAGACGTTTTTCCAATGGCATCAAGTGCGGACTATATGACTAGTTTAATCTGTGCTTTGAAAATAATGTAAATAGTTCCTTGATAGTACAGCATAATTTTGATGTGTTATTTTAGGATGTAGATAGAATAATGAAATATTACAATAATACCGCAAATGCAAATGCAATGGACTTTACCATGAAAAGGGCCTCATTGATTGTCATCAAGCACCACAAGTGTTCGATGCCACTACCTTAAACACAGGATGTGAGCGCCTAGCCTATTATGCTTCTCTCTTGTTCTTTCTTGCTAGTTATTTAACGTCGTACTAATAGAGCAAAAGTTTTCGGCGACGAAAGGATGGGGAAATGACAGGATTGGCATGGTAGCATCCGCGTCCTTAATTAAGGTATAGCCCCGGCATTTACCTGGTGTGAAAATGGGATACCACGGAAAATCATCTTCAGGGCTGCCACGGTGGAATTCAAATCCATCTTCACGAAAACTACAAGATATTGAATTTGCGAGGGGTCAGTGTGCAGTCGTCCGTCAGTCTTTCGTATCGTGAAATAATTAGTGAAATATTTGCAGATGTAAAATAAATGTAATAACAAGTAAAAGCTTGTAATTTATTCTTTGTTTACTGCAGTCTAAAGTACATACAAATCGTAATCAGTACCTGTTTAAAAATTAGCAATCGTCTGTTCCTTCGTCTACTGGTTCTTTCCGAACTATGTGGTGTTTGCTGGTATCGCGTCTTTTTTAATCATCAGGTGGTTCGTCCGGCTCCATGGATGATTAACATGCTGGCCTTTGGTCCCAGGAGTCCCCGGTTCGATTCCCGACAGAGTCGGCGATTTTAACCTTAATTGGCTAATCAATCTGGCTCGGAAGACCGGAATTGTGTGTGGATGTCATTTTCAACATTAAATATCATTCTAGGTAGAGAGAGGCCCATCCTCACATGTACGCAGGCCCCCCTTGAGTGTCAATTCGAAAGATCTGTACCAGGTCTCTCCGGAGGCCATACACCATTATTATTCATAAACCAGTTGCGACTTGCCCACACATGCTTAAAAGGACAGCTCTGAAATTATGTCCATTCATAGTTGGGTAGATGATAAAAAACAAGAGGTAATCTAAATTCTAGCTAAGGCCATGACCCTCATGAAAACTACAAGATATCAGTGTTCAATCATCCGTCAGCCTTTATGTACTGTGAAATATTTGGCATACTAACATTAAACCTCGCGCATTTTCAATGTCGGTATCATGAGCCAAGCCAAACAGCAGATTCTGTCACCTTTCCACATCATTGGGAGTGAGCGGTTCCTACTTAGTTGACCACATGTCGTTGGCTGTAAAGGCTAATGTACGACATTTCATTACCCATAGCGGGCGTTATGTTTTCTATTTCTTAAATATGTAAAACCACGTTAATAATGAAACATAATAACTGTACACATTCTATGAGAATAAAGCTCGATAGAAATTAGTAAACAGAATCTCAGTACCTTATTTAGTACGTTGGCGATTTGATCAGCATTCTCAGCTACTGTTTATGAGGGCAGGCATCCTGACTTCGAGTTCATTAGCAGTGCGGTGGTCCATTATTTTTCCCTTCCCTTCTATGCCAATCGTTTAGGAGAAGACACATAAAAGATAAATTTAATGTAAACACTCTATTACGAGTAACCGGTGTTAGTAGCGAAAATGTGTTTACTCACAATGTTTCAACCACTGACTCCGTAAATAAATTTATTCTGCTCACTTCACCTCCTACTCCGTCCGCCTTCGTAGCGTAACGGTTAGTGTTATTAGCTGCCGTCCTGGTACTGCCAGGAATTTAAAACTGGCAGGAGGGCTGGTATGTGGTTGAAATGGTACATGCAGCTCACCTCCAATGGGGGTGTGCCTGAAAAGAGCTGCACCGCCTCAGGATGAGGACACGAGTTTAGTCCGACTCGTTGGCTGAATGGTCAGCGTACTGGCCTTCGGTTCAGAGGATCCCGGGTTCGATTCCCGGCGGGGTCGGGATTTTAACCTTCATTGGTTAATTCCAATGGCCCGGGGGGTTCAACTCACACACCACAATAACACGCAGTTAGGGCTGCTTCACATTAGGCGACTGGAATCGGCGACCAGCCGCCCGTGCTTGTAGAACATTGTTTTAAATGGAGCCCTTCACACTGGGCTACTCAGTAGCTGAGCTACAGAAAGAAGCCCGGAGACCGACCTTGTAGTAGCTCACTCCCGCTACCGGTCGCCGAGGCAGATTTCGCAACCCGGGCTGGCGACAGTTGGTGAACCATTGTTTTGCATTGTAGTCTTCACACTAGGCAACTGTGTAGCCCAGCTACTCGTCCTCTTTGCGTTCCATTCAGAACATCATTGAGTGCCATTGTGCATTTCAAGTTCCTTCCCGTTACGTATTCCGTTTCAGAATAATATAAACTGTACTAAATAAATATATTACATTCAGTAATTATACAAATTGAGCAGCGTCCACCTGGAACTTAAACTGTGACGAGTACGCTATAGTAATGACGTTCAGAAGAGAAATGCATACTATGAAGTAATGACAGTTTTTCTGCGACTTTAAAGAAAGAACATCCCAAGAAATAAAAGACCTTTGTAATTTAAGTATTACAAATATAAGCGACATCACTTTTATTAAATGTTCAATATAATAAAGATTTTGCTCCCCGACTCGTTTGGCTGTATGCTCAGCACAGCGTCCTTCGATCCAGAGGGCCCTGGGTTCTATTCTCGGACGAGTTTTTAAAAATTTGCTTTAGGTAGTACCGAACAGATACGTCTTATGCCGAGGAGGGTGTAGGAAAGGGATAAGAGCGTAAGGAAGCGACCTTGTCCCTAATAAAAGTACAGCCCCAGCATCTGTCTGGTTTCAAAGTGGGAAGCCACGGAAACCCATCTTCAGGACTGCCGACAGTGGAGTTCAAACTCACTATCTATCGAACGCAAGATGATAGCTACGTGGACCAAACCGCATGGCCGTTTGCTCGGTCGGGGATTTTAATCTCGTATGGTTCATGCCACTGCCTCGGGGACTGGGTGCTTTTGTTCGTCTGTACACACAACAGACCACACTACCAACCATATCAGATACACGCAATAGTGAATACATCGCTCCGTAAAATTGGGTCATATCCACATTACGTACCGACTTCAACTGATTGGGAAAACGCCCGGCAGAATAAGAAGATAATGGAGATTTTTTCAATACAAGGACAGGCATTTTTTTTATTAATTTGTGGGTGGAACGATATTTAAGGCACCTTGTTGCGAGTGTTCTTGATTTTACTTGAAAAATCAGGATTGAATGGAATCAACCTATAAATTTTCAAAATGCGGCTGTGTGTACTAATCAGTAATCACTCTACGGTACCGTCTTCTCAGTAGTTTACAGAGAAAAACGATGTCCCGGTAACAAAAATACTTGGTACCATCATCACATAAATCATTGGATAGTTTATAGGAAAGTACTTTTTCCAAACGATCTTTCAAGATAGGATGTGAATGAAACCTACGAAGCTTTCCTTCTTTCTTTCCGACAATAATAAGATCAGCAAGAGACACTCCTCTGCCTGAGAACTCATTAATGAAATCTGTCACTAGGCCGGGGAAGGCGGCCGAATAGCGCGGCCGGCGACACGGAAATCAACTGAGTTACTGTGTAGCCGATTCTGGTCGCAGATTCCTGTCGCCTAGTGTGAAGCGGCCCTTACCTACACATGGCAGATGCCGCCCGCTGCATTCGACTAGAAATAGCCACACGAAATTATTTACCTCCTACTCCTCTTGTTAGCAAGGTCACGTACACAATATAAAGGGAATTGCCTGACTTTCGTGTGATTACCACTGTCATGCAATCAACCATTAGTGTGTTTTTTGGTTTAATTCTACAGTAGATTGATAACTGTAGAGCGGAACAGATTGATAACTGACGCGTTGTGCTTGTATCCCGTGTCCTGAAGGTTTAAGCGATCAGAGTGATAGTTCCATTAAAACTATGGCCGTATCATCACTGCGGGTCCAAACTCACCCAGTCTTCGTCGGTGTGTATCGATGGTGAGTTAGATTGAATTTAACCTTGTATTTTTTATGTGCATTAACGTTACTTTAGTGGGTGATTTATATTACATATAAAGTTCCATGTGAGCCTCCATGGCTCAGACGGCAGCACCTCGACCTCGTGGTTCAAATCCCGGTCACTCCATGTGAGATCTGTGCTGGACAAAGCGGAGGCGGGACAGGTTTTTCTCCGGGTACTCCGATTTTCCCTGTCATCTTTCATTCCAGCAACACTCTCCATTCTCATTTCATAGCATCTATCAGTCATTAATAATTTCCGACAAAAGAGTAGCGTTACAAAAATGTTGGAAAGTTTGGTCTGGGAAGACTTGGGAGAAAGGAGACGAGCTGCTCGACTAAGTGGTATGTTCCGAGCTGTCAGTGGAGAGATGGCATGGGAGGACATCAGTAGAAGAATAAGTTTGAGTGGTGTCTTTAAAAGTAGGAAAGATCACAATATGAAGATAAAGTTGGAATTCAAGACGACAAATTTGGGGCAAATATTCGTTTATAGGAAGGGGAGTTTGGGATTGGAATAACTTACCAAGGGAGATGTTTAATAAATTTCCAATTTCTTTGCAATCATTTAAGAAAAGGCTAAGGAAACAACAGATAGGGAATCTGCCACCTGGGCGACTGCCTTAAATGCAGACCAGTAGTGATTGATTGATTGATTGATTGATTGATTGATTGATTGATTGATTGATTGATTAACAATCACTTTGGGAGTGGCGACCCCATCGTACTAATAGCCTATATAATGATTCATTCATTACATCCTTGACCCAGTCAATGACTGGAAAACAGGTTGTAGGTTTTCATTCATAAGTCCCATGTAGTAGAGCGTGTGCATTTTTATATAACAGGGTAGTATAACAGGGTTACCAAATACCCAGGGGCGTAACCAAGGGGGAGTTACTGCGGGTTAGACCCCCACCCCCCCGGAAATTTTACAGAAGGAAAATAAACTGAAACATTCAGAGACATAATTGTAGAACCAACAGATCTGTAGAATCGATTCTCTAAGAAGCCTCGAAAGTTGGATTTTAGACTGTAAGCTGTAAAACTGTTGACCTTGATCGTATTGTTTTTGATATGTATTTTAATGCAAGATTTTGTAGAGCACTGCATTCTAAAAATCAACATAAATCACTTGTATGAGTGTCATATTGACAAGTCTTGCATGCGCGCACCTCACACGCTCAAGCACTTTCATTGTGTTCTATCGGCCGATCGTGGCTACTCTACTGACTACCTGAAATCAAGTCCGGCTCCATGGCTAAATGGTTAGCGTGCCTGCCTTTAGTCACAAGAGTCCCGGGTTCGATTCCCGGCAGGGTCGGGAATTTTGGCCATAATTGGTTAATGTCGCTGGCACGGGGGCTGGGTGAATGTGTCGTCTTAATCATCATTTCATCTTTATCATGACGCGCAGGTCGCCTACGGGAGTCAAATCAAAAGACTTGCATCTGGCGAGCCGAATTTGTCCTCGGACACTCCCGGCACTAAAAGCCATACTCCATTTAATTTCACCTGAAATCAAAATACGGGACACGTGCAGTCGAGGAAATCAATGAAACTCGTATTCTACAAGTTGTTTTCATCTTCTTATATTGACATTGTAGTGCAATTTATTAATAATTGTCTTAACATTCATATTTTATTTATTTCTTCTTCTTAATCTGTTTACCCTCTAGGGTTGGCTTGTCCCTCGGACTCAGCGAGGGACCCCACCTCTACCGCCTCAAGGGCAGTATCCTGGAGCGTGAGACATTGGGTCGGGAGATACAACTGGGGAGGATGACCAGTATCTCACCAAGGCGGCCTCACCTGCTATGCTGAACAGGGGCCTTGGTGGAGGATGGGAATAATGGAACGGATAGACAAGGAAGAGGAAAGAATCGGCCGTGGCCTTAAGTTAGGTACCATCCCGGCATTTGCCTGGAGAAGTGGGAAACCTTGGAAAAACACCTCCAGGATGGCTGAGGTGGGAATCGTACCCACCTCTACTCAGTTGACCTCCCGAGGCTGAGTGGACTCCATTCCAGCCCTCGTACCAATTTTCAAATTTCGTGGCAGAGCCGGGAATCGAACCCGGGCCCCCCGGGGTGTCAGTTAATCACACTAACCACTATACCACAGAGGCGGACTTTTATTTATTTATTTATTTATTTATTTATTTATTTATTTATTTATTTATTTATTTATTTATTTATTTATTTATTTATTATTTCCCTAATTATAGGGTTGCCAGCCCTGCGGTGTAAGGGTAGCGTGCCTGCCTTTTACCCGGAGGCCCCGGGTTCAATTCCCGGCGAGGTCAGGAAATTTTTACCTGGATCTTGAGGGCTGGTTCGAGGTCCACACGGCCTACGTGATTACAATTGAAGAGCTATTGACAGTGAGATGGCGTCCCCGGTCTAGAAAGCCAAGAATAACGGCTGAGAGGATTCGTCGTGCCAACCACACGCCAGGCCTTCGGGCTGAGCATCTGGTCACTTGGTAGGCCAACAAAAATGATCACACTTTATACAGGTATTTACGTCTTCTGTGGAAGAACATCAGTTGACATCTTTCTGTAAGGATCGTGCGGACCACCCATTTTTAATGAAGTTGCGCCTCTAACAAAGAAAACGTGGTAGAAAAAGTGGGCGACAGCAAGGTTTGTAATCTGGTCTGCTCTAAAGAGGCCCATAGACGTGCAACATTATTGCGCAAAATGGATTGTACAATATATTGTTAGCTGCCCAAAGACATACAATATTAATGCACAACAATCGGGTTTGTGAAATAAATAGAATCGTGTGGAGGTAATATTGCTGGTTGTGCAACATATTGTGCAAATGCGGTCATACAAGTACAATATGCGTGGCAATGTCCGACTCGTTGGCTGAATGGTCAGCGTAATGGCCTTCGGTGGTTCAGACGGTCCCGGGGATCGATTCTCGGCCGGGTCGGGGATTTTAAGCTTAATTGGTTAATTCCAATGGCTCGGGGGCTGGGTGTGTGTGGCGTAATCAACATTAGAAATCATCCTAGGTAGGGCCCTCATCTTCACAGACATGCAGGTCGCCTGATAGGCCGTCTACTAGAAAAGGACCTGCACCAGGCCTCTCCGGAGGCCTTACGCCAATTATTATTATTATTATTATTATTATTATTATTATTATTATTATTATTATTATTATTATTATTATTATTGCGTGGCAATATATAGTCAGTCTATGCCGGTATTTTGTTTGGTGAACACTCTTTTCTGTATAACGAAGTCGCCTCACTTCCTTTCGGAAGTTTGTACGCAGAGAACTGATTTTTTAAAAAATAACTTCTTGCTTCTCGGCGTTCGGGTATTTTTCGCGATATTACTCAATAAGCACCTCGTTCTGTTCACCTTTTTCAACGCGATTACTGTAATCTTTGCTCTTAACGTACCATAGAGCCGGAAGGCTTCAATAAACTCCAAAATAAACTTTTTCACCACCTGTTTGTCTGCCATCACGACACGTTCTCCCCAACTTGTTGATACCAACTGGCGGGAGGACACGATATTGCACAATATTGCCAACACACGGTACAGTATTTTGCGATTTGCGCAATATATTTCAAGCTTTTTTGATTTCGTACAATATATTGCACAACCCTTCAATATTAAATACACACTATCAATGAAATGAAATGGCGTATGGCTTTTAGTGCCGGGAGTGTCCGAGGACAAGTTCGGCTCGCCAGATGCAGGTCTTTTGATTTGACACCCGTAGGCGACCTGCGCGTCGTGATGAGGATGAAATGATGATGAGGGCGACACATACACCCAGCCCCCGTGCCAGAGAAATTAACCAATTAAGGTTAAAATTCCCGACCCTGCCGGGAATCGAACCCGGGACTCCTGCGGCCAAAGGCCAGCACGCTAACCATTTCGCCATGGAGCCGGACCACACTATCAATTATATTGCACAAACCCCGACACTGCGCAACAATATTGCACATCTATGGGCCCCTTAATACAACGCTGCTACACAAGCTTGCAAACATGGTAATAGTGGAAACAGTAAAATGACTTCGATAATTACAGTATGGGGGGATTCACGCATTACAATCTTCTCCTCCTTCCCGTAAGCCCACCTTAATGAAAGGTAACGATCTAAATTAAAGTATCCGCCTTCTCGGCGTAGAAGATACAAAACATTGAAGTTTTTAAACATCTGCTTTACGTCGCACTGACACAGACAGATTTTACTGCGACAATGGAATAGGAAAGGGCTAGGAGTGGAAAGGAAGCACCCGTGCCTTAATTAAGGTACAGCCCCAGCATTTACCTGGTGTGAAAATGGGAATCCACGGAAAAACTATCTTCAGCGCTGCAGACAGTGGGGTTCAAACCCACTATCTCCCGAATGCAAGCTCACAGTTGCGCACCCCTAACCACACAGCCAACTCGCTCGGTGAAGTAAGAAATATATGACAAATGTTTTGAAGGAAACAAATGTTAACCAGCTCCTCTATGATGTTACTTACGATAAGATAATTTCACATACATTATTTTACACAGGACTTTCCTATTATTTTAAGTCATACGATGTATACGAAATGACACCTCTATTTACTTCATGTTAGCATTTACGCACGTAGATTTATTTTCAGTTTGATATGAATTTCAACCAGTAGTAGCTCGTGCCACTGCCTTCGTGATATAGGCCTGCAGGCCATACTGTAGCTCTGATGACGTCACGGCTTGGGTTAAGGCTCTATACTTTGGGTGGGACTTGGAGGCGATGCGCATCCTCTCCGCTTGAATAACACACTCGTTTCAATTACTTAAGAAACTGTTAACACCTTATAAAACCAAAAGCTATTCATAAATATTTGTTAGTTCAATTCAATTCAATTCAATTCAATTCAATTCAATTCAATTCAATTCAATTCAATTCAATCAATACCGATCTGCATTTAGAGCAGTCGCCCAGGTGGCAAACTCCCTATCTGTTGTTATCCTAGCCTTTTCTTAAATGATTCCAAAGAAATTGGAAATTTATTGAACATCTCCATTGGTAAGTTATTCCAATCCCTAACTCCCCTTCCTATAAATGAATATTGGCAACAATTTGTCCTCTTGAATTCCAACTTTATCTTCATGTTGTGATATTTCCTACTTTTAAAGACAACATTCAAACTTATTCTTCTACTAATGTCATTCCACGCCAGCTCCCCACTAACAGCTCGGAACATACTACTTAGTCGAGCAGCTCGTCCCCTTTCTCCCAAATCTTCCCAGCACAAACTTTGCAATATTTTTGTAACGCTACTTTTTTGTCGGAAATCACGCAGAAAAATTCGAGCTGTTTTTATTTGGATTTTTTCCAGTTCTTGAATCAAGTAATCCTGGTGAGGGTCCCATACACTGGAACCATGCTCTAGTTGGGGTCTTACCAGAGACCTATATGTCCTTTCCTTTACATCTTTATTATAACCCCTAATGTCCTCATAAACATATGCAGAGATCTGTGCCCTTTATTTACAATCCCATTTACGTGATTACCCCAATGAAGATCTTTCCTTATAATAACACCTAGGTACTTATAATGATACCCAAAAGCACTTTAACCCCATCAACGCAGTAATTAAAAGTGAGAGGATTTTTCCTATTTGTGAAACTCACAACCTGACTTTTAACCCCGTTTATCATCATACCATTGCCTACTGTCCATCTCACAACATTACCGAGGTCATTTTGCAGTTGCTCACAATCTTGTAACTTATTTATTACTTTGTACAGAATAACATCATTTGCAAGAAGACTTATCTCTGATTCCACTTCTTTACGCATGGCATTGATATATATAAGAAATCATAAAGGTCCAATAATACTGCCTTGAGGAATTCTCCTCTTAATTATTACAGGGTCAGATAAAGCTTCGCCTACTCTCATTCTCTGAGATCTGTTTTCAAATATAGCCACCCATTCAGTCACTATTTTGTCTAGTCCAATTGCACTCATTTTTGCCAGTAGTCTCTCACGATCTACCCTATCAAATGCCTTAGATATCGTAGGTCAATAGCGATAAAATTCATTTGACCTCCTGAATCCAAAAGATCTGCTATATCTTGCTGGAATCCTACAAAGTTGAGCTTCAGTGGAATAGCCTTTCCTAAACCTGAACACCCTTCTATCGAACCAGTTATTAATTTCGCAAACATGTCTAATATAATCAGAAAGAAATAATGCTTTCCCAAAGCTTAAATGCAATGCATGTCAAACTAACTGGCCTATAATTTTCAGCTTTATGTCTATCATCCTTTCCTTTATACACAGGGGCTGTTATAGCAACTCTCCATTCATTTGGTATAGCTCCTTCATCAGTCACGAGCGAGACATCGGGAAGTGCGGACGTGTGAATGAGCTGAGGTGCGCAATATGGGAATAACGATACAGCAATACAGGCTAAGAATTGGAAGATGGCATGGTGCAAGGCAGTGTTGGAAGGAAGGTGGAGTTGAGAGAGGAAGAGAAAATAGTGGTTATAAAGGACTGTTGGAGATTATGTTGTGTGCGACGGTTATTGCGACGCTGCTGGTGGTAGGAGGTATAGAAAAAAATCCGGGTCCAAACCAGGGACCGTTCGGCTGGGAGGAGCTTGAAGAGATCAAGAGAGTGGTGAAGGAAGCAAGCAAAGGAGAAGAAATTAAGGAAATGATGCAGGAACACCAGGCAACCCAAATGAAGGAGATGAAGGACTTAAAAAGTTTTATAAAAGAAGAAATTGGAGGTGTAAATGACAAGTTAGCGGAGATAGAAGATGAGGTAGGGAGCTTGAAAAAGAAGGTGGTGGTACTGGAAGAGGAATTAACAGCAATGAAGAGAGAAGTGAGGTTAGCGAGGAACGAATCAGCAAGAAAAAATGTGTTTGTGTATGGTGTACCTGAGGAAGGAACAGAATCAAAAGTGGAATTAGTATTGAAAGTGGTGGACATAGTTTCGAACAAAATGAAGATAAACTTTTCTGAAGTTGATATAGATGATATATATAGAGTGGGAAGGAACAAGGGACATAGGCCGGTGAAGTTAAGATTAATATCAACCCTGATGGCTGATATACTTCTGAGGAATGCTGGAAATTTGAAAGGATCGAACATTTATTTGAAGGCTGAGATAGAGAAAGAAGACAGGATGCGGTCGGATGTCTATAAGCGGCATATGTGGCGTGCTAGAGCGCAGGGATTGCGAGTCAAGATAGTGGGGAGGTGTCTGGTTACTTCAGGCAGAAATTGGTCGCGATCGTGGACACAGGAGGAACTGCTGAGGATGGAAAATTGTGAGGAGGAAATGAGTTGCAGAAATCGAGAGCAGGGCGACATCAGTACGGAGAAGGAAGAGAGAAGAGGGGACTGCGGTGTCAGCGGGCAGGTAGCGAAGACAGCAGAGTCCTTGGTGAGTCAGAACAGCCCAGGAAGGGGTGAATCAACAAGTAGGACACTAGACCGAAGTGAAGTGGATACAGGTAGTGAAGAGGTGACGGGAAGGGAAAGGAGTCAGGGTAGTGACTCAACCTCCCCGAATAGGAATAATGCAGAAATAAACCTGGAGAGAAAGCAGGCGTTAAATAAGGCGAGATCCTTAAGCTTAAAAGATCTATGGGGTGGGAAAAAAGGCTCTGGCACGGAAAAGGGGAAGGATGGGGGTGAGAAGAAAGAGAGGGGTGGGGTGGAGCCAAAAGGAAGAATTACGAGAAGTAAGGGGGGAAGTGGTGAAATGCAGAAGTATAGGGAGGGAGGGGGAGGAAATAAATAACTAGATATGGTGATAGGGATGCTGAATATTGAGGGGTTGATGGGGAAGTTAGGGAATAAGGAAATTGTGGATTTAGTGAAAGATTTTGAGATTATTGCTCTAGTAGAGACGTGGTTAGGGAAGGGGGTTGAAATTACATGGGACGGTTATAGAGTAGTTAACGTGTTAAGGAAAAAAATAGGGAAGAGGGGCCGAAACCCAGGGGGCATAGTAGTTTTAATAAGAAATGAGATAGCTGAATGGGTGGAGACGTTACAGACTAGGGTAGAAGGGGTAGTGTGGTTGAGAGTAAAAATGGGGAAGGGGGCAGCGGAAGCAATTTGTCTGGCACTGCTTTATAACCATCCGAGCGATTCAGTGTATGCTAATAAACATTTTTTTGACGAACTGATTGAAGAAATAAACACAATTAAAGGAATGTATGTTGAAGATGGGATGATTTTATTGGGGGATTGGAATGCGAGAGTGAGCAATAGAGTACCGGTATACGAGAAAGAAGTAAAAGTAGACGGGGTACTGCAAACGAAGAGTAAGGATAATGTTGTAAATAGTTATGGAGAAAGGTTATTAGAGTTATGTGCTCTAGAACATTTATTTATTTTAAATGGGTGGATGAAGGGGGATAGTGTGGGAGATTTGACGTATATTACAACAAATGGAGGGAGTGTGGTGGACATAGGAATAAGCTCAGAGATAGCGTTAAGGAGAATAATAAGTTTTGAGGTGTTAGAATATGGGTTGACAGAACATATGCCTATCAAAATAAAATTGAGAACGTTGGTCGCTGATGAGAAGGGAAAGATGGAGGAAAGTAAGGAGAGGTATAGGAATGGAGGATGGAAGTATGTATGGGATGATAATACTAAAGAGAAATTAAGACGGCATTTGAAAGAGGAGGGAGATATATTAAGGGTAGGAATTGAAAGGGCGGTAGAAGGGAATGATATGGATAACGTGCTAAAATTAATTGAACTCCCTGTATGGAGGGTGGGGAAGAAAGTGAGGAGAAGGGTAGAGGGAAAAAAGAATAAAATGAATGGATGGTTTGATGAAGACTGTACGAGAAAACGTGAGGTTGTAATGAGAGCCCTAGCGGAGTTTAGGAAGGAGGGTGTGCAAGAAAAAAGGAAGGAATATTGTAAATTGAGAAGGGAATATAAGGAGGTATTGAATGAGAAGAAAAGAGGATGGAAGGAGGCGGAAGCTGAAAAAATAAATATATATTGTAGAGAGAAGAAATTTGAGAGAATTTGGGAGTCAATAAACAAGATTAGAAGAACGAAACCGGAGGGGAAGGGGGATAAAATAGGAGAAAACGAGTGGGTTAGGCATTTTAAAAGGCTTTTAGAAGGGGAGAGGAAATTGGGTAGAGAAATAGACAAGTCACAAATTGGAAGGGAACTGGAAGTAGGCATTACAATATTGGATGGGGAGATAACAAGGCAGGAGGTAATTACAGTATTAAAAAATGCTAGACCCAAGGCTGCAGGAGGTGTGAATGGTATTTCCAATAGTGTATGGAAAGAGGTAGGGGCAAATGAACCGATGTTGAGAGGGATTGTGAAATTCTTTAATAGGTTGCTGGAAACGGGGAAATTTCCTAGAGAATGGAGGAAGGGGGTATTATGCCCTATTTATAAAAATAAAGGAGCTAGTAGTGATCCAAACAACTATAGAGGAATTACACTCCTAGACTCGCTATCAAAGGTGTACACAGGGGTTTTGGCGAATAGGATAACAAATTGGGCGGAACAGTACGGTAGGATATCTGAGTTCCAAAATGGATTTAGGAAAGGATGTAATACAGTTGATAATGTTTGGATTCTGGACACTTTGATTACAAAGTATGTGAGGATAGCAGGGCGTAAATTATTTATAGCAGCGATTGATTTAGAAAAAGCCTTTGATACGGTCAGTAGGGAGGCGCTATTTTTGAGATTAGGGGAGGTTGGAATGTCGAAAAAAATGAGGGTGGCAATTGAAACTATTTATGAGGAAGTGTTTGTGATGATTAAATTGCAGGATGGAAGGTTGAGTAAGTGTTTTGAGTCAAAAAGCGGGGTGAGACAGGGTTGTAAGCTATCCCCGATATTATTTATATTATTTATAAATAATATTTTAGAGGGTCATGGTGGAGACGCATGGCAATGCCCTTGGGTAGGGAAAATGGAGGTTCCGGGGTTGCTATTCGCGGATGACCTATTGATTTTGGTTTTGACGGCAAATGGCTTGCAAAAAGGGTTGGACAAGGTAGTTGAATATACTAGGAAATGGTCTCTCAGAGTAAATGTAAGTAAGACTCAGATAATGGTGTGTAGGAAAAGGGGTGGGAGAAAGAATAAGGAAGTCTGGAGGCTTGAGCAGGAAGAAATTAAACCAGGGGGGGAAATTGAGTACCTAGGTGTAATAATTAGTAAGAATGCTTCTTGGAAAAATCAGTGTAAGAAGGCAAAACTTAAAGGAAGAGGAGCGCTTGCTGTAGTAGGAGTATTAGAAAAGAAATTTCCAGACGTTAAATACAAAATTCAGAAAACGGTGTTTAAATCACTGGTAATGGGCAAAATGCTATTTGGGGTTGAAGTATGAGGAATGGAGGAAGGCAGGAGTGAACTAAACCAGGTGGTGGCGAAATTTAGCAAGATCATGATGGACCTACCGAATTGTACTGCCAATGCCGGGGCCAGATTAGTCTGTAAAGAATCGATAGAGGTTGAAATTGCTAAGAGGGTGTTCAAGTACTGGATGAGATTGGAGGAAGGGAAGGGTGGGGCGTTAGTACAAGAAACGTTTAATTTTCAGAAAGGTATGACGAATGAAGGTTACTGGGTGAATAAGTGCAAAAAATGGTTACAAAAGATTGGATTGGGGGTATATGGAGAGGTCTGGGGGGATGGTAGGAATAAATGGGTATGGGAAAGGATAAAGGGAAGACTACTAGATATTGAAAGACAGAGCTTAATAGAGGAATGTAGAGAGAGAGTCTCTTTATCAGTATTAAATAAATTGGTGGAAGTAATAAACCCGAAAACGGAGTTTGAGGGTAGAAGGGATAAGAGAGGTTTGTATTGGTGGGTATTGGGTCTTCCGAGGAATAGGGGGTGGGTTGGTAGTGAGAATAGGGATAGATGTGTGTTATGTGGAGAGAAGTGGGAGGACCTGCATATTTTTGATCAATGCCGACCTTTGGCGGAGATAAAGATCAAACTACTAAGTAAGAAGGAGCTGCATATGGTAGGGGAAAGCTATAAGATAACATCTTGGTTATGTAGAGAGTGGGAGAAAGGAACGAATATAGCGAAATTCTTAAATGTGGCCAGAGCTATATTTATAAAGAAATTGAGGGAGTAACAGGGGTTGTGCAGATAATGTGGTTCGTGCTGAGGGAGAAAGGGGGAAGGCATTCTGCTCAGAGGAATGGATATCCGCCCTGAGCAAATGCGGGAAGGGTATCATGGTAATCATGATATCAGAAGAGGGGGCTGTAGTGTTAGGGGAAAGGGGGAGAACACCTTGCCCTGTGGAAAGGTGATCTGCCTGGGGCAAAGGGAAAGCCTGAGAAAATTAGGTAAGCGTTGAGAAAAAGGGAGGTTGAGTAGGTTTGAGGGTAGTGTAAAGCTTAGGTGGAAGTAAAAAAAAAAAAAGCGAGTTGACTGAGTGAACTAATGGACTTGGAATGGAGTACTGTCTGTTGGTGTGTAAATGAGGAGTGAAAAAAAAGGATTGTTTAAGTGTATTTGTGTGAGGAGGGAGTATAAAGAAGGTATATGTGATAGAATTGTGATAGATTAAGTGGGAATGTAGTTAAGGAGAAAATGTTGGCAGTATGGAAATTATGAAAGTAGGTCAAAAAAAATTATTTTAAAAAGAATTTAAATGGTGTAGATGCCTTGATGAGGGGTGTAAAAATTGAGGGATTCTTGATGTTTATGTATTAAGTTTAATAGGATGGAAGAAATGGGATCTAACAGTTTGATGTAATTGAGGTGTTGTAGACTGAGAAGACGGAGTGAACTAATGGATTTGGAATGGAAACTGTTTGTTTGTGTGTAAGTGAAATGTTTAAAAAAAAAGTCAAATTGTTTTAAGTGCGATATAAAATGATTGTTAGTTGATGTTTAAGTCTGAAGCTTAATAAGGTGAGTCGGTTTGATATATGAAGTATGGTGCGGTAGGTGGAGAAGACTGAGTGAACTAATGGACTTCGAATGAAAAAAGTTTGTCTGTGTAAAAAAAAAAAGTGTTAATTGTTTTAGGTGCGTTGATGAGGGATTTTAAATGGTTGTTAGCTGATGTTTAAGTCTTAAGTTTTTATAAGGTGAGATGTAAATAGCGGGAGTAGTGCGTGAGAGGTGAGGGTGACGTATCAAGGGAAGAGGGAGGGGTGGGAGACTTGACCCCACTCCAAACAAGATAGACTTGAGCATGTCCGCACGGAAATGAAAAGGATAGGGAAGGTAGTGTGCTGACAAGGGACAAGAGTATGTGTGACGTACATAGCGGAAGTGTGTTGCAGGCCACCTGTTGGGTCTGGTTTCAGCCAGGGTGGCTTGTAACACATGATAAGGAAAGGAACACAGTGTTTGTCAGCGAGGGTCGGTGAGATACGATACCAGTTCTCACGTGGCAAGGCTGGTGGCTGCTGTAGACGGGTTGGTGGGCGTGTGTTCCATGCCAGGGCTGTTGCAGCGACCAGTCTAATTATTTTTTTTTTAGGTGGTAGTTAGGGGTTGGGCTTTGGGTAGTTAGTAGTGCGGTATCGTCCTGCATGTGTGCTGGCTATCCGCGTACGTGTGGGATGATACTGAGTAGATGTAGAGGTAGTAAATGTAGTTAAGTAGTTTTAAGAGATATGTAGTTGTTATTATTGCTTGTTTTCCTTTGTTTCGCTCTGTATGTCTTTATTGCCTGTAAGCCGATGGTGTACACTAGGGTGGGCAATAAAGATATGTATGTATGTATGTATGTAGCTCCTTCATGCAAACAATAATCAAATAAGTACCGGTACTACAGATATGATACTTTATACCAACCCATTGCACTTAGTACATCACCCGAAATCTTATCAATTCCAGCTGCATTTCTACTTTTCAAATTTTGTATTTTATTGTAAATGTCATTGTTATCATGGGTAAATTTTAATACTTCTTTACTATTAATTACGTCCCCTATCTGGACATTATCCTTGTAACCAACAATCTTTACATACTGCTGACTGAATACTTCTGCCTTTTGAAGATCCTCACATACCCACTCCCCTTGTTCATCAATGATTCCTGCAATGTCCTTGGAACCTGTTTCTGCCTTAAAGTACCTATGCATACCCTTTCATTTCTAACTAAAATTTGTTTGACTGCCAATTATGCTTGCCATCATGTTAACCTTAGCTGCCTTCTTTGCTAGATTCCATTTCCTAGTAAGTTCCTTCAATTTCTCCTTACTTTCACAGCCATTTCTAATTATTTCTTTCCAACCTGCACCTCCTTCTTAGTCTCTTTACTTCTCTGTTATAATATATTGGATCCTTACCATTCCTTACCACCTTCAAAGGTACAAACCTTTTTTTACATTCCTCAACAGTTGCTTTAAACCCATTCCAGAGTCTGTTTACATTTTTTCGTTTTCCACCGATCATAGTTACTTTCTAAAAACTCCCTCATACCCGTTTTATCAGCCTTATGGTACTGCCTATTAGTCTAATTTTTAAGACCTTCCTTTCTATCGCATTTATTTTTAACTGCGACAAAAATAGCTTCGTGATCACTAATGCCATCTATTACTTCGGTTTCTCTATAGAGCTCATTTGGTTTCACCAGCGCCACGTCCTGAATATTCTTACTTCTAGTTGGTTCATCACTTTCTGAATCAGGAGTCTTTCCCATACTAACTTATTTGCAATTTGTTGGTCAAGCTTTCTGTCATTTGCATTGTCTTCCCAATTGACATGTGGTAAATTGAGATCACCCGCTACCTTCACGTTCCTTTCCATGTCGTTTCCCACATAGCTCATCGTCTTATCAAATAATTCCGTCGCTACCTTTTCCCAGTCTGTACATTCCAAAGACATCAAGTTGCCTATTTTCTTTAGAGATAAGTCTTTAATTTTTGTGTAGCTTATAAATTCTTCTTTCACCACTCCTACCATTCCTATCTTATCTCTACGATACACACTCCAGTTCCGTAAGATAATTTCTGCATCCATTATATCATTTCTCAGCCATGATTCAACTCCTGTTGCAATATCTGGTAAGTATATATATCATTAAATTACTGTAATTTTAGTCCTTTCTTTACAATACTTCTACAGTTCAACACTAACATTTTTATGTCATCCCTACTTGACTTCCAGATCCCTGTACCCTATCACTGCTCCCTAGACCATCCCGTTTCCCTGAATGTACCTGAATCCAGCTGTAACACAGGGCCAAAGTCCACATGTGCGACACAGGTCACAACAATTACCCCACCAGAGTGTGGGAGATGCAGAATAATAATAATAATAATAATAATAATAATAATAATAATAATAATAATAATAATAATAATAATAAGAGAAGAAGAAGACGAGTACGGTACAATTAACAAGAAGCAGCTCCCAATTCAATTCGGTTCAATAATCCATCATAGCATACTCAATATTCTCTGCAGTATCCATCACTAGGCAAATCTACTACAATGACTAATTTGAATCAAGATATAATTATATCATCCACTTGCACAGCGACCTCACTGTATTCTTCTTATTATCTGCAAGAACTTTAATTCTAGATATCCTTTTGATGAGCTGGTGAGGACTGCTCACTGCTAGTTATACACTTCTCTTTAATCTCCTGGAATTATGTGACACAATCATGTTTGTGCGGATACCATTCTTGTAGAATGTTCCCAGCAGCTTGCTTAATTTTAGACAAACTCAGGCTGTTTGAATAATGATACTAACAGTGGTTACTGTTGATGATTTATTTTACTGACAAGGGACAGTTCTGATATCAGATTCATATGCGTGTGTATACAAGGTGTTCCCAAACTAAGAGGAAGTAATTAGGGGATGGGTAGTGCACCCCAAAAAACACAAGAAGTTCCTACCGTCGATCATTTACGATCATTTCTCTAGGACAGTGATGACCATCTGGGCCGCTCTTACCAACCAGAGTGTGCACTAGTGAGGAATAGAAAGAGCGGATGAGTGAGAAAGGTATTGGAATTCAGTCAGCGTAACATTTAACCAATAGATTTTGTCATGGATTTATTATTTATTTTTTCGTTTTATGACTTTCTAAATACTTATATCTACTTATATCTAAGCGGACACATCATAATACAATTCACTACATAGTCTCACTGATATATTACTACAAATAAACATATGATAGTAGGTAATAGTACTTCATGAAATGAAATTACCGGTAATAATAATGATGATAATAAGGAGAAATATAACAATAATAATTCAAAACGAATGAAAATATGGAGTTACATACAATATTTAGTACCTCCTCAGATTATGAAAACAAATTCTCTTTCATCTTAACTCCTCAACAGCACGGTCAGAATGCCCATAACTCGCATAATCTTTCGCATGACAAGTACAATAATGTCTCTGAATATCAAACTAAACATTTTACCTTTTCTTCATGCTCCGTAAATACAATAGATATAAATATCCCCACCGTGATGTGGAGATGAAGAACGCCTCTTCAAATGCGTAACGTTTTTCGCCATAATTCCAATAACTATAGCAGAATGATCAGAACAAATTAACGTCTTAGTTTCAGAGTACACTGTTGTATACGAAACTCCCAACCGTACAGGCCCGCCTTAGATTATCAACCACCTGACGGACACTGTTGACCTTGCTGCGTAAGCAAGTGTTCTCGTCTCGCATACTGCGCAAAGTGCAACGATGAGCGCAGGTTCGCATAGAGCATCTGGTCTTTCAATCTTCGAGAAAGCCTAATAAGTTCCTGTTGTTCGAAAATACATATTGTAGCACGCAGAGGCGTATATATAATATTGGCACGTGCCTAGGGACGTCAAATTTTGTCTACTAGACTACTGATTTTTTGTTGATTCCTACTATAATATTTTTTGTGCTTTGACAAATTATATTTAGAAATTATTTGCTCAATTCTTCGCTATTTATTCTTAGAACAACTCCTGTGTGGTCTTACAGGCAAGAACACACACATTTAATACCTATCATTCTCAACACTTCAACATTTTTTCTTGAGATATCGCTACTGGCTAGCTGTATGTGTGTCGTAATCTCTGAAGAGGAATGGCTTGCCTCGCATCTACAAATTGTATTTATACACTGACTGACAGAGCAAATGCAACACCAAGAAGGAGTGGTCAGAACTTTATGCCAATTGCAGGGTAGACTGACGTCACTGAGGTATGCTCATGATGTGAAATGCGCCGCTGTGCTGCGCACGTAGCGAACGATAAATGGGACACGGCGTTGGCGAATGGCCCACTTCGTACCGTGATTTCTCAGATGACAGTCATTGTAGAACGTGTTGTCGTGTGCCACAGGACACGTGTATAGCTAAGAATGCCAGGCCGCCGTCAACGGAGGCATTTCCAGCAGACAGACGACTTTACGAGGGGTATGGTGATCGGGCTGAGAAGGGCAGGTTGGTCGCTTCGTCAAATCGCAGCCGATACCCATAGGGATGTGTCCACGGTGCAGCGCCTGTGGCGAAGATGGTTGGCGCAGGGACATGTGGCACGTGCGAGGGGTCCAGGCGCAGCCCGAGTGACGTCAGCACGCGAGGATCGGCGCATCCGCCGCCAAGCGGTGGCAGCCCCGCACGCCACGTCAACCGCCATTCTTCAGCATGTGTAAGACACCCTGGCTGTTCCAATATCGACCAGAACAATTTCCCGTCGATTGGTTGAAGGAGGCCTGCACTCCCGGCGACCGCTCAGAAGACTACCATTGACTCCACAGCATAGACGTGCACGCCTGGCATGGTGCCGGGCTAGAGCGACTTGGATGAGGGAATGGCGGAACGTCGTGTTCTCCGATGAGTCACGCTTCTGTTCTGTCAGTGATAGTCACCGCAGACGAGTGTGGCGTCGGCGTGGAGAAAGGTCAAATCCGGCAGTAACTGTGGAGCGCCCTACCGCTAGACAACGCGGCATCATGGTTTGGGGCGCTATTGCGTATGATTCCACGTCACCTCTAGTGCGTATTCAAGGCACGTTAAATGCCCACCGCTACGTGCAGCATGTGCTGCGGCCGGTGGCACTCCCGTACCTTCAGGGGCTGCCCAATGCTCTGTTTCAGCAGGATAATGCCCGCCCACACACTGCTCGCATCTCCCAACAGGCTCTACGAGGTGTACAGATGCTTCCGTGGCCAGCGTACTCTCCGGATCTCTCACCAATCGAACACGTGTGGGATCTCATTGGACGCCGTTTGCAAACTCTGCCCCAGCCTCGTACGGACGACCAACTGTGGCAAATGGTTGACAGAGAATGGAGAACCATCCCTCAGGACACCATCCGCACTCTTATTGACTCTGTACCTCGACGTGTTTCTGTGTGCATCGCCGCTCGCGGTGGTCCTACATCCTACTGAGTCGATGCCGTGCGCATTGTGTAACCTGCATATCGGTTTGAAATAAACATCAATTATTCGTCCATGCCGTCTCTGTTTTTTCCCCAACTTTCATCCCTTTCGAATCACTCCTCCTTGGTGTTGCATTTGCTCTGTCAGTCAGTGTATTTTCTTGCAAAGTTCAAAGATCTTGGCTGTGACAAAAATATTGTTCTTTCATAAATCATAACCTCTGCATTGTTTGACTGGCGGTCAAAAATGGAAACTTCTATGATTGGTGAGTTTGTCATTAAATTATCAGATTCTGAATATCCTGGTTATGTGTAATTTAAAATATTACTTGTAGCATATTCTGTAGCTATTTCAAATACAGTATTTGACTATTGTTCTTTTTATCTGGACACACGCACACACACATGCTAAAAGTGTGCGTAGGGGCGCAGATACAGTGGGTAAAATAAGTCATACACTGTATGTGCGGCTTGCCACATATCTTTAGTAAGCATTCGTAACATGGAGCTTACAAGTTCTGATGTAATTTCGGCGTCAATTTTTGACCATTCCTTCTTCAGATGATCGACGAAGTCTTGTTTTGACGAGCATGTCCGTTTCTTTACTCTCCGTTCCAACAATGCCACAGGTTTTGCTATGGGATTGACGTCTGGGAACTGTGGAAGCGTTGGAAGTAGCTCGGGAACATTATACAGCAGCCATTCTTGTGTTATACGACCCGCATGCCTGAGATAGTTGTCTTGTTGCAAAACAAACGAGTCGTCAAGATTTAATTTCGCTGCACTGGCAAGCAAATTAATACGGAGTATATTCACATATGCTGTGGCAGTTATATTGTCTTAAAGAAGAAGAAAAAACCAGTTCTCCTACTCCAGCGTAGCTCATGCACCCTTACACCATGACATGACCTCCGCCATACTTGACATTTGGTATAATTTTCTTAGGATCAAATTCTTGATTTTGTTTACGCCCATCAGATCCAGAAAGGCTGAACTTGCTCTCATTCGAGAATATAACCTTCTTCCAGTATCCCACGGGGTTGTTAAGATACGCGTGAACACACTCCAGACTTTTCACTCAATTGGGCTGGTTAATGACCGGTTCTTTTCTTGTCACTCTGAGTTTTAAGCCAGCTTCGTAAATGTATTTCCTTATGGTTTCAGATGTTACCTCGTTACCTGTTGCTGTTGCGACGTCTTCAGCAAGCATTCGGGCGCTCACGCACGAGTTCTTGCGCGCTTGTACTACATATCGCGACTCTCGGTCCGTTAGTGCTCTACGACAACCAGACCTTTACATATTCGTCGTAGATCTTGTTCGTTTGTATTTATTCATAACATACTGGACAGCAGCATGCGAGATGTTCAGATTTTTTGGCAATGTTTCGGTAACGACGTCCCTCTGGCCATAAGGAAACTTTTTTTTTTCCTACACAACAGTCTTCAACTCACCCGATCGACGTCTAATTCCTCTACACCATTAGTTCCAGGAACTAATACTCACTGTTATAATGGATACACGATTAATGATTTGTTTTTCAGCCCGTCAGTCAGCGACGTTTAATACCATACATGACTACGATCTGTATTAACACTTTTTTTGTGTGTGCCGTTAAACAATATTACAAATCAAGGGATATGGTGCGTACACCCACTGTACATCACAATTAATTACGTCAAATAGCGGTTCATCTGTAGTGTTAGTATAAATCACTTACCGGTAATTCCCGTTTGTGTATCGTTTGAAACCATACATGTATGAACAGTTATTTTACCCACTGTATGTTAAATCCGCCACTGATAGCACATATTATTGATCTTATTGAAATATATTCCTTACTGGGTTGTTAATTTTGAGAATATCTTGGTTATTTCCACAACATTAGTCCTGACTCTGTGCTGGACGTACGAGTACCCTCGACTGCATGCTCGAAATATTCCTTTAACACGAAAAAAGGCATATTTTTTGGCCAAATGGATAGTTTCGAAGAAAGCGTTTATGAACATTTGTATAGGAAACTTTACTAGACTAACATTGCACCCGTTAGTTTGGTTTTCATAGCACAAAGCATTTGCTAAGTAGTTGAAAATCTTTGTTTCCTTTCAAGAAACTGTTAGAGGAAAAGCATGCGCATTAAAGATGTGAATTGTGAGGACAGCAAACTCCCGATTATCCGGGTGCGGATTATCCGGTTTGCGGATTATCTTTACATAGGTCGGCGATTAAAGAAAGTAAGAAAGGAAGCCTAAAGTACTATATTTTATTATTAGAACGAACGTTTTCGTTTAGAATGCACTATTGTGTACGTGACTTATGTTTTTTCCTGCCGGAAAACGCTACAGGCACCATTCCCACCTTCGGTCGTCCCTGAAATATTTTCCGTTGTTTTCTATTCTATCTTCAGATGAATGCCGTAACTCTAACCCCGTAACATGTCCGCGGTCGATTTCCTGTCTGTCTATATCTTTGTCAAACCATTTCCCTGGCGTGGGTATAGTGAACAAAGTGTGTTTGGTAGACTGAGAGAGCGAAAACGAGGCGATGGAGAAACCCGTTATCACGTACAGCAAGGCACTGAAATGCGTTGATCTGTTACTAGAGTGCGCAGAACAAAATTCGTTTGACTAGGCCTATACCGGAAAGAATGTGAATGAACAACAGAAACAAAACAGAATTGGACTATTATGTCCCGAAAATGAACTGAAAGAAAGTCATACGAAATACCGTTTTTTTAAAATGTAATTTTGTAAATAATTGTTCAGGTACCGGCCAGCTACCCTAAGTAATACAGTGGGCTTTCAAATGTGATATATAGGATGTTTTGTAAATACAGTAAATGCACAGTTTCCAGTAAGAACTCGTGTATTTTGGATTATCCATGTTTTTCGTTTATTCGTGCAGTCTCGGGTCCCCATTAACCCGGTTAAGCGAGAGTTTGCTATACATTCGGTAGGCTCAATTCTTTGATAGTATTATTATTATTAAAAGGTGCTTAGCAGAAAGAAACGTGAGTATAATTATGAAGGATGTCTGAATATTCTTGAGAGAGACACAGTCGATTGGAAGAAGTGCGCGAGTAAGTCTGAGAAGCTATAAAACGAAGATTTCTCCAGCATGATTGATTGGGAAATTTTTACTTTTTCTTGTAAATGTGTGTTGGTACATACCGTATATCAAACAGTTGAATTTATTCAACTGTAGCATAGGACTGACTTTATTTTGTGTAAACATCATCCTAGTTAGGAAAAGGTCATCATCATCATCATCTGTTTACCCTCCAGGTTCGGCTTTTCCCTCGGACTCAGCGAGGGATCCCACCTCTACCGCCTCAAGGGCAGTGTCCTGGAGCTTCAGACTCTTGGTCGGGGGATACAACTGGGGAGTATGACCAGTACCTCGCCCAGGCGGCCTCACTTGCTATGGTGAACAGGGGCCTTGTAGGGGGATGGGAAGATTGGAAGGGATAGGCAAGGATGAGGGAAGGAAGCGGCCGTGGCCTTAAGTTTGGTACCATCCCGGCATTCGCCTGGAGGTGAAGTGGGAAACCACGGAAAACCACTTCGAGGATGGCTGAGGTGGGAATCGAACCCACCTCTACTCAGTTGACCTCCCGAGGCTGAGTGGACCCCGTTCCAGCCCTCGTACCACTTTTCAAATTTCGTGGCAGAGCCGGGAATCGAACCCGGACCTCCGGGGGTGGCAGCTAATCACGCTAACCACTACACCACAGAGGCGGCTTAGGAAAAGGTACCAAGACAAAATTAAGACAAATCATCAGATACTTTGGTCGACGTGCAGTTGTCTCATATTGAAAAAATACCGTACGGTATGTATTACCTTTCCTTTAATATAAAATCTATTTTCTTTAATTGTATCCAAGAAAGAAAATTACGATTCCAACTCAGTAGTTGATGCTGCTGTTATCACCTGATGTATTACCCCATTCACTTGCAACGTATATGCCACTTAAAGGACAGGTTCCTGCAGGCAAGTAATTTCAGCCCTCACACCATGAACTGAATTGATGGTTCTAGGTCTGTTGATATTGCTACCAAATATGCACAAATGATTACCCTTTAAATTGATTTGAATCGTACAAAGGCACATCTGACTATGCTTGTCGTTGAATTCACATATCTTTTTACAAGCACGTGCAAAACCTACGTCATTCTATGTTTGATTGCATACCTTATAGTCTCTCTACCCTCCAAACAGCTTCTAGCCACTGTATCAGTGGCTGTGGGTGGTCGGTTAGAATGATCGACTCACAATCGCAAGTTTGCGAGTTCAATCCTCATAGAGGTATTCATTTTTGAAAGATTATTAAAAAAATTCGCACACTATATCATCGTTGTTGGCACGATAAAGATCTTTACCGTGTACTCAGTGTCACCCGACCAAATTAAATTAACTCAGACCACTTTTCTAGATAGCAACACCATTGGATGTCAAAATTGGTAGACAGACCACTTAGACTTCACCAATTCGGACGATCATTAACTCGGTAGCTGAGGCTGTACGATTATCATCATCAAATTTTCTTCTGCTTATCCCAGGTAAACTGCAACACCCAGACGGAGTGGTGCTACACTGCTGCAATTGAACATGCAGGACGAGTGTTTGGTAGTGATTCGATTATTACACTTTCAGGTCCTTCTGACCGCAAGTTTGGACAACAATCAATACAGGATGTGCCCACCACGAGCTGCAATACATTGATGAATTCGTCGAGGCATGGGGTCAATAAGGCCCTGGATCGCTTCCTGAGGAATTGTGGCCCATGCTTGCTGCACTGCACGGTTAAGTAGTTCCAGAGTTGTGGGTGGCTGAGGACGATTGGCCAGCTGTCGACCCATCATGTCCCACACTTGATCAATAGGACTAAGGTCCGGGTATCTGGCGGGCCATTCAAAGGTTGTGATGTCGTGGACAGCTTATCTGGAGATGCGGGCAGTGTGAACCCGAACATTGTCCTGCTGAAACATCCCATTAGCAATTAATGAACGTAAGTTTTCGTGGCTCATTGTATTAACACAAAGAAATAAATGAACTGGATTAAAGCCACTATATATATATTTATTAATAATAAAGCCAAGCTTTCTGCCAAATTACATTGGCTTTCATCAGGGCATGTGAAGTTTTGCCTCCGACAGTAAGCAAAGATGCCCTGATGAAGGCCAATGTAATTTGGAAGAAAGCTTGGCTTTATTATTAATAAATATATATATATAGTGACTTTAATCCAGTTCATTTATTTCTTTGTGTTAATCTCATTAGCAATGTTCGCCATCATAGGGACAACCACTGGATTGAGTACCCTATCAACGGACTGTCGAGCAGTCATAGTGCCCTCAACAAGCACTAATTGTGATTTCACATTAAAGCCAATAGCTCCCCAGACCATAATGCTTGGTGTTGGCCCTGTCTGCCTCTCGACAATAAGATCTGGGTGGCCCCTCTCCCCGGTACGTCTGCGCAACGATTTCGGCGATCACTGCAGGCAAGACAGAAGAGCGATTCATCACTAAAGACGACCCTATGCCATTCGTCGACCCGCGTCGATCTTTCTCGACACCAGGCCAGCCTTGCACGTCGCTGTTGTGGGGTCAATGGAACACCTTTTGCAGGGACACGGGCTCGTAAGCCAGCTGCAAGCAGGCGATTACCAACTGTTTGTTGTGTAACGTGGGGGTGCCACAGATGCTCGAATTTGCACTGCTGTTGCATGGGGTTCCATCCGGGCCATCCGAATGATGCGGCGATCCTCTCTCACAGTGGTCTGTCGCGCTGGGCCTGTGCCAGATCTACGAGTGTGGGTACGTTCATTTGACCACTGCTGCCATACACGTTGTACCGTAGATGCCTGTCGGTCAACACGTGCAGCGACAGTCCTTAGCGGTAATCCAGCCTCACACAGCCCAATTATCCGAGACCTCTCAAACGGCGACAGTTGTTGATAGCGTGTTCTTCTCTGTCGTCGAGGCATGTTTGACGGAGAATACTTCACTGCACAGACTGCAAGTCAACTACGCTACACCATAGTCCGTATATTGGAGTTGATTCCTCCGCGACCAATCACGTGGGGAGACCTGTAGCAACAATCCAATGGGTCCGAAACTTTGATCGTTTACATACCTACATTGCATCGTTCCATATCTTGAAAAACAACACAAACGACCATTGCCTTCATGGTGTTGCAATTTCCATTTTCTTAAGTGTGTTACTGAGACCAATGGAGCCACTTGGCTAATTTTGGGTTGTGGCCATTGGTTTAAGGCTGGGAATCAAACTTTGACTGTCCATGAGGAAAGTCAGCAGCTAAGTCACCGAGCTAATTACACACCTATTATTATTATTATTATTATTATTATTATTATTATTATTATTATTATTATTATTATTATTATTATTATTATTATTATTATTATTATTGTTTCGTATAGGCCAGCTAAGGACCACGACATTCAACTATTGCATTTTGGAATGGGCTTTGATGTTTGCCCAGTAGTTGCGCATCCTCAGGCTGTGGTGCTCCTTCCTCTCCTTTGTCCAAAGGGCGCCAGTCTTCTTTGTTGGTAATCTGTCCTGGAACTTCTTATGTTTAAGCATCTTCCTGAGTGCTGTACGATCCTTTAAGATTCCTTCTGTTATTCCCAGTTCCTGTAGATCTTTATTCACTTCCATCAACCATGGTGACTTGGTCTTCCTATTTTGCCAGTAGCTGAGAATCCGGTTGGTCAACCTGGTAGGATGCAACCTGTAGACGTGCCCATAGAATGCTAGGCGTCTCTTCCTTGCTACATTCGTTATTCTTTCACAGTACTTGTAGAGCTCTTGGTTAGGCCGTCTTTTATAACTGTCCCCTTCCTTGACTGGCCCCAGTATCTTCCTCATTATCTTTCTTTCCTGGATTTCAAGTTTTTCCATGAGTCCCTTCCTGTTGAATGTTAAACATTCTGAAGCATATAAAGCTTCAGGGCGGATGACTGTCTGGTAGTGCTTCATCTTAGTATTACGAGAGAGACACTTTTTATTATACATATTCTTGGTCAGTTGGTAGGCCATTTCAAGCCTGTTAACTCGAGTTGACAAAGCTGTTCCTTCAGAGAGATTGGATTCCAACCATTCTCCCAAGTACTTAAACCTGTTGGTTTTCCTGATCTCTCCCTGTTCCAGATGCAACGTACAGGGAGATTCACCGATGTTCGTGATGAATTGTGTTTCTTCGAGAGGCACATGTAGCCCAACCTTTGCTGCTTGTTGTCTGAGAACATTTAGTTGTTTCACTGAAGTTTCTATTGAATTAGATATCAGGGCCAGATCATCGGCATACGCCAGACAGTCAACATTGAGCTCATTGTGCTTATGTCCCAAATAAATGCCACTTGGAATCTCCATTCTAGCTAACTCCTTTCGCCACTCTCTTATTACTTTCTCCAAGGCACAGTTAAAGAGGAGAGGGGACAGACCATCTCCCTGTCTCACTCCTGATTTAATTTCAAAACTTTCTGATATGACTCCTCTGAACTTTACTCGTGACCTGGTGTTGCTTAAAGTCTGTTTGATTAGGTTATGGGTCTTCTCATCAAGTCCTAGTTCCTCCAAAATCTTCATAAGAGTAGGTCTGTCTACTGAGTCATACGCCTTTGTAAAGTCGACGAAAATGACAACGTATTTCTTACCGGCCATTTTTGCTTGATGTAATACTGATTGCAGATTGAGTATCTGTTCTGTACAAGAGCGACCTTTTCTAAATCCTGCCTGGTACCTCTCTCCTAATTGTGGGTCTAGTTGAGGTTCGGCTCTATTTAATAAGGCTTTAGAGAAAATTTTGTATGTGACAGGTACCAATGAGATTCCTCGATAATTATTGATGTCAGTCAAGTCTCCTTTCTTGTGCAAAGGATGAATCAATGCAGTGGTCCAGTCACTAGGTAATGTTTCGGTCTCCCAGATGTTTTGTAGAATTTCTGTTAGCTTGCTTACAGTCTTGTCTCCAGCCTGCTTCCATAGTTCGGCTACTATCGAATCTTCTCCGGATGCTTTGTTGCTTTTCAGAGACTGGATGATTTGTATTACTTCTTCTTTGGATGGTGGTTGCGAGTTTGGTTGCTTGATGTTGTCTTGGTAAACAAAAAAGGTATCAGGTGATTCACAATTAAGGAGATCCTCGAAGTACTTGGCGAGAAGGTGGCAATTGTCAGTGTCATTATAGGCTATCTTCCCATCTGGTCCACGGAAATGGAGACTGGGTGGACTGTAGTGACTAACGTTCCGTTTAAAGCCTCTGTAAAAGTTTCTGGTATTGTTATTCTTGAAGTCATCATCCAACTGTGTCAATTGGTCTTTTGTGAATTGCCGTTTCACTTGTCTGATGATATTGGCAGTTATCTTCCGTTGCTCTATGAACTTCTCTCTGTTGTCTTGTGTCTTCTGTGAGTTCCACATTAACCAGGCCATCTGCCTCTGCATTACCGCTTCTTCACATCTAGCTGTCCACCAGGCATGCTTCTTCTGTTTTAGTAATGGCGCAGTCTCTGTTGCTACTTTTACTAGATTTTTCCTCAATTCATCCCAATCTCTGCATTCTATTCTTTCCAATTTCTCTGTAAACTGTTTGCAAGTTGCAAGTTTTTCTAAATCAAACTTAGTAAGTTTAACTGACTTGGTTCTTTTGGTGTACCTAGGTAGAAATTTCAGCTTTATTTTGGAGAGGTAGTGGTCGGAGTCCAAATTCGCTCCTCTTAACACTCTTACATTCTGGATCTCTCTATGGGCTTTCCTTGCATTGACAACATGATCTATCTGAAATTCCCCTAAGAGGTTGTTGGGTGACGTCCAGGTCTTCTGTTTCCGATGATTCCCGTGGAATGCAGAGGTGAAAGAAGGTGCGGGCTGGAATGGGTCTAACTACAAAGCTGAGATATTGATTAAAATTGCATTAAATGTTATATTTTCAAAAATAGCAAAACAATTTTCACATAAAACTTCAGATTTTAACAAGTAACAACAAGTCAAATCAGGTACAATACCAGAAAAGCCAAGATTTAGAGATATTTTAACAATCTGGGCCACAAGCCCTAATTTTTACAATTTCTGAGCACTCAGCTCACAACCACATATTACCAAAGGGCAGAAATCCCCTCATTACATGGAGCACTTGCTCCCACCTAGCAATGTCAAGCCTCCTAGAGGCACATTTACCACAAAAAAAAGAGCTGACCAGCTCTCAATGTTCTGAGCCTATCAAAGGCCGCACAAAGTTTACTATTAACTGCCCTCAAGGCACAGTTTCAAAGAAACAGGGGTATCTTGTACCCAACCTAATGGGACTTAGTAGGAAAATAATAGGTTAAGTTAATGGCCCAAAATGTAAAACTGAATGGAGGCGTGAATATGCACTCCTACATGAAACTTCTAAAAACCTAAGAGGCACTAGGCCGATGAAGCAGGGGCTATTCCCAAACTATGGAGGTGACTCGTATACAGAATAAATTTAAGACATTACAGAAAGGAAGAGTAGGAAATCAGGTACCAAAACGTAGTCACCTCAAGACCAAAATGAAGGGGAGCTCGAGAGGGTAAAGCACTCTCTATCCCCGATTTACAGTCAAAGTTATATGAATTTTTTTTACATCAAAACGGTAAAAGTTAAAATTTTGGACAGATAGATTGCATCAAAAAGGTTTCGGGCCTTCCCCGTGGGTTAAACTGCTGAGCTAGCAAGAAAATAAAGATGTTAAACGGCCATTATCTTTGTGAAGAGCTGCTGCCCGAAGGAAGAGGCGCTACCCGCCCCCTGCTACACCTCCATACACTAGGCTAGATGGTGTTCGAGTGGCGGAGAGACAGGAAAATCAGCAGTTTTTATACTCTCGGGGAAGATTCGAGACCTTTCATGAATAATTAAGACACACCCACAGTCGTTTATTGGGTAGCTTGCAGTTACACATCAAAATCGAAGAAGAAAGACACGATTGGTCAAAACTTAATTACAGAAATTCTGGATTGGCTAAGTTCAAAACGGGCGGAAAGAAAAGATTTATATTACCAACCCACAAATGAAAGAACGAAATTTAGTAAAGAACAAACTTATGAATAAAAAAATTCTTCAAATAAAGTTCTTCCACTTCGCACCAGGGTGCATGGTCATAGTTTTTTGTAGAGACATTTATCAGAGAATGTCCACACTTCTTGATCAATAGAAAACAAAACAAGTTGAACTCCACACAGTACTGACAACTTCGTAATCACAAAATTTACGGTAGTGACATCTTCTGAGAAAACTTATGAGTTGATACAGTTGTTAAAGTTCAGAGTTTCTCCTGTAGAGGAGTACTTTAAGGCGGAAAATTCAAATGAGCGGCGTAGAGGTGTACCAGCCGGTACAATTTTTATTATTATTATTATTATTATTATTATTATTATTATTATTATTATTATTGTACCGGGTGGTACACCTCTACGCCGCCCATTCGAATTTTCCGTCTTAAAGTACTCCTCTACTGGAGAAACAGTGAACTTAAAACTGGATCTACTTAAACCTTTCCTCTGAAGATGTCACTTTGTGAATTTCGACGTGTTTTTGTTTACTATTTATCAAGAAGTTTAGACATTCTCTCATAGATGTCACTGCCTAAGAACTGTGATCATGCACCCTGGTGCGAAGTGAAGGAACTTTCTTGAAGAAATTTTGTACTCATAAGTTTTGTTCTTGCTAAATTTCGTTCTTTCATTTGTGGGTTGGCAAGATTAATCTTTCTTTCAGCCAGTTTTTAACTTAGCCAATCCAGAATTTCTGTAATTAATTTCCCACCAATCATAGGTTTCTTCTTCGATTTTGTGTGTAACTGTGTACTGTAGCCAATAAAAGCCTGTGGGTGTGTCTTAATTATTCATGAAAGGTCTCAAACCTTCCCTGAGGGTATTAAAACTGCTGATTTTCTTGCCTCTGGGCCACTTCATCAACACCTAACTTAGTGTATGGACATGTAGCAGGAGGCGGGAAGCGCCTCTTCCTTCAGGCAGCAGTTCTTCAGTAAGGTAATGGCCGCTTAACATCTTTATTTCTTGCTAGCTCAGCAGTTTAACCCGCGGGGAAGGTCCGAAACCTTTGCCTTGTAACCTATCTCTATAAACATGTAAATTTCTTCCAGTTTATGTAAAAACTTAATATATCTTTAACTGTAAATCGGGGATAGAGAGTGCTTTACCCTCTCGAGCTCCCCTTCATTTTGATTTGAGGTGACTACGTTTTCGTAACCGATTTTGTACTCTTCCTTAATGTGTTAAATTTATTCAGTATACGAGTCACCTCCATAGTTTGGGAATAGCCCCTGTTTCTTCGGCCTAGTGCCTTTTAGGTTTTAAAATGTGTATTTAGGAGTGCAAATTCACGCCTCTATTCATTTTTGCATTTTCGGCCATTTACTTAACCTATTATTTTTCTACTAAGGCCCAGTAGGCTGGGTACAAGATACCCCCGTTTCATTTTGTGTAAGTTGTGCCTTGATGGCAATTTAGTGTAAAGCCTGGTATTGCCTTTAATAGGCTTGGAAAACTGAGAGCGGGTCAGCTCTTTTAAGTATTGGAAATGTGCCTCTAGGAGGCTTGACACTGCTAGATGTGAGCAAGGGCTCCATGTTATTAGGGGATTTCTGCCCTTTGGTAAATATGTGTTTGTGAGCTGAGAGCTCAGAAATTGTAAAACTTGGGGCTTGAAGCCCAGATTGTTAAATTGTCTAAAATCTTGGCTTTTCCTGGTCTTGTACCTGAGTGTCGGTTATTTGTTGACTTGTTGTTATTTGTTGAATTTTGAAATTCTATGGGAAAATTGTTAAGTTTTGCTATTTTCGAAAATATAACCTTTAATGAAATTTTAATTCATATCTCGGCTTTGTAGTTAGACCCATTCACCCCGGCACCTTCTTTCATCTCTGCTGTTCCACAGAAACCTCGGAACAATTATTATTATTATTATTATTATTATTATTATTATTATTATTATTATTATTATTATTATTATTATTATTATTATTATTGTTTTGATAGTAGCTCAACATGTGGAGTTGGCTCATTTTAAGTTATATATCAAGTGATGCGACAGGTGAAAGACTGGATGGCAAATCACAGATTACAACTGGCAGATCATATAATAGAGACAGTTCTCTTGACAAGAAAAAGAATCACGACCGTTATTCCTATGTATACCGGTATTGGACAAACAGAAATCGAAACATCTACAATAAAGTACCTCGGAGTGACTACTTGATACCAAAGTTACATTTTGGGATCATTTCAAATGGTTGACGGGTAAGGCGGTGAAAACGACGATTGCGCTGAGTAGATTAATGAGCAACGTTAAAGGTCTGAAGTCTAGCAAACGACAACTTCTGATGTCGATAGTTCACTCAACACTTCTATATGGTGCTGAAGTCTGGGCTGAATCTCTGACGTTTGAAAAATACCGGCGAAGGATAGCTGCGGTACAGCGGAGATCAGCTTTGCGTATTACAAGCGCATATCGCACAGTCTCCGAACCTGTGGTTCATACGGTAGCAGCGGTAGCACCGATTGATTTAGAGACAGGAAGTCTGGCGAATTCAAGGGGAGCTCGGAAAGAAGCGTGCTAAGGAGGTAACTTATGGGAGGCCTAAAATTCACCGCCATCTAGCACCATGTCTGACGTCACGCACAGTCGAACATAACCGACTCCGAATCTTTGCTTACCGGTGTAGGCAACGAATGGAACGATGGCAGCAAAGATGGTTGGACGATCCTCGAGGAAAATGGACTAAACGACTGATACCATGTTTAGCTGATTGGGTTGCACGAGCTCATGGTGAGGTTAACTTTTATCTTGACGGGTCACAGATACTTCCGGAAATGTCTACACAGCAGTGGCGTGCGGTGGTTTTGAAAAGTGGGTATGCTGTCCAAGGTAGGACGTACTAATTACCGGGCGTAGGAAATATAATTTAAAGTGCATCATTATATAAAGGAATATAACCAAGCTGTAACCATATGTACCTATGTGTAATCTCATGAAAATTGAAGGACTTCTAACCAGAGCGTACGGTATCATGTCAAATCCTTGGCTCTTCAGGAAACACAAAATAACTAGTGACATCACATCTATAGATTTTAAAAAATCGATATAATTTTTAAAGCTGCAATTAACTTGTTGAGATGTATAGAAATAATTTATTTATGCCCAATGATAATGCTTAATCCGTTAAGAAAAGGAAGACAAACTTATCATTGTTGCGTTTTTGTCTAAAAATTGTTATTTTATTCAGTTTCCTACATCAAAGTGCATAGATTAGTAGAAATCACGTCTATTTCATGTATCACCCCTCACTATTCAGTTAAAAAAACTCTTTGATCTCTTATGTATGTATCAGAAAACTCTCTGCCCTGTTACACTTTTCACCCTTCAGCACAGAAGCCAACTTGAAATACCTCTGACGCTATTGCAACAGTATCACGCATATTGCATTGTACACATAGGCCTATCAAAAAATGATAGTAACTTATTTGCTACGTTTTTGTGAGAAGTTCTTCTATTGTCTACTGTATGCTCTACTACTAAGAAAACTATGCATTAAGTCCCTCCACAAGGTTTTTGGTTGCTTTGAGTCTACCTGAAGGTGAAATCTAGTCGTCTCTCTTGTTTTGTGAATGTTGTGATGACATTATCATAAAACGTGTCTGTGCTTTTCAGTTGGTGCAGAACTTCCTTTTCTATGGACAGAACTGCTAAGCCTGATAGCCGCTCTTGACTCTGTGTTGACCTCTGATAAGTTTTAATCCTCCTGAGGGCTGAAAACGATCTTTCAACTGACGCTGTTGTGTTTGGAACAGTTACGATAAGTACACCCAATTTGTACACTTCAGGCAGGGCTGTATCTAATTGTTTGCTTTTCAGGGAACACACTAACTGATGAGGGTGTTGACCATAAAATTCATCAAACGAATACAGCACGGTAAGTTCATTCTTCAACCGGATAAAATCAAACAAGTCTTTATAGGACAGTTTAAGATTTTCAAAGGCAGAATGAGGAAAAGTAGCTTTGTACGCTTCATACTTCAGAGGATCCAATAAGGAAGTGAACTGTAATTGGTTTAATGACCCAAATCGTTCGTCTAAAATTGTACAATAATGTTGTCAAAAATAGTGGTAAAGGCATTTCCTTGACATTATTGGATCTTCTTCCCGACATTGTCGCTTAGTTGCTAGAGAGTCTTCGACACCATGATAGACCAGAGTCTCGGCCCAAATTACGTCGCACTTTTTCCTGATGTTTAGTATCTCTCTTTTGATTTCCTGAACTTTTTGGGAGCAATATAGGACGTCTAAATGCTTGGATTGAAGATTATTGAAAAAAATATCAGTGAAGGTGAAAATGTTGGTAAAAATCAGTAACAAAAAGGAAGTTTCAGTGCTGGTTAGAAATTTCATGAAACCTTGTGCCGCTACAACTGTTTCACTGTCCCAGTTTGAGCTTTCATCTAAAACATTCCGAAAGAATTCAAGGAATGAAGTGCGATGTTCTTTCACTGTGTGAACAAGACGAGATGAAAAATTCCACCGTGTTGGAGCATTTCTAGGCATCCTCTTTGCGGTAAATTCTTTCAGTTCACGAGATCGTTTAGAGAACTTGTGAAAAAATGATCCTAATCCCGTTAAGGTCTGAAAAAATATTCTACATTCCTTGATGCAGGAAACTGACTGTGACAAAATCAGATTGAGCTTGTTACTAAAGCAATGGATAAATATGGCCTTCGGAAAGAGTTCTTGTACTTTGGTTCTTAGTCCACTTGTGTGGCCGGCCATCACAGCTGCTCCGTCGAACGTTTGTGCAACCAACCTGTAGTTTAAGTCAAACTCAGTAACAATGTTTTTCACATGTACAAACAAACCACTGGCTGTTTGATCTGCGCTGACATCAGTGAAAGTAATGAACCTTTCGTGAAGTTTACCACTTTCAGAATCAACGTATCTCAGAGTGGTTGATAGTTGAGACAAATTCATAATGTCTAAAGTCTCGTCAAGAAGAAGGGCAACGAAAATAGCGTGTTTTATTTCTGGCTTCACTTTTTCCAAAACTACACCACTGACTGCCCTTAGTAAGTCATTGTGTATCCTGTTTGAAGTCCCGCGGAACACGGTCGATGTTTCTAGGTGTGTACTTAACGTCGCATCGTAAGTGGCGAGTAAGATCACTGCACCCAAATAAGAACCCCTGTTCAAAGAATCTTCACCCTCAGAATGTTGACGGAATGGTAATTCATGAGTAGCTAAAAACACACATCAATGAATCGCTTGAGCACCTCTGTTTTTCCGAACGGTCTCATTATATTGTGCAGTGTTTGCACGCAATTGAGCATCAAGCTGAATATCAATTCTAGATTTTCCAAAAGTTCTCAGCTGTAATAGTGCAGAAATGTGTGACTGCGATTTCTCATGCTTTTGAATGGCATTGTGCAAGTTACTCAGATTATCATTACCAGTGTCAGACCAAACAGTTCGGTCTCTTGCAAAGAGTAAAAATGGCCAGCAAAACACTTTATTAAATTTGGAACTTCCAGCAATCCATTCTGTTTTACTGTACTGTTGTGCCCGTTCGCACGTCCACGACAGATTACAAAATGGCGCCGACCGAAGGTATGGGCCTGGTAATCTAAAACAAGCAAGGAATAGTCACCTGCTATGTTGTCTCAGAGGGCCATATACTTCACGGAATGGTCATGTATTCGAGTAAAACGGACAGTGGACGGTCTACAGTATTGTTTTCAAAAAAATAGAAAAAACATTATTATTAAATTATCTTCATCTTGAATTTTCACGACATCGAGAGCGGACGCAATTACCGTCATCGGAATATTTCTTTTGGAGAAGCAAAGGATTGCATTAGAGAAAAGAAGGAATACAACGATTGAATAAGAATAAAATATAAGTCTTCGCCTGAATTCAAAATCAGTTGAGACGAAAATAAATGTACTGAAGTCGTTACGTAAGAAATTGCGGATACGACGAAGATACGAAGAAAAATAAAAATAAATTAAATTAAGGATAAACGACGTCAGAGAAGAATATTGAAATGGCAGTATATTGCAATATTATCTTCAACATTGTGACTGTCAAGAAGATGATCAAGATGATGTGCTAAATTCACATGATGGACCGACCTGGGAACAATTCATCCTACCATACGACCTGGAAATGACGAGGAAGGCGACGGGTAACCATCCGACCGAGCCATGACGAAAGAAGGCGACGGGTAACCAGATAGTACAACCAGAACGAAGGAGCGGATGACGTTCCAGATGTCTAACCCGTGACCGAACCGAAGACCCATCTACAACCAATGGGAATGGAACAGCTGGACCAGGGACAACCATGAGCGAGCTAAGTCATTCATAACATTTTATTGCATAATTTTTGGTTTGCTTACACATGTACCTTAGGTATGTGCTGATGGCAATTGTAGACCGATAATATAGCAATGCAAGTGATGATTACCAACAAAGTGTGAGATAATTAAGTTCGAAGTTACGATTTAGTAATATGGCAATAGTTTATGCTATATCGACCAGAATACTTGTAGGAAGCGTGAGGTTTGAGGAGAAATGTGAAACAGCTGATTGAAATGACATACTGGGAGATTATAGAGATTTCATTGAAGTAATGCATGAAGTTGACGTCACGTATGGTTGTGCGCGGTGTTGAAAGAAACATGGAATTACGCATTTGTTTGGTTCATAGAGAGGGCATTGAACTTCGTCTGTAGGTTATGAGAATCTGCGACTTGTTAATATTATTAAGAATCAGTGTGGTATTTTATCGTAGTCGACAAGTTGGGAAACGCGATATATTTTTATGGAGGCTACGGTGTTTGTAATAGATTGATGTTGTGATGAGTATATGAATATGGTAATTGGAGGAAAGTTTCGAATTATGTTTAGTGATTTGAGAAGGTTTTACGCGATGCAGGACCATTGTGTACCTGCAATTTAAGTTATACCACACTACAAGTGAATTATATGATTTATTTGCGTAAGAGTGCCCACACCGCTGGAGCTAAACAAGCCAAGGTACGAACTGGATTTATTAGTATAGATGTATGCTCGTGACGCAATTATATTTCAGTATAGATGACTTATTTTGAATATTAGAATACTACGACTTTGAATAGCTGTAGTTAACCAGAAGCATTACGATTCCGATATATATGAGATTATGTTTTCCAAACCTCGCAGCTTAGCGCTTCCATGTTAATTGCAAGAAAGTAAAGTAGCTTGCATTGTGGTTGAATGTTATTGAAAGATAACTATTAAAAGGGACATTGAACCTATTTGGGCATGTGTGAGACAGCCAAAGATTAAGCTAAAGTTAGATAGATAGCTAGATCGGTTAATATTCTCCGTTTTTGAACGTACATTTCTTTAACGAACTTCAGCTAGGGAAAGGCTAGAGTAGGAGCCATATTTAACTGGCACTAGGAAAGAATGCCTTAGTTCGTAAGGAGTTTCAATGCACAACGAGATCGTTGCAACAAAATCATGTCTTCGGATTTTATTAAAACCTAACTTAATATATTCAGTTCTATTTTCGATTTCCTATAATTCACTCAGAACTACTTAAACGTATTCCAATTAATTCACACTTAATTTATTAATCTATTTGTGACGCATTGCGGATGGATATTATATCCATGTGAGACTGTTTATATACGACTAAAGAAAGTGAACTATCAGAACGAGATAATTGTGTCGATGTTATACTTACATTTCAAATGCGAGGTGGGCCTCAGATGTGTCCAGTGATCTGTTGTAAATGAGCAAATATTGAACTTCAACTTCACAAAGGAACTGATCATTTTAAATAATTTAAATACTGGATATTATTTCATTTTATTATACGAGCCAGCGCTGACTCATTTTCATTACGTATTTTCAGTTAATTTGAATAATGCGTTGCATTATATGAAATTAGTAATTTAATATTTTATTAATAAATATTTTGTTATTTTTCTAATTGCTGGTGTCATGAGTTCTTTAATTACTGTCTAGACTGTAAGTTAAAGATTAGCTAAGTAAGGTACCGTATAATTAAGTGTTTATTTAACCATGGCAAGTTTCTCTCGAGGTCAAATTTTAAGTAGGTTGCCGGCGATGATTATCATTATGACGTGAGTAACGATAGGTATCACCCGTGAGTTGGAATTCTCTTGGACTCACGTAAAGCGAATTCTACAGTAGGATTACATGTCCTACTTGCCATAAGTAAATCCTGAGGTATCCGCTGAGCGACTCCATTCGTCAAACTAGGCTGCCCAACGACGAGTTAGAAAATGGAGGTATCGGGCAAAGAATGTTTAACCCGGAGCGGTTGCACTGTGAAGTTTGGAAATGACGAACGTACTCTTGACTTTTGTTTTTATGCGTCCCTTTAAGGTTGGGCATATCTGGAGAAGGTTTTCCAGATTGAGCAATTTCTAGTTTCTCACATAAGCTCCTAAAACGAAACGGTTTGTACTCATGTATAAAATAAAACATAAATTTATACAACACAACACTACATATACTCTGAATTCTGACAACCATCCATATAGTACTAGGCATGCAAATGACTTTGCCTTATACAATGTTTGCTCTTATAAATATGGTATAAACAGCTTGAAGTTCTCTGCAATCCAGTTATTTAATAACATCCCTGTGGAGATAAAAACAGCACCAACTTTGGCAAAATTCAAACAAAGAGTCAAGCATTATTTTTGGGAAAGGTACAGTGCTGTTTAAATCAAAATATCAGATGTCATTTAAGGCATTCTCCCAAACAATCTTGCAAACTGTCCGGAACTATTCTTGTACCTCTAGAACTTTTATGTTATGTAAATGTAAATACTCTGTAATCTGTTCTTGTACCTCTGCAACTCTCAGTTTTGTATATATAGTGTAAATACTCTGTAATCAATTCCTGTACGTCTGCAACTTTTGTGTTATGTAATTGTAAATAATCTGAAATCTATTCTTGTACTTCAGCAACTCTTATGTAAATGAAAATACTCCATAATCCATTCTTGTGCCTTGCAACTTTCATGTTACGTAAATGTAAATACAGTCAGAAGTAATTCTCTGTAATCCTCATATTGATGATGTACATATTTTATATATTGTGTGTTGATATGTTCAACCATTTACTAATTATCTTATATACACAAACTATATTTTGATGTGTAAGTGCCCGCCAGTATGGAATGTCCTGTACAATTCCTATGTATGAGCCTGCAGGCTCGTTGGAATTAATTGAAATAAATGAATGAATGAATCGCAAATATTACGATAGTTGAAACTAATAAGAAATTACCGTACGGTATATTTCAATAATACTTCTACGAAAATACACAATTATGCACTCACGACACAGCACTGTCCACGTTGCATGTTATTATTATGAAAATCATTAGAACGTACGCCCATACAAACACGCCACATGGTCCACAACAACGCTGGTACCTACTATATAGTAGGCAAGTTTTTCTCACACTGTTACATTTAAGAAAAAAATAATTTTCAATTCTAAAATAAACTAGGTATTCGTACTTTTAAAACGTTCTTCACTGCTGTCAGTTATCACTCGCAAGAGCTGTTTCAGCAATAAGCCAAATAACAATAAATAAACGTATCATAAACCAGCACAAAGTTGCTTCACACTGCTACACCATGCGATCAAGCCGGGCAAGCGTTGAGTTATCGGCTTACCAAGCTCACTTTCTGGCGCAGTTACTACGCATGCGTCACTTTGAACTCAATGCTGGGCGAGCCAAGCGGTAGGTGTGTTGCGTACCCTCGCTAATGCAGAAATTCGTACTGCAGAATAACTTTACTGCATACTGCAGAAAATACTCTTAGTTTAAAAAATAGTATTGCCAACTGACAAGATAAAATTATTTGTTGCACTTACAGTTTCATTAATGCTTACTTTGCTTCTCAAGTCCAACGGGTAAGCCCGGCTTAGCCTGCATATCCACAATGCACGCTACTGCTACACAGAGTAGGTAGAGAGAGTGATCCGGCGTGTATTTATTGCAATGATGTTGACGATGAACTTAACACATTTTGTGGATGTTATCATTGGCCAACACAGAGAATATGTTTAGAAACTGAGCAAGGAAAATTGACGCCAGAAACTATTGTGCAGGTGATGCTACGAAACCAAGAATCTTGGGATCAGGTAGCAGTATATGTAGAAAGCATTCTGAGTCAGAAAACGAGGGATTTGAATGCTCGCGAACGGCAGTAAAGGAGAAATAAAGGAAGAAGAAACCTGAGAAATTACAAGCACGACACCGCCCTGAAGTAATGCAAGAGCGGTTCCGGGGCGGAGATATACGTCGTGGGAAAAAGGTGTGCGAGATTTAGTGAGTAGGAATCTCACACGCTTGTGGAGTGCGGACCCTCACAAGTGTTTCATTAAAGATTTCTTACACTGCCACGTAAAAATATTATTATTTTTATTATTGTTATTATTATTATTATTATTATTATTATTATTATTATTATTATTATTATTATTATTATTATTATTATTATTATTATTATTATTATTATTATTATCTTTGGTCACTTCATTTAGTCAGGGTGTCTTGATTTTTCCATTCCATTAAGTAAGCAGCTGGTTGGTCAGTATTGTTGGATTCATCCTTGAAATATGACCACTGGTGATTAAATATCTCTTCCTGGCCACGTCTGTGATCATTTCACTGTACCTGTACAACTCGTGGTTTGGTATTGAGGGAAAGGCACTTATTATTGTAAGTGTTCTTGGTTAGTAGACATGCTAACTCTACTTTGTTCATCCAGTTTATTAGTGCTGCTCCTTCTCCAAGATACTCAAACTTGTTGACGTTCTCAATTTTGCCCAGTTCCCGTTGTAGTTCACTGGGGACATCACTGATATTGGTGAGGTATTTTGTTTTATCTAGTGACACTTGTAATCTCACCTTGGGGGCCAATGACCTAGCTGTTAGGCCCCTTTAAACAACAAATATCATCATCTATCATCAATCCCTTTTTAGCAGCCTGGTGCCTAAGTATATTCAGCTGCTTTACTGCTATTTCATTTTAGCTTGCCAGAAGTGCCACATCATCTGCAAACACCAGACAATCCACCGTTAGACCCTCTCGTTTGTATCCCAAGTAAACCCCACTGGGGACTTTGGGTTTATCTAGCTTCTTCTGGCACTCTCTGATGACCTTCTTCAAAGCACAGGTGAGATCATACCCCTATCTAACTCCTGTCCATATCTCAACGCTTTCTGAGAGTATTCCTCTGACCTCTACTGACGATGATGTTGGTGGTGGTGATTATTACCATTATTATTATTATTATTATTATTATTATTATTATTATTATTATTATTATTATTATTATTATGTGCGTATGGACCCAATGGATCACGCAAAGCTCTAACGATTCTGTTTTCTGAGTTGCCAAACAGCTCTCATCCTTTCTCCGCGGATCCTTTTTCGTTCTTCTGTCCACTTTGCTCCAGTCTTCTTTTTCACTTCTTTCTCTGGTTGCACTTTCCATACATTAATTTTTTTCCTGTAGAGGTTTCTGTCTGCGGTGTCAGTTGAGTTCACCTGGGCTTTTTCCAGATCCTTCTTCACTTCCAGTACCCATGGAATATTTTTTAGATGTTCTATGTACGTGAGAATCTTGTGTGTCAGTCTACTTGCCGGCAGTCTGCGAACATGCCCATAAAATTTCAGACGTCTTTTGCGGATGTCTGCTGCAATGTTGGAAAGCTCTTCTGTCACTTTGCGTGACCTCAGTCTATATCCATTTTCTGTTTTTTGGAGGCCGAGAATTTTCCTCAGGATTCTTCTTTCTTTTTTTAAAATGTTTTCTAGGTCACCTTTCCCATTTAGTGTAAGGGTCTCGCTGGCATATAAGACTTCGGGCTTGGTTACTGTATTATAGTGTCTGATCTTTGCATGGCGGGACAAGCACTTTTTATTGTATATGTTGTGAACCTTACCGTAGGTTTTCCGAAAATTTTGTAAGCAAATTTTTCAGAAGTTCCGCAAGGATGCCATCTTCTCCGGAGGTCCTACTGTTTTTAAGTTTGAGGATGTGGCCGCGGATTTCTTCCTCTGTCAGTGGTGGAGATTTTGGGAAAGTGTGCCTTGGGGGTTCTTGAGGGAATCTTGTGAGGCGCTGTGTATACTACTAAAACGAACTTGCAAATTAGGTTGCTAAATCATAGTATTGTTCTGATTTCAAATAGTTTCAAACTTTTTATATTGCATTAGTAAAGCTATGAAAACCTGAAACAATCTCTTCAGGACCAGAAGCATTTATTGTATACTTCACAGTTTCAGCACTCGACCAAGCTACTGGCACACACCTGGCAGAGAATCCTTGTCCTCTTCGACAATAGGGCAACTATTAGAACAAGCATCCAAACATTGGGATAACCGTGAAGCCATAGTATCACTACACCAAGGACATCGTCTTAGTTTTAAAGATGTGAATGACCAGGTAAGTTAAATGTTGATGCTCTCATTATCACACTTAGTGAGCTTGCCTAAAAAGAATGCAAATTACATGAACAATAAGAAAAAAATTGAAAATTATATATTTTGAGTTTATGCTATCTGAAGGATGAAAACTGCAAGTTTCCATGAATATTTAATTGTTGCCTCTGTGGAAAGTGCTATGTGAAATATTTCATCTTAGAACTTTGGTCAGTAAGATTCTGTCATCTAAGGACATCTAATGTGGAAAGATTATATTCTCAGTATTTTGATTGTAAGGAATAGTGACAGATTGTTTATCAGACTGTCCATTCATAGAGTATTTTACAGATTTCATTACAATGGCACAAAGGTCTTTCTATTATGATATATTAAAAATAGTTTGGAGTATTTGAAATACATGTAAAGGATATAGTTTCCTCTCAAATCTATATACCGGTATATAAAATAAGAGTTTTGTCTGTACATTGGTCAGTATTTGAAAATAATGGTATTTCTGTAACAGTCATGTCCACAGTAACAAGGAAATACACTTTTTACTTTTCCGTAATTTCTGCCTGTCTGTCTGCACATGCATCACGAGAAAACGGCTGGAGAGAATTTAATGAAAATCGGTATGCAAAGTCGGGGAATAAGCCACTATAATCTAGGCTATAAATCATTCTATTCACGCTGAGTGAAATGATAGTTTAGGGGGAGGCCTGAAATTTAATTCTCAAATATTTATATTATTAGTGGTCCTATCGTCCGACTCGTTGGCTGAATGGTCAGCGTACTGACCTTCGGTTCAGAGGGTCCCGGGTTCGATTCCCGGCCGGGTCGGGGATTTTAATCGCTTCTGATTAATTCTTCTGGCTCGGGGACTGGGTGTTTGTGTCCGTCCCAACACTCTCCTCTTCATATTCACACAACACACTACACTACCAACCACCACAGAAACACGCAATAGTGATTACATCCCTCCATATAGGGTTGGCAGAAGGGCATCCGGCCGTAAAACAGGGCCAAATCCACATGTGCGACACAGATCGCACCCGCGACCCCACAGGTGTGGGAAAAGCGGTAGGAAAAGAAGAAGAAGTGGTCCTATCGATAAACACTACATAACTAAAGGCATATAGAATTAAATTTCCAAACATTTATGTCTTATACTTTTTTACCATACTGGCTATGATGACACAGATATTCATGAATTTATATTTTTGTTACTAAGGCCATATCAACGCCGAACCACGAGAAAATGGGTTAACAGAATTTAATGAAAATTGGTATATAGAGTCGGAGAATAAGAAGCTACAGTCTAAGTTTTAAACAATTTTATTCACTCTGGATGAAATTGTAGTTTAGGTCCTATCAAAAAGTACTACATAAGAAAAGTTATAGAGAATACAATATCCGATCATTTATGTTTTATTCAGTTTTACCGTACCGACTATGATAAGAGTGGTATTTCAGAGTCGAAAGGAAACTGAATGTGAAGGCCTACAATATCGAAAGCGCATAACATTGATCAACAATAACATTACATTGACCATTGTTTGTTGTGATGTTCTTTGTGTCTTATGCTGCCACTCAACTCCGATAGATGGGATTATTGCTGAGTACCGAGTATAACAGCCTGACTGGGGAGTTGGAAAACTTTCTTCTTTAGCATGCAATTCCTCTGGTTCATACATTTCCTGATACTGCTGGTATGTAACACACTGGTTCATCATAGTATGCCAGCTATTCAATCCCTACTCTGACACACTGTTCCGAATGAGCAGTGTGCACACTTAAGGCAGAGGCTCACTTAATAGTACAGGGTGCGCACAAATGATTGGAGCGGTTTCAAAAAATTCCTGTTTGTTTATTATTTGTTGTAACATTACAAAAGTATGTAGACAGAGAGAAAAGCTCACAAAGTTCTTTTATGAGCCTACAAGTGCTCGATATGTCCTCCATAGTCACTTCATGAGTGACTCTACACACATCAGCTCTAGTCAAGTTCGTCCCACACCCGACATAGCACGTCACTGTCAATTTGACCAAAGGCTCTGATGATGTGGGCCGGTAGTTCTGTTAGATCAGCCGGTAATGGTGGCGTAAACACTGTGTCATCCACATAACCCCATACGAAGAAGTCACAAAGGGGTTAGGTCAGGAGAGCGTGGAGGCCATGACATGAGGGAGTTATATTCATTCCCGATACGACCGATCCATCTTTCTGGAAGTCTGCTGTTCAGAAAGTCATGATCTACATGGAAAAGAGGTGGAGCACCATCCTGTTGGTAGATGAAGTTCATGCTATCGGTCTCCAACTGTGGCATGAGCCAATTCTCCAGCATGTCCAGGTAGATGTGCCCTGTAATGGATTTTTCAGCGAAGAAGAATGGACCATAAACTTTAAAGTTCAAGATGGCCCAGAAAACATTAAGCTTGCGAGAGTCACAAACGTGCTGCACACAGGTACGGGGTTTGTCAGTCCCCCAAATTCGTACATTGGGCCTGTTAACTTTACCACTTAGAAAAAATGCTGCCTCATTACTGAAGACAAGGTTGTCACAATATTCATCATCGTCCATATGCTCCTGAAAACTTGTAGAAAACTCAAAATGGTTCACTTTGTCAGCCGGTGACAATGCTTGGAGCAGATGCAAATGGTAAGGGCGCATCTGCAATCTTTTCTTTACGACTTTTCAAACGGTCAAACGAGGCATGTTCATTTCCCTGCTTGCTCGACGAGTTGACTTTTGCGAGCTACGTTCAAAACTGCTTCCGCACAGCTCAACCGTTTCTTCAGGGACACCAGGCCGGCCTGTTGATTCCCTTGCATAGACATCCTGTGGTTTTGAACTGTTGATACTATTGGCGAATGGAGTTGGCACTGGGTGGATCTTTCCGATACTTTGTTTTAAAGTTTCGTCGCACGGTTGTCACAGATTGGCTGGAATGAAAAACCTGAACAGCATACACTTTTTCACTGTTAGTCGCCATCTTTGCAACTGTTGGAGTAGAGGACGCATCATGTTTGCCGGATGTTGCAACTGTTGCGCTCTCGCGGGCATTGGGGAAAGCAAAATGTATGGAGGGCTATTCAAACAAAACAAAACTCTGAGGGATACTTGCCTTACAACATCAAACACCACCATATCTATAATAATATGGCTAGATATTATTGACAAAACCGCTCAAATCATTTGTGCGCACCCTGAATTAGTAGATTGACCGGTCTGGAATTATAATTGAGGCCTATTCCAAATTATAGCACCACAATTCACTAAATAACTCAAAATTCAACCCTGAAAAGAGCCGTTTCTTAAGAAAAGCTTCTTCCTCTTCACTTTTATTAAATTCTACATTCATTTAATTCCAAATTAGCAGTGAAGAGGGGGTTTCTCCTCTGGCTTCGAGGAAAAACTTGTCTCCAAGTCAGATAGTTCTTCCCGCCGCCAGTGTAGCGAATTGAGATTTTCCGACTCATCGGGTACTCCTAGGAAACAGATTAGTAAAAGGGCATAGTTCTTATCCTGGGAATCTCCACTATTCAACCCCCAGACCCCGGAAAAAGACGATGAGTTTTCACGGATCATGGCTCTCTGCGGCTTGGTCATTCCAGCTCTGGAACTTTGGACTGTTAGATCGGCAACATAGTACCGTTTGTTAAAAGTGAGAAAATGTGTGGTTTTTCATTTGATCAAGTATTTCATATGAAAGCATTGCTTTTAATCGCACCATTTTATGTAATTCCTACTGATATCATTGTAATGACCTAAGTTCATTTCAGTTGGGAAAACTACCAAGACAGTCTTTCTGAGGATGTGGGAATCGAACCCACCTCTACTCAATTGACCTCCCGAGGCTGAGTGGACCCCGTTCTAGCCATCGTACCACTTTTCAAATTTTGTGGCAGAGCCAGGAATCAAACCCAGGCCTCTGGGGGTGGCAGCTAATCACTCTAACCACTACACCACAGAGGCGGAATTCAGAAGAAATTTCTTATAATCTGAAAATTAGCTTATCCAAACAGTCGCTGATCCCAGTTAGTTTGGATTAGCGAGACTTTGGCTTTTATAAAGCTGAGTATATGTTAAGATTACGTAGAACAGTCAACTATGTCTCCAGAGATGAAGAGATATATTCTCTATATTTATAATGTATATACACAGGTTGTGTTGATTCTACTTTTATCACAGTTGTTTTACAAAACTATCTATCTATCTATCTATCTATCTATCTATCTATCTATCTATCTATCTATCTATCTATCTATCTATCTATCTATCTATCTATCTATCTATCTATCTATCTATCCATTCTCATATCTTTCTCTGCTCGCACATAGTACTGTCACAGCTGTGCGGTTAGGAGCGCGCAGCTGTGAGCTCGCATCCGGAAGATAGTGGGTTCGAACCCCACTGTCGGCAGCCCTGAAGACTGTTTTCCATGGTTTCCCATTTTCACACCAGGCAAATGCTGGGGCTGTACCTTAATTAAGGCCACAGCCGCTTTCTTCCCATTCCTAGGCCTTTCCTATCCCATCGTCGCCAAAAGACCTATCTGTGTCGGTGCGACGTAAAGCAACTAACAAAAGAAAGTACTGTCAGTGGTGTATACTGAGGACTACCAAGACTATCAGTGAAGCCCAAACCTCAAATGCGAATGATAGAAATCTAAAGCACATTATAATGTAAGCATCCGACACACTGTTCCATTTACAAACCTTTAAAGCAATGAGAAAAACGTTGCACGTATTTCTGAGAACAAGGCTTCGGAGACTGCTATTGCAGCCCAGACTCTCGTCCCTTTCCCCTTGACTCATCTTATGCGGCTTGCTGCTGTATGCCTGATAGGCGCGGGGACCGTAGGGGGATAGGTGTGCTAGGCTTCGGTCCGTCAGATTGCCACTGCTAAATATCAACCATGCGTTAATCATCGTATATACTTCTCCACCTCATCCTTCTAACTTTGATAACATAGTGCTGGTATTTCACTCCCGTTTACTTCTACATCCTTGTAAGAAGACGCTGCAGGGCTTCTGTTATAGGAGTAATATACTTTCATTGTTATAGGTGAATCTGCTAAAATGAAAAGCAATCTTTCAGGTTTAGTGTTCTCTTTTGTTGGTTGGTGGAGCGGAAGGTACACTTCAACCCCGCGCTTTTAAAAGAAGCGACTTGAAGAACGTTATCTATCATACAAAACTTGAAACAGCTAGTGCAGGAAGTTGGGACATTGATCAACAGATGTCACTCCTAAATGATGGAGTAATATGCTATTCTAAAGTTTCCTAAATTGACTACCGGTATATTTCGTTGTTTTGTTGTATCACTGGTTTCAAGAAATTTGGACTTTTTTCCATAGATGTCTCTAGTCAAAAACTGAGGTCATGCATTCTGGTACAAAGTGGAATAACTAGAAATTTAAAGAAGTTTTGTGTTTAGAGGTTTTCTCAACTGAACTGACTTTCATTATTTTTGATACTTCAAGGTTTGCAAAACTTCCTTCTCATCCCGCCAGTTTTGGAGTCTGGAAAATCACAAATTTTCTGTATTTATTTTTCAGACTGTCAAACGTTTCTTGTACCTATTTTATCCGCCAATAAAGATGAGAGGGTGTGTCCGGATTTAGTCCAGAGCCTACTTGAAGCTTCCTCTCGGGTATAAAAGCTGTAGCTTTTTCGAGCTAACTTGTCTTTCTGATCATCGTCTAACTGAGTGTGTGTGTTAGGACAGGAGGCGGGGGCCTCAGTCTTCGGCAGGCAGAACATCAGCTAAGGTAATGGCCAACAGTTTTTCCATCTAAGTAGTTATCTCCGCAAGCTGACTCAAGGGGAAGGTTCCAATCTTTAATTATGTAACAGTCAGTTCCTAAACTGTAAACTTTCTAATGTGAAAGTTCATGTGTAAGTCCTAAGGACTTAAACTGTAAATCAGGGATAGAGAGTGTGCTACCCTCTTGAATTCCCCTTCAATTTATCTTGAGGAGACTACGATTTTGTAACCATTTTTCTCTTGTAAATCATACGTTAACTTTTCCTCCTAGTCAACTCACTAGTATGGGATTAGCCTCTACATTGTCGGGCCACACGCCCAAGTAGGGTTTTAATTTCTGATTTCGAGGAGTGCAAGTGTACGTTTCTGTACATTTTGTGTTTGGGCCAGTAATGTAACCTGTTCTTCTTCACAAAGGCCCGGTAGTATGGGTACTAAGATACCCCTATGTAATATAAAAGGTAATTAATATGGCATTGTAAATTGTAGGTGGAGCCTAGAGAGGCCTAGAAATGTAATTCTACTGAGCAAAGAAGCTCTAATACCTAATGTAAATTTAAATGTTGCCTTAATCAGGCTGTAAGGGTTGGAAGCGCAGTCTCCTTGGTTGAATTTGTAGAGCATGTAAGCTCTTTTCTGGGAATGTAATAGATAATTGTGTAATATTGAGTGGTGCCTTTCCGTAAATTGTAACCATTGGAGCAAAGTGCTCTTGAAAATTGTCTTTGGAAGATATCTCTCCTTTTCTACTGGTCTAGTGCAACAGTTGTGATGTTGGGACCTTGGTAAATGATGAGCTTGAACCTCAAATTGTAACTAGTCTTTTCTGGGTTTTTACTGTTTTTTTCTATTTTGTACCTAACTGCCTGTACCTGAAATTTTGTTTGTTAAAATTTAAATTCTGAAAAGGAATCTAACCTTTATTTTAAACTTTTAAATTAATCTTTGACTCTCATAGCTAGACCCAATCCTGTCCGCACCTTCTTTCACCTCTGTGATCCATGAAAACACCGTAACAATTGGAATCGAATCTGTGGCCATGGTTCGGACACCACAACTGATCTTCAGAGGAAGCTGATTAACCAGTGAATGATGGGTACGACCACTGTAAAATTCAACATTTTAATTTAATGATGATGATGCTAATAATAATAGTGCATGGCATCTGTATAGGCTTGGTGGTGACCTAATGAGGATAAAATGAATGGCGAAGACATCATAAACACCCATTCCCCAAGCCATGAGAATTAACAGTATGAGGGGATCGATTCTGAAAATTGAACCAGACCCATCGGACAAAAGGCAAACATTCTATCCATTTAACCATAAAGCCGGGCTTCAATTTGCAAAATATTAGGCTACTATCTCGACTGATCAGGCGTCGAGTATTGGCATTGGCAGAGGCCAGGGCAATAGCTTGTAAAACAGCCTTGACAACACAGCAGGCTTCTCCGTTGACTATTGGCTGCAGCTCAAAACGCTTAAGGCTTGACGTTCACTAAACCAACTATCGAAAAGGGGTAACCTAAGTCTAGTGGTAGCCCACTTCTTGATCACAGCATACGCCACCGAGTACTGTATATATTTAAATTTCAAATGACATTGAACTCTTTAAAATTCATTTGACCATTATTAGTTTTGTTTTATTGACAAAGGCATTTCTTTCAAGAAATAAAGAAAAATTTCTTTTTGTATACAGTGTCTAAAATTTTCTCTTTTACTCATAGGTATACAAACTAGCAGCTGGTTTCTTGGAGCTGGGTCTGAAACGTGGTGAAATGCTGGGAATTTGGGGGCCCAACTCATTAGAATGGTACCTTACAAACTTGGCTGCAACTCGTGCTGGTCTCATTGCCGTGAGTAATAAAATGAATGAAGAAATTGCTTTGGTAATATTATCATGATTGAGGAAAAAAAAGGCAGTTTTGACACAAATACAGTAATGTCTTATGGCTGGAGGTCATCTGAAAATTTGAGTTACAGAAGTTAGCATGATGGAAGTGTAACCCTCGCAACCATGCAGGCTGTGATGTAAGGTATGGATGGATGGCAAGACAATGTTACCTAGTGGTAATCTGAAATTAGCAGCCATTGATGGATGGCTATGATAATTTGATTTATGCAAGGGAAAAGTGGTTTCTTTTATATTTGTTCAGTTTTAAAACGGAGCCTGTGACTTATTTTCTTATGTCTGATATGTAGGGAAACAAAGATAAATAATAAACAGACCCATAAATAATGTCTATGCCTGAAAAATAAAAATAAAAAGATTCCCAAGAAAGGTAAAGGGAATTTCTGAATGGATAAACTACCTACTTATGTACTACCAGGATATGCATTGGAGAACTAATGATATTTGTGAATGATACCTAACATTTTATTGCAGTTTTTAAATAAAAAATGGACAGTCTGATGTTTAGTACACTCATACTTTTTCCATACCTGTCTTGTAGATTAATAACTCATGATATTCTTCTTTTACAAGATACATATATACAGTACCTATATATTAATTTATTTTATTAATTAACCCTTTAACCGATTGATCAGACGTTCCGAAAAAATACTTTCCAAGTTATTTATTCGTTTTTATAATGTATAATACATATTTTGGACTAGTATTGGATTAAATAAGACTATATAAAACAAGTTTAATTGAGGAACTTACTGCAGAGTGGCTTGGTGGCCAAGCGGCAATACAGCTCCCGCAGGCGGGTAATGAAACCCTTACTATTTTACCGGAAAAAGAAAAAAGGAACGCAACTGCTCCATATTCAGAAAGATTAGTACTAGTCAAGGTGGTAAATGGAAAAAAAAGACCAGATACACTTGTAAACAGTGTAAGAAGGGTGTACACCTTTTGTGCCTCCCTAAGCACATTTGCTAGAACACGTCAAAAACATTTGTAAATATTAGTAGTTAGTTTCTTGTATCATATTTTTAAGGCAAAAGGTGAATTTTTGAGCAAGAAGTCTGTGTGCAATTGATATTAGTAATCATTTTTTTTTACTTAAAACGAACCAGGAACTGCAGCATTTGCATATAATGTAAGATTAGAAATTTCATGTTAATGTAAGAATAAAAAAAATACTGTAACTGTAATATTGTACATAAGGCTTTATTTTTTATATGTAGCATAGGAAACACTACCTTTCTAAAATAATGCAGCTTTTGATAGTAAAAATATTGTTTGATCATGAAATACTTCTTTTTCAAAGAAAGGAAATATGTTTTTGAATTATCACTTCATAAAATAAACATTTATAAATTAAAGGTGCATTAATTTACATCAACAAAATGCCTAAAGCATTACCTTCAAAACAAAAAAATGCCCATCCAATTTACATAAATTAAACAGAAGGTATTACGAATAATTTACTGCGAAGTAAAAAGTGCTCATTAGGCCTTGGCGGTATAGGACGTGGACACGCGTATGAGGCTGGCGGTCAAAGGGTTAATTCCAAAGAGCCAAGGACTCATATAGGCGTACAGGAATTGTACAATACAATTCGGTAAGCTTCTACAATTAATGAATCACTAATTACTAGATTATGAATATTTTCCCTCATTATATGACAGATATTACCTTTCATGGTTTGATGGAAAGAACTTCAATTGCTTTATTCATCATTTACATCATTTTGACATCCAGTTTTATCAGTACCTATTTGAGATGGAAAGCATATTTAAGAAATCAGTCTTTTACACTCAGTTTGGATTACACTTTATATTCCAGCCCTTACGGAAATTTAAAGAAGAGCCTCCGTGGCTCAGATGGCAGCGCGTCGGCCTCTCACAGCTGATTACCATGGTTCAAATCCCGGTCACTCCATGTGAGATTTGTGCTGGAAAAAGCAGAGGCGGGACAGGTTTTTCTCCAGGTACTCCGGTTTTCCCTGTCATCTTTCATTCCAGCAACACTCTCCATTATCATTTCATAGCATTTATCAGTCATTAATGTCACCTTGGGAGTGGCGACGCCATTGTAATAATAGCCTATATCTGGTTCATTCATTACATCCCTGACCCGGTCAAAGACTGGAAAACAGGCTGTAGGTTTTCATGGAAATTTAAGTACTGTATACAGTCTGAGAATGTGAATGTGAGCTGGACAATCTTACATCTCAGTTTGACACATTTTCAACTCAGTAAATATTGATTCTGTACTCTCACAAATACAGCTAGAAATAATCTAGGTCAGTGATGGGCAGGGTTGCTGTGGATGGGCCAACAGCGGCTGCCGACTATATGCACACAGCCTATGGGCTGGAATTTGTGACATCACAGATATGCCTACGATGATAACAACATAGATTGTTTTGCAAGGCTTCCTTCTGTGAAACATTCTCTTTCACACTGTGAACTTGAAGAACATTCTGAAATACTTCTTTGTCTGCAGGGACAGTTCAAATCAGGATTCCAGGAGCTGGACAATCTTACATCTCATTTTAACACATTTGCAACTCAGTAAATAATGATTCTGTCCCTTCACAATTACAGCTAGAAATAACTGACCTCCATGTGATTGGGAGCAAATGGACAAATTTAGAAACAAAAATGCTCTTCAGAGATTATTGCCAAAAGTTCCCTTGTTCAAGGTTTCCACATTTACAGTATATAACCATGAGACTAAAATGTTGTATGTGTCTGGTACAGTTTACTCTTGTGAGCAGTTATTTTAAGTTGTGTATAGCATAGTAAAGTATAGTACAGTGTATTTACTCATCCATTAAACCAAATATTGATACACATATAAAAAGTACATTTTGATATTGGAGAGGGTACTAGTAAGTAGTTGGGTCCAAAAACAAATTATCCAATGAAACCCTGGAGGTTGTTCTTAGGCTAAAATGTATGCAGAACATTACTCCAATTACAGTATTGAACTTGCTTTAGGGCAAAACAGTAGACAAACAATAAGAGAATAACAGACTTATAAAAGCAAACAGGTTGTTTTAAGCATAGGGTTAATTTCGTGAATATGCACAAGAATACTTTTATAGTACGGTATTTAAAATGATCATAATGCAAATCTGTAAATAGCCTATAGTTTAATATTACTCTAAATTTATATCTCTGCTAATTTGTTACATAAATTCCTTAATCAATTACATAATTCATGTAATGACTATTGCATGTCAGTGATGCATTGAAGACAAAGTGAGAGTCCTGCGTACATCCACACTACAGGGAGAGCGAGAGCCTACATATTATATTGTTTGGTACATGAATTTCTCATTCTGATCAGTGTGCTTCATGCTTGTTGAATTTGAATTTTTAGTTATTATTTCTATTTCCATTGCTCTTAAATATCACTCAAGAAATTTAACCTTAATAAAGTATCCTTTTGTTTTCAGTTGCCTATGGCTATTTTTTTTCCTTTTCTGTGCAAGGAAAATTCAATCTGCAAATTCCTAGTCACTTGAAGTCATAAAATATCTGCAAAGAAAGCTACTAACCTTACTTACACAGCATCCCAGTGAGTGTGTACCCAGACAGTTCCAGGGTTAAACAGTATATTGGATGGCCTAAGGTGTCTAAACACAATCAGGTGAGATGGCGTGGGAGGACATCAGTAGACGAATAAGTTTGGATGGTGTCTTTAAAAGTAGGAAAGATCACAATATGAAGATAAAGTTGGAATTCAAAAGGACAAATTGGGACAAATATTTGTTTATAGGAAGGGGAGTTAGGGATTGGAATAACTTACCAAGGGAGATGTTCAATAAATTTCCAATTTCTTTGCAATCATTTAAGAAAAGGCTAGGAAAACAACAGATAGGGAATCTGCCACCTGGGCGATTGCCCTAAATGCAGATCAGGATTGATTGATTGATTGATTGATTGATTGATTGATTGATTGATTGATTGATTGATTGATCGATCGATTGATTGATTGATTGATTGACTCAAAATAAGTCCAAGCTGTTCGGTCCATTTCTGTGTGTTAGTAACTAGTATCCTCATTCTTAGGACCACTTACCAGGACACTCAGCTGCCCACTGTCCATAGTTCATAAAAAAAGCATCAGCAACATTAATTTTCTTTAACTGGAGATGAATTCTTTCACCCAGGTGAGCATCAATCCTGCTTATCAGATCTCAGAGCTAGAGTACTGCCTTACCAAAGTTGGAGTAAAGGCTCTGGTGACAGATGAAAGTTTTCTAACTCAGAACTACACAGAGATGGTGAAGACCCTTGCACCAGAAATAGAATCCTGTCCTCCTGGCAGACTGAAGAGCAAGACACTACCTGAACTAACTTCAGTTATTGTCACAAGTCAACAGAATTTGCCGTGAGTAATTTGGCTAGAAAATTCAGTTACAGTAAAACTTGTTCAAAGAGGAATTACGAAGGACCAAATTATTTTTCTGAGCTAGACAACAGACAAGTTTCTGCATTACACAAAACATGCATTTTTTGCCTTAAAATAGTAAACAGTAATTTAAATATTACTTAGAGCTTACCCATATCTGTCTACGCATGACGCTTGGCTATCCAGATTGATGTACCTGTACATAGTGGTATAGAACACTGATTTGTTAATTGTTATGATTACTGTGCTTTATTATTACATACAGAATGATACACAGTATATCATTTTGGCCCTATCACAATGCAATATTATACTATTTCAGAATACTGGATATACTTATTTCTATCATAAAAATCTATACAGTACTTCACAATAAGCTTTTTCCCACAGATCAATCATATATAATCAGATCTAATCATATCATTCTGGATGCAGTCCTGAGCTGAGCATATTAATTCAAGAAGAGTGGAAGAGTTATATGTAATGGCAAATTGCTTTACATCACAAAAGCACTGTAGGCCTGTTGGTGAGTTCAAATCTTCTTTTGATCTTCATCTTCTTGCTCGTATTCATCTTCTTCCATTGCCTCATCCTTTCTCATTGCTATAAGGGCTGTAGCTGATTCAAAAATATGGTGTGTCGTAAGTTGTTCATCACTTCGAATGAATTTCTATGCCTCTCAGGCAACGTTTCTTGCTTGACGCAAGTTGCATATTGCTGATGTACTTTTAAGCACTTCATTTGTTCCACCATCCGTATTATCACTCTCTCCAAACACGTGCATCATTTTGTCCAAACAAAGACATTGATCATACCAGCACCAGAAATGCAGAAATATTGTAGATAGGACTACATCAGTTCCTAATATTTTCTGCATTGTGCAAGTAGGTTTTAAAGAATGCAACACCCCTAACAATGGTGATAGAACGACGTTCTGAAGAGAACATCATAGGGAAGTGCGCACCAAGACAAATTTAAAAAGTAGCAAATGAAAGCAAAACAGTAAATAACACCTCAAAATAAAAATAAGGAAGCAAGGAAACAAGGAAGAGTGCAGGACCTTACCCATAATGGAAGGAGAGGAGGGGATTGAGGAACTACGAGGCAAAATTCAACATCAAAATGACACCAACATTTTCAAAAAATATAATAAAAATATAATTAATAAATAATAATTTACATTAAACCAACTTATGAAAAGAAAGAAAAATTCTGAAAAATAATGAAGTAATAGAAGAATAATAAATGTCCATTAAATAAATAATCTACATGTAAATAAGGTTAATTCTAAAGTAAATAAATTCATAACATTCCACAAACTACTCTGGTGCACCAGCTCCTTACCTTACACATTTTCGAAAATATCTACATGAAATAAAATTTTAGATTAACACCCGAAAAATGTGTTGTATGGCAAATCAAAAGCCTCCGACAGCACCCAGCAGAGGTTAAGTCCCCACAGTCCCCACATGAATAAGAACATTCGACACATCACATTAAAACACAAGGGAACACAAATCTCAACATAGTGTCATCACACAAGAACCCACAGAATAAGGACAATAGCCCAAATAAAAATAATATTAAAATCGCAGATGCAAAAGAAGGCTAGGGCGACGAATAAGACGCCCAAAACATATTAAAATGGAAAGAGCCAGTTAACTTCACAACACCGAGACCGAAAAACAAATATGACATGAGAAGAAAAACAATGCATTGTCATCCACACGGAGCACGAACAAGATGCTGATATCTCGGCCGATACCAGATGCAACAATAATAAGTTACATAATGGCCAAGCCCAGAGATAATAAACAACAATGGGATATGAGATAAGACCAAACCCAAATATCTCGCGCTAGGTGTGCCCAAGACCCTTGACGTTACAAAGTTATAGTTTTTAAAAAAATATGTTAATATTATGCGGGATTACACACATAATTAAGTAAATATCACTTTAAATACCCGCTATAGAAATAAAACAAGGAATTCCAACCCAATCCAAGAAATAGGTATCCACGAGAAATTAAAAGATTTAAAAGATTAATAATAATAATAAATAAAATAATAATATTTAAAAAATTAAAACTTAGTGCAGCATAGCATTAGCTTGAAACATGGACAAGAAGGCCAAAATACATGAAAGGATGCCCGAAAACCAAACAGAGAATCACAACACCAAACACTGGGGTAAACACGAATACCGCAGCATCAGCGATACATACAAAATTTTAAAAAGTAGTAACCGCACTTGCATCCAGGAAATAACACAGAAAACTTACACAAATGCACAGGTAAACAAAGAATACCAGGGAAAACAATGTTACACCAAGGCAAGGGCAAATTTCAAAAGTTACGCAGACAATAATGACCTTCACAGCAACACATGACGTTCACTTGAAACTAGAACGCAATAACACCAAACTTAGATAAAATTCAAATCATAGTCACACCCCAAGAAAACAACATTAACACAAATAAATTAGAACAGCGTACTTATAAAGAGGTCATATGACTGAGTAACCGACGTGTTTCGAACCAACACTAATACACTCACTAGTAATTATGTAATAAACTTACATACTACACCACACAACTATACTAATATAATAGAAGAATATTAAGGCAAGTACAGTCCCCTGCTGGGGCAGTTATACGTCCTTAGCCAATACCCAAAGGTAAAATCATAGTTTTTGTGTGTAGGTAAGCACTCCATTATTAGCAGTCAATCATCCGCTTCCGTTGAAGCCAACCAGTCGACAGACACACGCAGATCAAGGCCACAAGAAGCGACACACTGTCCAGCCCCGCAGCATGCTCTGGTGGACTCCGTCAAAGCACACCTTGCGGTAACAAAGATCGCACATAGATAGCGCAAGAGTACATGTTGCTGTCTACAGTACGATCGAACACACTACATATAACTTGCAGAAACGTCACGCGCTATCATGTCCCAATAGCCGTACATCCAATGAGTAGTATTATCATCCACTTAGTCACATAGTGTTGAATTCCAGTTTCAAATAGATAATGGCAATATTACCAAACATGACATCGGCACATTATCAATAAAGCAGAGTCCAACAGTAAAATGCTTAATCCACAAAATGTTACTTGTGTGGATAGTTCACACAATTTAATAAATGTCGCGTAGACAGTTGATAGTCCAACGCCTCAAGAATTCCTCCATTTTTAGTTTCTCTTTCCACATTGAGGAGATTCTGCATTATACAAAAGTAAGAACATTATAAGGCTGTAAGCTTTACCGGAACCAAGAAAATATTCCATAGTGAACAAGTTTCTGCTTTATTCAAATTCCACTTTGAGCACCTTTTACTGTATCTCTCAGTTATGTATCTACTGTACCAAGGTCACTATTTCCTAAATCAAACTGCTTAACTTCAAAAGCCTTGTCTTCTGACAGAATACATGTAAGATATCTGCTTAGAGTTGTCAAGGATTGTCTGGAGTAGAGTTTCCTAATTTTCTGACTCATAAATTTCTTTTGCATAGATCTGAATTGAGTCAACCCCTTATCAATATACATCATATTTAACAACCTTAAATTAAATGGGACTTCTTCTCTCTTCTCCGTCAGATTTGCTAGCAGTTTCTTTGATGCACCGGTGTTTGGTAGTGGCATACTTGTCCTGAGATCTTCTATGAGAAATGATTCCCTTGCGAGGAGATATACAAGTCTAGATCGTGTCGTTTTTGATACACCTATCACCTTCTTTATATAGTTCGCTTTCACCTTTTCCAAGGTTGATAAGTTCCTCGTTGTTAAATGTGTCCAGATAATTTCAATGCCATAAGTCATTATTGGAAGAATTTTTACTCTGAATAGCAAAAAAAATTCTTCCAATAATGACTTATGGCATTGAAATTATCTGGACACATTTAACAACGAGGAACTTATCAACCTTGGAAAAGGTGAAAGCGAACTATATAAAGAAGGTGATAGGTGTATCAAAAATGACACGATCTAGACTTGTATATCTCCTCGCAAGGGAATCATTTCTCATAGAAGATCTCAGGACAAGTATGCCACTACCGAACACCGGTGCATCAAAGAAACTGCTAGCAAATCTGACGGAGAAGAGAGAAGAAGTCCAACCAGACTTCTATGGCACAGGGGCAATGATAGATCGCTCGTGGACAAAAGCTAATTTTGAATTAAGACATGTCATTACAAGATTAGCAGTTCACGGTTTTCATCACCTACTCTGCAAATCAAAACACTTCCATGACCCAAGTATAGACTGTGAGTGCAAACTATGTGGAAAAACGTGTGAACAGTACCACATTGAATTCTGTACAAGAAGAACAATGTCTATACGTGATTATGCAAATATGTAACCCATCAATGTAACCTATATTCTCTGTTATGGCTATTTGGCTGCATTAAATATATTATAAATGGTAATTATGATAAATAAGTCTACCTCAAGATTCCCTCCAAAAATGATGTAGCAATGCTTCAAATATTGGAACTTCATAAGTTTAAAATAATAATTGTGATGATGATGATAGCAAACACTCGTAATCGAGTAGGTTTGTCTTCCAGGCAGGATGCCTCTTCATATATGCATTCGGAAGTGACTATACAGTCCAATGCGGGAGTTACACAATTTGCCACAGTGATGACCGGAAGTCCCAGGTGGAGCAGTCATGTTATTTCTATGTCTCCTCAGCACTTCTTTTTCTTTCCTACGTTGCCTCTTGTCATTCGCTGTATGTCGGCGGTTTTCTTCAAAAGACAGTGTGCCGTAATGGACTAGTGATCTCCAGGATGAACGGTCAAGGGCTAAGTTCTCCCAGTTATCAACATCAGTGTTACATCTCTTCAAGTTAGCCTTGATTACATCTTTAAATCGCTTCCTTTGACCGCCTACACAGCGTTTACCTACTGATAGCTCAGAGTAAAACACTTGTTTGGGAATGCGATTATTGGACATGCAAACTACATGCCCTGTCCATCATAGCTGGCACCTTAAAACCATCAATTCTATACTGATGGTGTGTGCCTCTTCAAGAATGCTGATATTTGTGCGCCTGTCTTGCCAAGTTATTTGCAGTAATCTCCTCAAGCAACGTTGATGATACTGTTCCAGCTTCTTAAGGTGTTGACTGTAGCATGTCCAGGATTCAGATCCGTAGAGTAAGGTTGGAACTATAACAGAACTGTACACAAGAATCTTTGTTGTGATATTGACATCATGATTGACAAAAACTTGAGATCTTAACTTAGCAAAGGATGCTCCTGCACAGTTAATTCTATGTTGGATATCTGAATCTATATTTGTGCTTTATGAGAGGGTGCTGCCAAGGTATGGGAAGGTGTTTACAACTTGAAGGCTCACTCCATCAATTGTGACATTGATATCTCTTTGACCTTCCCCAGGGGCTGGTTAGTACAGGATCTATGTTTTGCTGGTATTCAGTTTGAGTCCGATCTTGCTGTACGCAGCAGAAAAAGCATTCAGGATTATCACAAGCTCTTCTTGTGCCTGAGCTATGACAACATTATCATCAGCGTACTGTAACTCAACTAATGCTGCAGTTCCGCCTTTAAATGGCTCAAATTAAAAAGTTTACCATCCATCCTGTAAGTTATATGAATTCCTGGAGGGAGATCATCTCTGACAAGTTCCATGACAGCGGCAACATACAAGGTAAACAAAGTGGGGGCTATCACACAGCCTTGCTTAACACCGGTATTGATATGAAATGGCTCTCCAATAGAGCAGTTGCCAATGACAGCTGCCATCATATCAGTGTAGAGCAATTTCAAGATGGCAATAAATTTCTGCAGAAAACCATATAGAGCTAAAATTTTCCACAAAGCTTCTCGGTTCACAGAGTCAAATGCCTTAGTAAGATCAATAAAGGCAATATAAAGAGGTCTATTTTGTTCTCTACATTTTTCCTGAAGTTGACGAGCTGTGGTTCCTCTAGAAGGCCTTGTGGCTTTGTGACGCTTTGCTTGATTGACAGCATGCTTAACTTCATCTAGTGTTCATGGAGAGCCAAATTCTTCATTGATGGGAGCTTGTTTTAATATATCATACACCTGTTCATCAATAATCGAATCCTGGTTCAAGAGGTCTTCAAAATGCTCTTTCCACCTATTCATGATGGAGTACTGATCTTTTAAAAGTGTACTCTTATCGCTGGATCTAAGGATTCCTCCCAAAGGTGGTGGGATCATCATAAACAGCTTTTGTTGCTTGGAAGAACTGTTGTGAATCTTTATCTGCTAGATATTCCAACTCTTTTGTCTTTGCTGTCCATCATGCATTCTTGAGCTCACGGGTTTTTCTTTGGACATTTATTTTAATCATCATTGTTCATATCCCTTTTCCAGCTACAAGCAAGTTTGGATGTAAATGGCACATTTTTATTTTCCTCTATCCCACTACCATTGCTACACATCAACTGTGTGTTCCACTCCAAGATTCTTTTTATTATACTGTTCTGGATCAAATCCAACTGCCTTAGTCTGGGTCAATCTCTTATTCTCCTTCCTTCAGTCTTAGCATCAATCATTTGCTTCAGTATCCTTCCCTCTTCCATCCTCTTACAATGTTCAGAACATCTCAGTTAATTTCTCTCTGTCTGTCTGTGTCTGAAAGCTTTCCTACTTTGATTTTCTTTCTAACACCCTCATTCCTTACTCTATCCTCTCTCGTCCTTCCTGGTAAAATGCACTTCCCTGTTGTATATTTTCAGTGCATCAGTTTGTTCCTGAAGTAGTTGAAGCTTTCCATAAATTCAAGGTCTTGTCCTCCAGATTTTACAGTACCTTGCCCTTTCCTTTCTCCTCTAGTCAACACGATTGTCTTGCTCTTCTCCATGCTTATTTTCATTCCAAATACACCAATATACCCATCATTATGTCCAGTTGACCTTTCACTTCCTCTCCATTTGTTTCCACATCACAATGTCATCTGCAAACACCACCATTTGATGTAATTTAATGTAGTATGTAGGCTGGTACATACGCTGGTTGACAGTGTAAAGCCTCTAAAAGTGAGACTAAATGGTGGTGTAGACCTGTATAAAATGTATCATCATCATCATCATCATCATCATCATCATCTTCTTCTTCTTCTTCTTCTTCTTCTTCTTCTTCTTCTTCTTATTATTATTATTATTATTATTATTATTATTATTATTATTATTATTATTATTATTATTATTATTATTATTATTATTATTATTATTATTATTATTATTATTATTCCCCCCCTTACCTGTAGTGTCATGGATGAAAATTGTGTTGCATATGTGGATTTGGCCCTGTTCTATGGCCGGATGACCTTCCTGACACAAACCCTACATGGAGGGATGTAATCACTATTGCGTGTTTTTGTGGTGGTTGGTAGTGGTGGTGTGTTGTCTGAGCATGAAGAGGAAAAAGTTAGGACAAACACAAACACTCAGTCCCCGAGCCAGAAGAATTAACCAGACTCGATTGAAAACACCAACCTGGCCGGGAATTGAACCTGGGACTCCCTGAACCGAAGGTCTCAGTGCTGACCATTCAGCCAAGGAGTCGAACACCTGTATAAAGTGTGTTATCGGACAATAAAAGTACACATGCTAAGTGACACGTTCTTCCAGTGATATCTGAAGGAAAGAGGCTTCAATAGACACTGAGTAGGCAGAGGAGCTCAGAGAAGACTGGACTGAAACTTGAACAACTCAGTAAAAGAATTGAGAGGCAAAGGCAAGACATATGCTTTAGTAGCCATTTGAGCACTATATTAGACTTTAAATGTGAAAATTGAAGCAAAAAGACATTCATGGCGATTTATCCTGTAGATTTATGTACTTTCTTTATAGAAGAAAACTCCCAAGCCTTTCAGGTTATTGAGACTTTTTTTAAAAATTGTGTTCTTTTAATTAATGAAGTTAAAGAAATCATGCTCATGATCCATGATTTTTGTTTTATAATATTGATATAATTGTTCATTTTGCTTATTAATAAGTTATATCAAATGACAACTCTGAGTATCTATTTTAAGTGTCTCAATATACTGTAAGGTAGAGAAGTTATTTTATTTTGACATTTATGCATGAACTCTCACTAATTGGCTATGAGTTATCCTCAATTATTCAATTATACCGTATATGGTATGCATGTATCCATATGGACATTATCTGAAAATGTTCTTTATAACACTAGGTCTCTATTTTATTTCATTTCATCCTTTTCTAAAACTTAGGTACATGTTATGGATTCATTAATTATTCTAAAACTATTTGATTGTTGTTAAGTAGATTTTATGTTGGTCTTTGTGAATAAAAATCTGTTTGTAGAGGATTTCTCCAATACAGTGATGTTGTCAAGAGTGCCTCAGATAGTGCCATGGAAGAAGTTCATAGACTCCAGAATGATGTCCAACCGGATGAAGGATGCTATCTGCAATTTACTTCTGTAAGTGATCATAAAGCGAAATGGTTATGATTTGGTACTGTATCTTATAGCATAGCAGACATTATGTTTAATCTGGTCATATATTCTGATATTTGTTAATGTTTTACTGACCAATATTGAATTTGAATTACTTTGCATGATTGTAAATTTCTATCTATGCTCTCTAAGGAACATTTTATATGTAACTGGGCCTGCTCTCTTTCTCCAGATCATCTTTATTTCCTGTTCAGAATATTGGTAAATAAAATAATGCTATTCATAAGATTTGTACCTCAGCCCTCTATATATGTAAGTTATCTTACTAATATAAAAATAATATAACATCTGTCTGTATACTGTATACACCATGTGAGGATGATATCTATCATTTTTGAAAGTTTTGTCTGTCTGCCCATCATTTGGTTTGGATTGAATAAATGCAACAACTAGTAATCCATTTTTCATGAACATTGTCAGTATTAAGGTAGAGACATCCAGAAATTTCCCACATTTGGTTTTATCTTAATACCATAAGTAAGAGCTGAGAAACAACATTTCTAACCTTGTGAATATTGCCTCTCAGCCACAGAGAAGCTAATAATGAGTCTGCGACTTCCCTCGAAGGCCATTGTTACTATGTCCAGCTCCACTGTTGGTTTCTTGCTAAAAATAGTGTTTGTTTTGTTCTTTCATGCTTTCTGCTCACTGCATGGAATCTAAAGACATCCAAAGTACCTTTTTATAGAACCACACATGTTGTTTTGAAACTTCAGTTTTAATGGTGTAACCTGGAAGTGCCAGTACTAGCATTTCTTGCCAATTGTAGTGTTATACGCCCACTTTAAAAGCTTTTCTATGAGTTGTCGGCTTCTCTACTCTCCTACTCTCTTTTATCTGAAAATATTCAACTTCCATCAACAATGATTTAACAACCTGTGAGAAAACAGGGCCAGTAAAGGTCTGCCTGTCAATACATTAGATTTACACAATTAGTATATGGTGATTACAAGAGATTGGAGGTTCAGGCATTTAATTTTGCTAAAATAGGCAGTCAAATAAGCACTTAACATTCAGGAAACAGGCAGTAAAATAATTAAAATAGGCATTTATAATGACAAAAGTGGGCACTAAAATAATAAAGAAGCTTTAACGTAAGCTATGTAACACACATCTGCATCACATTTTAGTACTTAATCTTACACCCCCCTGTGGGTGGGGATGACAGAATAACATGAACGGTATACCCTGTCTGTCGTAAGAGGAGGCGACTAAGTGGGACCAGCACCTCTCAACTTGGGAGTATGGTTTGGTGACTACGGTTCCCCCAGCTGAGTCTGGCTTTGCTTCCACTTACTTGTGTCAGGTTCCTCACTCTTATCTTTCCTGTCTAACCTCCAACCTCCCTTGGTCAACTCTTGTCCTGTTCCGACCCCGACGGTATTAGATTTGGGAGGCCTCGGGAGTCTTTCATTTTTGTGCTCTCCATGGTGCTTTCCTCTCTTTTGCCGATACCTTTATTTTTCAAAGTGTCGGACCTCTTTCATTTTCCTTCTTATTAGTGCTAATAGAGGATGGTTATCAAGTTATTCTTCCTCTTAAACCAATAATCACCACCAGCACTTAATTTTACGTGGCAAGGATGGGACCTGGCAACCCTCTCCACTTGTGGAGTTTTCACAAGTGGAGGCACATGCTTCCCCTAGTGCACCATTACTGCATTGTCCTACATAGGAGGCTTGCAGTGGTGTCTCAATGGCTCACTAGCGCTAGCGTCTTGGAAAGGTGTAGCATTCCAACTGATGAGCCCACTGCTACACTGGGATGAAACGCTGTTAATTTCACGATTGAAAAAACCTAAAGACTTAGAGAGCTTAAATGTTTTTAAAATTTGCAATCTTCTTCTTCTTCTTCTTTTCCCACCGCTTTTCCCACACCTGTGAGGACGCGAGTGGGAACTGTTTCGCACATGTGGATTTGGCCCTCTTTTACGGTCGGATGCCCTTCCTGGTTTACTTCCAGGAACTTTTTTTTTTTAAACCACTTGTACTTATTCTTTAAAGATTGGTTACTTACTTGTTTTCTATGTCTGTCTGTCAGTGTACTTTGACTGTATTGACAAAACTACATTGATTTTTGTCACTGATATATCCACAATGATTCTCTTCTATTCATAGAAATTTTCCATGAACTAGGACTTCTTTTGGGCCACAAATCAACTCTTATTGAAATCCATTCAGGGCCATAAACAACTACATCTAATTTTATAAATTAATTGTCTTGAAGTACTTTCTTCATAAATATATGTAAAATATGGTCTTCTGTTGGCTTTACAGGGTACAACTGGTCAGCCTAAAGCAGCACTTCTTAGTCATCATAATGTAGTCAATAATGGATACTACATCGCCAAGAACCTGGGCCTGAACTCAAAGGTACTGTGTTTATGAAAGAATTCTCTTGAATATTCAAACATATTTTTTTCTATATATGATTTGTTTGTTCCTATCCATTACTAATATTATTCTTTCTCTATTCTGAATTATAGCATCATCGGATTTGCGTCCAGGTGCCATTCTTTCATTCTTATGGTAATGTGGTAGGAATTCTTACTGGCTTGCACAGTGGAAGTACATTAGTACTGCCTGCTCCAAGATTTGTTCCTGAAGCTACCATCGATAGCATCAACCGAGAGAAGTATAGCTTTCTTATAGTTCTTATTGCTATAGGCTATACATTAAATTTTATATGGATTAATAGGTTACTTATCAGAGAAAGGTGTTAAGGACAAATTTTATGAACAGTAAGCTATTGATTAAAAATTGAATCTGACAAACAGTTTTAGGGGTTTAGTTTTGAGAATTAAATTAAAGGAACAAATGACAACTTTTGATTGATATTTTACAATAGATCGATGGTAAAGTTAAAATTACTACACTGAGAGAAAAAAAAGTTTAAGAATGGTACGTCCTTCAAATATCTCACCTGTGCTTCGTTATATTTATTTGTCACAGATCTGCAAATAATGTTCTTACACTATCTCTTACTTGGTCAAATAGAGAATTATGGCCTTCAAATAATTATTTTTAAGAAAACCAGAGGACCTGTGGTGCTCCACAGCATTCATTATAAATATGTCAGATAACTCATCTTGAAATGCCTGTCGTAGTCATATTATTTTGACTGCCCTTTTCAATGGTTTTATGAACATTTAATAAGAAGCACGTTATAGTAAGCTGCAGTTCATAGTCAGAATTCATCTATTCTGACATCAACATGCCATCTGTTAAGTAAAAATCTATCCATGTCTTTGCTTCTTTATCCTGCAGTTCCTGATGTAAAGCTCGGCAATGGTATTTTTAATCTCAGTTCTTCTATATAGAATGGTTGTCTTGTAAGCTCATAGATTAGTCTTGAAGGAGTGTTTTTTTGCCAGGCACAGAACTTCTTTAAAATACATGGCCTTTACTCTTTCTAGTGTAGCTAGCTTATCCTTCGATAGGTGTTCCCAGATAATGTCTAATGTGTATGTCATGATGGGGTCTGTTTGTACGTAGACCTTTTTAGCAGCATGTAAGTTATTAGGAATGCTCTGCCATCTGTTGAATATATCTGGAAGCTGGGAAAGGTTAGAAAATCAAAGAGTATCTAACAGGGAATAGTATTCTTCCGTGATCAGAGAAAGTGTGTAGTCTCTGACTTGACAGGTAGTAATCAATCATGACTGCATGCAATGACATTACTAAGGGTGAAAATCACATACAGTATATCAGAATATTAATGAAAGTGTTAGTCGCTTAGCAACCTGCTAAGTACAGAAGGTATTGCGGGTTAGGGTCAGCCTTTGCCTGGAATTATTGGAGTGGTCATTTAATGATTTGATTTTATGATTACTCAAAATTGGCTGATCGTACAGACCTATCTATGTCTTATGATTCACCAATAGGTAATTCGAGAGAGAATAAAACAAAAATGAAGCAAATCGGTCCAGTAGAACGGACGGATGGATTTGCCAAAGCTGTTTTTAGTAAACTCTTTTAATATATAGATGATACAGAAAATATAGAGGAGCTAACTTCTAACATTGCTGATTGTATGTCTTTTATGTGTTTCTAGTTTTTCAGCTTTTACCTTATGGCCAATCTCAGTGTTATTGTATGATTATTTCAGGTGGACACATGCCAAGATTCTGATGAATCATAGTTGACGCTGAGCGTTTAGGAAATATTGAATGTTTTTGTATTGCCAATCTTTTTTGCAATATAATTTGTTCCTAAGGCTATCATTTGCTGCACATCTTCATATCTTCCATTACAGTTTCTAACCCATCTTATAAATCACTGTTCACCTCACAAATATGATGAATGTCTGCCAGTTTTACATTCCTTGCATTGGAGGAGTATATAACAGAACTTTCTTTGGTGAGAAGCCACTTACTTGTCTTCAACATGTTTATAGACAAAGAATGATGCATTAGCATTATCTCCTCCTCTCAAAATGGCATGTGTAGTTTACATGATTTGCAATGCTATAGTAAAATTATTAGCAATGTAGATATGATTTTCTGGATCACATATTTTGAAGTTTTTCCTCTCTTGTCTGCAGATGTTCAGTTGTGTATGGGACTCCTACAATGTATGTGGATGTTATTGCAAAACTTGAAGAAACTAAGACCACTTTTCCTTCACTTGAATCTGTGATTACTGGTGGTGCCATTTGTCCAGAAAATCTATTCAAACAGATTGAAGATGTCTTGAAACCAAAACGAGTAACTGTGAGCTTTTATTCTTTTACTCCATACTTCAAATGAAATATTACAATAAAATTTCCAACATGTGAATCTGAAATGGATAGTGAGAAAATCCATTCAGTATAAGTTACTCATGTTTCTTTGCAGACTATATATGGCATGACAGAAACAAGTCCAATATCATTTACTCCAGCCCTTGATGACTCCCCAGCTGTATGTTCAACAACAGTTGGTAAAGTCATGGACCATTCTGAGGTACAGATTATTCAATCATTTACTTACTCATGTTTGTTTAATGTACTGTAGTTACTCTCAGTAATTTCTTTCTAGTTACCTAAAATAACTATTTAATAGAAAATTAATATTTTAAAATACATATCATGTGTGATAAGCCTGGTTATAATTAGAACAGTAGTTGTATCTTAACCTGTCAGCATGGAGGAAAGTTTCAAAGTATACCACACTAAAAGAGAGCATTTTATGTAACTCTTCTAGCTATCTGGTTTATTAATACAAATGTTTGCTTATGTCAGATGTACAAAACTAAACAATGAACAGAGATCACAAGATTCAATAATTTATTGTACAGTGTGTTGAATTAACTGTAATTTCAGATTATATGAAGATATTTCTGTGAGTCTTAACTTGTTCCTATAAGCAAGTTACCTCAGACATTTATAACTAATGTAAAGAATAATGTTTGAGAAATTAATGAAAGAGTTTTGCACAAGATATACTGTATCTTGGGTGCTACCGAAGGATGTCCACTGAGACATAGTGTCATTAAAATTGTACATCACCGTGTGGTTAGGAGTGCGCAGCTATGAGCTCGCATCCGGGAGATAGTGGGTTCAAACCCCACTGTCGGCAGCCCTGAAAATGGTTTTCCGTGTTTTCCCATTTTCACACGAGGCAAATGCTGGAGCTGTACCTTAATTAAGGCCACGGCCGCTTCCTTCCCATTCCTAGGCCTTTTCTGTCCCATCGTCGCCATAAGACCTGTCTGTGTCGGTGTGACATAAAGCAACTAGCAAAAATAAAAAAAAAAATAAAAAATTATACATCAGAATGCAATGTAACATCACCTGTTAGGTGCATGTCAAAGTAAGACCTGAAATCTCAGGACAGTCCAGAAGAGTGCACTGTAACTAGAACCCTTCGACACAACATTCACAAATGGAGTTTGTGATCTGTTCAATGAGTACACCTACCTCAATCCCTCATTACAGAATTTTAAAATGTGCATGCTGTTACAATGAATCAGTAAGGCCTCCTAGTGAGAAAAATTGTCCACCTGCTTGGTGTACACCATAGTGAAGTTGTTGGGACATAAAACTGCTATTGTGTGATGCACAATGTTCAAAATGGTTCTTGCAGTGGTTGCCCACAGTCAACAACAGAAGCTGATGCCCACTACTTGCAAATCTTGGCTTGTGAGAGCAAAGTAATGCCGGATGAGTCATATACACCATACCACAGGTGCAACAAAATGCCAGGTCTGTGATATTCTGGGCTGGCATTATGTACAAATGTCAGACACCGCTCATCGTCGTTGAGGGGACTATGACAAGTGTACAACATTGGGACTGATCCTCCAACCCATTGTTCAGCCCTACCAACAACATACTGGAATCAGGTACGTTCTTCAGGATGGCAGTACACATGCACACAGCTTCCGTTGTGTTTACATCTTGCTCAGTGAGGCCCAAATCAATTGGATCGAATGATCTGTGGTGTTTACTGGCATGAATCCTATTTAACATGCCTGGGACCAGCTGAAATAGGCAGTGTGAAGAAATAGAGATCCACCTCTCACCCTGGATGACATCCCGAGGGCTGCTCTTGAAGAGTGAGACAGAGTAGAACAGGACAGCCTGAACCACTAGGTGGACAGCATGCCTCAACATATGGGATGGAGTAACACGATACTAATAGAGGATGGTTGCCTAGTTGTACTTCCTCTTAAAACAACAATCACCACCACCACTAACACCATACTAAGATCTGTCGGCAGACGCAAAGTAGGTTTCGGCCTACAAGTGGCCATGGCTGCTCCGTGGTCCGACAGCTCTGCATTCCGTCCGACCAACCGAGCACGGCTCTACCGTGGCTCTATTCCTCTGTATTTGGGAGATGGAGAGGGGCTGGTCCTCACAATCGGCTATCCTGAGAACGGTTTTCCGTGGTTTTCCATTCTCCTGCACTAAGGCAAATGCCAGGACAGTTCCTAGTATAGGCCACGGCCTCTAACCCCTTCACTTTCTCCGAGAATCTCCTTCACCACTACAAATCTCCTAGCCTGTGAAATGGCATTACCATCTAGGAGGCTTACTGTCCCCTCCAGGGATGGAATGAAAACTTGTGTAGGTAGATATTAAGATGCAGATTGTGATTTTCAGGTTTAAGAGTTGGATACACTTCACAAAATAGTAGATTTGAGTATATTCTTCAAAGGTCTGACTCATTGGCTGTATGGTCAGCATTCAGGCCTTCGGTTCAAAGGGTCCCAGGTTCAATTCCCGGCCGGGTCGGGGGGATTTTAATTGGTTTTTATTCATCCTTCTGGCTCAGGGACTGGGTGTTTGTGTTTGTTCCAACACTTTCCTCTGCATATTCAGATGCTACACTACCAACCACCACAGAAACACACAATAGTGATTACAGCCTTCAATATAAGGTTGGCGTCAGGAAGGGCATCCGGTCGTAAAACAGGGCCACATTCACATGTGCGACACAATTTACACCTGCGACCCCATAGGTGTGGGTAAAGCAGTAGAAGAAGAAGTGTATTCTTCAAAGTAATCGTGTTATTTGTTATAGAAAGCGTCTCCTCGCATAATTTCTGCTTGGTTGTAAGTAACCTAGTATCGCACTAATCTAAGAGATTCAACACTATTTTTGAGGTGAGTATCTTGTAGGATATTTATTTTGACGACTTTTTCCTAGTATATTGAACTGAAGGATTATTAATTATGCCATGTGATTATTGACTAATGTGTATAAGGTGCTGCCCAGAATATCCAATATCATGAAGATACTGTGTTAAAATCAATTTGGTGCTGAAGGAGAGGGAAGCCAAAATGGCTTGGTGGATAATGTGTTCAAGAGCAAAAAATATGTATTCAATTTTGCTCCAGGCTCAATGAAACTACAGCTGAAACCCATCTAATGCTAAAGGAGGCTTCTTTTTATTTTTGGCTAATAAAAGTATGCCAAGTTTGCAACAACATCAGACGTTGGAGGAACTGGCACAAGAAGTTTCTTCCACCACATCAGAATGCCAATGGAAAGTTTTACAAAGATGTTTTAAGGCAAATGAAGGAAGATCTGTGGCAAAAATATCCTGGCATGTGAAACAATCGGGACTGGTTACAGCATCACGACAATGGAAAAATGCAACCACTGTTCCATCCCCACTACTTGCCTGTTCTGGCTCCCTGTGACTTCTACGTCTTCCTCAAAATTAAATTCAAGCTCTGAAAGGGTGCCATTTTGACTCCAGGAAGGGAACCAAGCAGATTTGCAGGAGATGCTGAACACACATCGTGTTCTTGTACTCCTGGGAATTTTGAAATGGCTGTGAGTGCTTCCAAAAATGGAAAAATCAAGCCCATTGTGACTACTTTGAAGGCGATGGTGGAAATTCGGGGTTAACATAAGTAGTCATGCTTTTATGAGAAATTTCTCAGAAATTCTGAGTAGCACCTCGTATAAAACCAAAAGGAAGAAAAATAATCCAGATATGTCCGAAATGACGTCACAACAGTTCTTTTTTCTTTAACAAGTTGCTTTATGTCACACCGACACAGATAGGTCTCATAATCTATTAACTTAATTTTCCGTGTTGATGATTCCAATAATCCACTTAATCCCGACAATCACACAAATGACAGGCCAAGATAGCAAGTAGGTAAGTAACACGCATATGCAACATTTTTATAACATGTTCCATAGACATTCTCTAATAGTAAAATTCTTTTCTTTCTTCTACTTAGATAATCTGACACAGTCCAACAGATCACAGTTATGAAGAAGGGAACATTCTCACTTTAGTTAATGGGGCATCAAACCCAGACAACTTGACCCTGAGCAAACCACATTTGCTCAAAACACGCGACTGAACCTGTTTCTTCTTCTTCTTCTTTTATGACCACATAGGATCACTTTAGTCAGTCCGTCGTTCAGGTCTCTTTCAAGGGATTGTTCGGGCTTTCCGGTCTTCCCAGTACTCCAGATGCTCCGATCTTTGTGCCCTTTCCTCAGTTGAAAATATGCGTGTTGTTGGTTTGTTTTGTGTAAGGGTAAAGCGGAGGTTTGTATTCAATTTTATCTTATTTGTGGTGTCTTCTGTTGTAAGGCTTAGTTCCTTCAGATCCTCTCTTACTTCTCTGATCCATTTACATCCTGTTGTGGTATTTTTTGAGACAAGATTGTGTTGTACTAGTTGTTTCAGAAGCCTCGAATCCTGCATCCTCATGATATGTCCAAAGAATCCCAGTCTCCTCTCATGCATAGTGTTATTCAACAGGATTAGGCTATGTGTTGACACTGGGTTTCACCCTCTCCCTACCTTAGTATCATCATCATCATTACACATCCAGATTTGCAGGTCATCAGTGGGCGTCAAATAGAGAGACCTGCACATGTGCTCGGACAATCGCTGCACTAATACCCATGTAATAAAAAAAAAAAAAAAAAAAGCAAATAAATAAGTAAATAAATAATTCAGAGAGTATTGGTTACCTACTGATCTGATGAAACAGTAACCACTAGTGTCTATCCTTAATCTTTTATGTGAAATTTTTACTGTTTTCAGAAGTCTACCTTTCATCGTCTCTCTAAATGATGTTGATAATAATTCATTCATTCAGTTTCCTGGAAAGAAACTTTTAAGACATCTACTTATGTTACAGGCAAAGGTAGTTGATAAAAATGGGAGAATGGTACCTATGGGACAGCCTGGAGAGCTTTGGATTCGTGGCTACCTCACTATGCTGGGCTACTGGGGTGATGAGGAGAAAACAAAGGAAGTGTATGGTGAAGGCCGATGGCTTAAAACAGGGTAACATATTATCTGTAGAAATTTATAGATATAGAACATTGGCAGAAACTAACACCTAACGGTTTTATATTAAAAGCTAACAATTGCTACTAGTGCTACTACACCAGATAAAATACAGGGTGGTTACAATTAAACTTTCCCTACTTAACCCACACTGGACTGGAAACTGTAACCGCTCCGGGGACAATTACGGTTACACAATAATAATAATAATAATAATAATAATAATAATAATAATAATAATAATAATAATAATAATAATAATAATAATGATGATAAAATAATACCAGTAGTAAATAATATAATACTTAATAAAATGACTAAGGAAATTGTTGTAAATAACGCAGTGGCGGTGTATTGACATCAAAACATAGAAACGTGACGAGTATCTTTTAAATACTCAATATTAAATCAAATATAGGGAACACTTACAGGCCTAAAAATGACACTAAGAAAGGATGTGGAAGCTGCTGGAAAACCCTACGAGGTCTATGGAACGTATAACGTTATGGGGGAGAAAAGACTTACAATAATACACCCAAAAGACAAATAATTATTAAGGAAATAAACATACAATTATAAATGAATAAATAAATGAACTGCGGATTAACTGATACTTGAGATACAAACAAAAGATGTGTAAGGGAAACAATTAAACTTTTTGGTAACGAACAAACTTTGACATGACGATTCAGAATTTACAGAATGAAAGGAGGCAACCTTAAACGAAACAAAATTAATTACAGAATTCAAGAAAGTGTTACAGTTACTTACAATTACAACTAAAGTTAGAAAAGAAGGTCTGCCTCTGTAAACAACACGTTGCGGACTAGCATAATTGCTCAGTCATATAAATGCTCTATTTTGGAAAATGTGGAAAATTAGAGGAAACTCCGGCACACGAGATGAACTTCTACATAATTACTGAATTTACATTAAGTGGGAATAAGAATGAATTTAAATAACATAAGGCAAAAACGAAGCGCTTACCTTTGGCGGCTGATGACCCATTGCGGGACGGACACAAAACGCGTCCGCCCGCTATAGTGATCCAAATTCAAAGACGCAGACAAAGTGACTCACACCCGCGAGGAGCCACAAATAAATGACCAATAGCAACACTCCGGTTTGCCACATTCACCAATAAAAACACTTGTACTTTTGACCAATGACAATGATGTTCTAAAATTATGCTTTCTGCAGAATTTGCATCTTCACGGATATTACAAAACGACAGGAAGGGCCACTTACACGTGGCATACCCTGCCTCACAAGTCATGTATAAAAATTCCAAATCCCTTTCTATAATTTACAGAAAAATACAATTTAAATCAGGAAATGTAAATACCCAGGTCTCTTTGAACATAAACCTTCTTCATAGTCCATTTCTTCATATGCCTAAATGTGTAATAATTTTTTAAATAAGAAAGCTTCATACAATCATTTACTTTACATAAACACTTCAGTTCTTTAAATGTTTTTGTTTATCCAAAATGATGACAAGATAAAATTTACATAACATTACATACATAATAAGGACTTCTGTTGCTTCACTGATTTCTGCTCACCAACGGCCACAGAAACTATTTGCAATACACATACCAAACTCGGTAGGAATAAAGTCCAGATTATTGGCTACAAGATCTGCATGATTCACCATAGCTGAAAGGCAGGATTTATCAGTGGAATGTTCCCAAATGTGTCGATGTGAAGAGAAGCATATCAAGAGAGATATTAGGCGTACCAACGGACGTGCTTCGTGCAGCTGAGTAGCAAGCTGTCCTGTACTTTCAGACTGTCCTCGACACAGATGAATACCATTTCTAGCGAACTTTGTAATGTGTTGGACACTATGTTCACAGAAACCAGGGACATCGTATGAAATGGCAATGCATTAAAAGTGTTTCATTGGATTGCTTATTCATTGTTTCTGTTCCCTATGCCCTTGGCAATGTTCGTTTTAAGTTGCCTGTTTATGCAGTCGCTCACTTTCCACATAGAGACAGTAAAGTAGGGAAATTTTAATTGTAACCACCCAATATACAATGATGCAACATTTATATGGACCATTATATATTTGAGTCATAAATATGGTGCGTAAATTCAAACAGTGACAAAAACAGTTACCAGCATAAATGGGTTAATATTAATTTACTTTGCTCCTTGATAGGAAATGATAATCTATTTTATATTGTCATTTTATCATTGTCATTTATCACCGAGTATGCACACCTCAATATCCTCTATGCGACACCCTTGGTAGAGTTTGGTGATATCCCTGTGAGCCAGAACATACACTTTAGAAACCACTGGTCTAAAGAATGATTTAGCTTATAAACTTGATGTTTTAATTTTCCCCAGAGATAATAATCAGACATTTAAATCAGGGAATCATGGGAACCATTAGTTATTGCTGATAATTTTAATTTTAAAATTTCATGAACTGCCTGCAGTGAATCATTAGTTGTATGAGCAAAGTTCTGCTGTAGAAACAAAGAACTGACATTTTCTCTCAATTAAATCAGCAAAAAAATACAGTTACAAGGTGTTTTACACTATTAATTGTTTCCTCTCAAAAAAATTAGGTTTTTGTCACACCTACCTGTGCAACACACTTCTTTTTTCTGATCACGAAGAGATTCCTTATGGAGATTTTTCAGCACTCCAAGTTCAACAATTTTGCAAATTAACATATCTACATAAGAGGAACTATGCCTGATCAAAACATACAATGAGATAAAGATCAATTTCTTTGCCATACAGTTGATCCAAAATGCATTCACAACCACGTACAGAATCACCTGTTTAACATTTGTGCACCAAAGTAAATTTATTGGACTTCAACCCACATAACGTTGTAGCCCATCCTACAGAACAATATGAAATTTCTGTTTGCTGAGAAAGATCACCAAGAGACTTGCTGAAGAATTTTCCATGCCAGAGTGCCTTGTGATCAAGACCTTATTCTGTGAGCATTATTCATCATCTTCTTTGCATCTCATCTGAGCACTTCTCACTGTTGTGATATTTATTAACTAATGTATTAATCGCATTTCAACTTAGAACTAAAACACCTGGCAATTTTTCTGCATATAATCACCTGACAGCACAAGCAGAGTTCTTATGGTCATAGAGATCATAAATGAACACTTTGTTGTGGAAAGGAAAAACTTGGCCTACTATTTGTCTTTTGTGTTTTTAGTAGACAAAATTTTAGGATTAGATATGTCTTGTTTTGTGGGTTTTATCTGCCACATGCTTTAAATCATCATCATCATCATCATCATCATCATCATCATCATCATTATTATTATTATTATTATTATTATTATTATTATTATTATTATTATTATTATTATTATTATTATTATCATTATGTTTTGGTTAATTTTGTTTTAGTGACCAGTTTGTACTTAGAGAGGATGGTTATGGTCAGATTGTAGGTCGCACCAAGGATATGATAATCCGAGGTGGAGAAAATATTTTCCCAAAGGAGATTGAAGAGTATCTGCAGACTCATCCAGCTATCGCAGAAGTTCAGGTAAGAATAGTTCTTTTTTTCCACTTGTTAAATCGAGATGGATAAGAAAGATATGCTGTAGAAGGGAAAGCAACTCACATGAGGAAAGACATGAAAGAGACACACATAAAATATTAGAATCTATACATATTCTACATTTTGCCTTATCCACGACAGTACTGAGTAACAAGCAGCAGGTAAGTTAGGAAAAGGCTGGTTGAACAGAATATGTGCAGTTTATTGGCAGAATACTACCTTGATGAGAAGACCTTGATGAGAGCCTGCTGGCGGGAGCATACAACTTCTAGGGTGAAGAAGTGACATTCCATTGTAGGTGTAAGCTGTTGAAATGTATAAAGGTTGTTGAGATGAAACACAGACAAATCTGTCAACACTGCCAGTAGTTGATGTGGCAGCCAAAATGTGGCAGCACTACATGACATGGTGTTTGTTGTAACAGCACAGAATTTGGTCAATCTGAGTCTCATGTCTGCTGGGTGCAAAAGGAGGTGATTCAGCAAGTGAAATCATTGGTCGAATGCACGTCGTATATGGTGTAAAGCTCCGAGTTCAAGTTGTGTGCCAGGTTAAAAGGTGGGTGGGAATGCACAAAGAACCTTCCGCTACCTGGATGTGTGCCTGTACTGATGCAGGGAAAGATTACTGCTGTGGACATGATATTGAAGGATTACCACTGTATCACCACCAAAACATGAGAGCTGTCAACGGCTATCAGCCTCAGTGGACTCATATGCAGCATCGTGTGCAGAGAACTGGGGTATCGGAAATTACGTTCCAAATATCTCGGCACCTCACTGATGAACAAAAAGCTGTATAGGTGAGGATCTGCCTGGAACCTCACGGGCGATATCCCATGGATGGACATAATTTATTAGAGCAAATTGTAACAGGTCATAAAACCTGGTGCCACCATTTCGAGCCACCAACAAACGTAAAGAGTTAGGAATGGATACACAGTCCTGAGTATCTCCTGTGTTTTACCGTGTTCACATAGTAATCATAAATTTATGGATATAGAAAAAAGGACATGAAGGGTCCTGCACACAGTTCAAAGTTGTAAATATATGGATATTTTAGAAAGGTTGTTGATTTATTTGGTGCAGAATCAAAATAATAAATTGAATATAAACAAATTACCAAATGAGGAGAATTCATTATTTAAATTGACAAGTTCATACATTGGAAAGAAAGTAATAAATATAATTAAACAATGAAGGAATATTTTAGTCCACGTCCCCATTTTTTTAAAGAACTTTCCCAACCTTTTCTCCTCCCATCTTCATGTCCTTGCCATCCAGCAGTGGTTATGTCAACCCCCTTTTTCCTGCTTTCTTACCCCTTCCCCACCAATACAGGTAGACAGGATTGCATTTTTTTTTAAATTACAAGTCAGCTGTTTTTAAACGATTCTGGTTTGAAACGTAAACAAGAAGCAATGCAGTAAGTCTGTCGTTATATTTTTGTTTAGTCTTCTTTTCATTACTGAAAGTTGTGGAGCTGATTTGGTTTTTGGATTTATAGGGTACAGAAGGAGTGAATTGCAACAAACTGGCTCGCATGTTCTTTGAGGCAATATCACATTGGTTCATGACTCATGGTCGACTGTATGTATTTGATTTATGATTTGTAAACAAGCAACCATACAGAAAGTGTACTGTATTTGTTAATTTAATTTAAATCTTCAATTTTAATGTCTTCTTTTCAATTAATCCTGCAAATCTGAATTGAATTTTCTGTTTGTTTCATAGTGTACTGGAAAGTTTGACCACAGCCTGGCTCGCAAGTTGTTTTACTATTTTAAGATGCATTTCAGCACACAAGGAATAAAAATGGAGCAATACTAGAAATTTGAGTCTTAAGTTTCTGAAACACATATGGATTTTTTAAAGACATTATATAGGATGTTCAAAATATCTTAAGAAGGAAAGATCTTCTTATATAAAGATTTTATTTACAGTTGACAATTGAGGTTTTTAAAGTTGTAATACCATTAACTGGAATGATATGAGTTATCATCATATAATTCCCCATTATCCAGCTGTAGCCGGGTAGGAGCAAATATGGTTCCTCTCCACTTTCCTCGGTCTTTCCACCACTCCTCCTCCAACACTGTGTCCCAGTCCAGGTTTTTTTCTCTAATACTGCATTGGATTGGGTCCTTCCATCTCAATCATGGTTGTCCGTGGCCTCTCCATCCTTGCATTTGCATTTCCATCACCTTTTTTTTGGCATTCTTTCATCACTCATTTGCTTTATGTGCTGAAACGATCTTAATCTGTTCTTCTCTATTCTATCATTCATTTTTTCCACTCCAGTTTCTTCTCATCCGAGATATGAGTTGTAAGATGATGAATTATAACATTTCTTGTATTTTGATTTGTGATATTTGATATTATATTGGCAGTGTTGTATACAAGGAACTTGTTATACAGTAACACAACATAAAGTTTATTTCTTCAAGAGTTTTATACAGTATTTACAAGAAATAAAATGAAACTTGTCTTGAAGCTTGATTGAATGCACGCAGTTAATGCTGTTATTAAATGATAGACTGAAAGTCTGTGGCACAAATATATATTTACAGAGAGAGAGTACTATATACACATTTACACCTATCTTGAGGAGATAGTCTATTTCACTAGAAAATGTCCTTGGATAGTCGAAAACTATCTGTTGTGGGATAACAAGCGTAACTTGTAGAGAGAGAAGCGTTAGTATAATGCTAGTATTGGACTTAAGCTTGCAAGGAACTTGCATCAATATCTTAATTCGCAGAATGCTAAGATAGTCGTCGGAGCACTGGTGAGGACTTGGGAGTGTAGCAGAATGCTTGACTCGGGGCCCGACGTGGCTACGGGAATAAGGGAAGGTGAGGCAATGTCCGGAGGTGAGACCTCACAACCAGCAATCTATCCACCTGTTCAAGACACATTTTTAAGAGGAATGCCTCCGTGTTTGACTTGCGGTGTGGGCTGGCTGTTGGACACTGGGGTAGTCCTCGGTAAGGCGAGGAATGTTATTTATAAGTTTCATTTCCGTATTGATGGATATTACTTTACAGAAAAACAATATATATACAAATCTCCACCCTATCAATACAAATTTATTTTACATTAAGCAAGTAAATATAGTCAAATAGTCAAGACTGAAACAAAAAAACTAACATTATGGCTTAACAAATACTTGCTTAATGTAAAATAAATTTGTATTGATAGGGTGGAGATTTGTATATATATTGTTTTTCTGTAAAGGCGAGGAATGTCGCTCCTTATATAGCGCTTGGTTGACGTCACCGACGAGCATGTCAGGCACAGTGTAGTCCTCTCGTAGGCTCTGGAAACATCGGTGATGCGGCGGGTTGCGGAGCTTGTAGGCGTGGAGCTGAGCGCGGACGACACACACAACAGGTAGGATGTAATTTGATCAAGTCTGTGAAATATTTTGTGAAATCCTTGTTGCTGATCAAGAGAATGTAACGGTGTTCTCGAAATATGTACGACAGATTAATTATATACAATCAGCCATTTCAATCATTAAAATGATGTGGCCTCTTTAAGTCGTGGGTATAGGTAGGCCTTCAACAGTCTTCTCCAAGTAGAACGGTCTTGGGCAGATCTCATCCAAGTGGTACCAGCGATCTTCTTGATATCTTTGTCCCATCTGTCCGGTGGTCTTCCTCTAGGCCTTCGATGTTCTCTCGGACAAGGTGGACACATAACATCACCTGCTTTCTTCAGTGTAGTGATCATTAGATTAAAGTCAATATGGACCAAAATAGATGATAATGGTCAAAATAATAAAAGCATATGTACCCACTCTCTCATCTTATAAACCTAAAAACATATCCATGTTTCTATGGTTTTCTGTGTAGTGGAGAAATTTACATATACTTTTTTTGTCACATAAAACTGTATGCTTGTTTCCTAATTTCAGGTATTTGGTGTACCTGATAAGCGCATGGGGGAAGAAATATGTGCCTCTATTCGTCTGAGTGAAGGAAATGTGGTAACAGAAGATGATGTAAGAAGATACTGCAAAGGAAAGGTAAGAAACCTCCAGTTAATGAAAATATTCAAAATAGGCTTTTAGCTGTTAGATCATGTCCAGTACATATCATTCAAAGTTCTTGTATAATTCATGATTTTATGTGGCAAGTCAGCTTCCTCTCTTATCAGATAATTTATGGCTCAGAATAATAAACATATTTACTCTTTCCAGTAATTCAATATTTGAACAAATTTTGCTTACTATGGTTTCTCTCCCTTTAAAAGCCATAATGTTAGTTTTTTTGTTTCAGTATACTCATACTTTTAAAAATATGAAGGCAAAAGTTAAATTTAGAGGTGAATTATCAGAATCACTCACTATAAGAAATGTCCGACTCATTGGCTGAATGGTCAGTGTACTGGCCTTCGGTTCAGAGGGTCCCAGGTTTGATTCCCGGCCGGGTCGGGGATTTTAACCTTAATTGGTTAATTCCAATGGCTGGGTGTGTGTGGCGTATTCAACATTAGAAATCATCCTAGGTAGGGCCTTCATCTTCATCTTCACAGACATGCAGGTCGCCTAATAGGCCGTCTACTAGAAAAAGACGTGCACCAGGCCTTTCCGGAGGCCATACGCCATTATTATTACTATAAGAACTGGACTTTGACAAGGAGACAGACTTTCACCATTGTCATTTAATTGTGCATTGGAGAAGGTTATGCGTGAATGGAACAAGAAATGCCAACCAACTATCAAGATCGGTAGAAATATTAAACTCAACTGCCTTGCTTTTGCGGACGATTTAGCATTACTTGCAAATACAATAGAAGAGGCTAAATTTCAAATTGAACAACTAGAAATTATAGCTTAAAAAATGGGATTACAAATTTCATTTGAAAGAACAGAAATTATGCCAACTTTTAAAGTTGATTTATTGAACATTAAAAAAGAGATTAAAATTGTTCAGAAATTCAGATATCTTGTGGAAATAATAACATGGAACACAAATGAAAAAGAAGCAATAGAACACAGAACAACTAAATTTAAACAAGCACAAAGACTTACCTGGCCAACCTATTAAAAAAAAAATCTCTTTCGATAAACGCTAAGCTGAAACACTATAATTCTATAGTTAAACCAGAGGCAACGTATGCTAGTGAAACTTTATTCCAATTAAATGTAAAATCTACAACAGAGAAATTACAGAAAACTGAGAGAAGAATTCTTAGAACAATTATTAATAAAAAACACCAAGTTGATGGACAGTGGAGATTGTTGCTTAACACTTTGAAGACGATGTCACCCCATGTGGGGTGACGGACCCTCATACAAAATATAGTATGTCACCCCTTATGGGGTGACATGGCAGCGTGTCCAGGCCTTTCAACTTTAGGCTGTCGCACGAAACTAGCGCTACCATTCGCTGTTGTATTGCATTGCTTGTTCACGTAAGGTGTTCATAGAGTGCAGCGCAGTGCCCATTCCTTTCTCAGCACGCTGGGCATTGCGCAACAAACAGTGGAATTTCTCTGACATTTGTCACCCCATATGGGGTGACATACGCAACCATCAGAATTCAATTATTAATGGCAAGGAAAATAATGTGGATTGGAGTCTATTATTGCTTTTTTCTTACATACTAGTTGAGATTTAGCACTCAGATGAAATTGTAAACTGGGGCTACGTGTGAATAAAAAAAATGTTTCTGCAAACTTGGGAATGTTCCCCAGTAATTGTCACTGGCTGATGATTTGGTTGAATCATTGCCCGATGCAGCACCGGAATCTTTGCTAGTGTCCTCACTACACAAACTATTGTTGAATTCTGACTCGGAAAAGGTGGCATCACATTGCAAATCCTAAATGTCAACATCTCTTGATTCAACACTCGAGCCCTTTTCAGGTTGTTCTTCTATCTCTCTATCGGTAATCATGGCTTACTCAACACAGAAACACATAACATGAATTAATTTCTTGTCACAAAACTGTAAATTACAAGGAACCCTTTGAAAGGCGCCTAAATCAACAGCTCACAGTACAGAGCACAGTGTTCCACAACAACAAAGGTATAAAGGCCGTCACCCCTGTAGGGGTGACATGCGCTTTCTCTGTTGCATAGTCAACCTAATAACCATATGTCACCCCGATGGGGGGACACAAAAATAGTAACTTTGAACATAAAATATGTCTTTGATTATCATCTACGAATGAAATTACGAACATCCGTAACCCACAACAACCTGAAAAATGTATACGGCATTTCAGCAGTTTACCGCAGAAAAAGCAAATGTACACGTCGACGCTAAAGTGCTAACAACATTGTCTATCGTGAATGTGAATCAATAATATCTACAATGCGTAAAAGAAGAATTTCCTTTTTCTGTCACATATCAAGATTACCAGACACCAGGATATTGAAACAACTATTCGATGACTTTTTGAAGAACAATAATAATTGGTTCAAAGAAGTTCCGAATGATTTGGAAGAATTGGGTATAACTCGGCAACAAATCAAAGAGAGAAAAGAGAAGAGGATTTTGAAGAACAAAAGCATAAGTCTCAAACTAAAAACAGTTGAACGGAAACAATATACTGTATCGGACACACAAAGGGCTTCCAGGTCGGAGAGGATGAGAAAGTTCTGGGAGAAGAAAAAAAAGAAATTAACTCAAATGTATTGATTTCAGTGCTCCAATGTGGGCATAAAATATGTAAATAATAAATAAATAATACTCATATTATACTTGGTTGCAGTTTTATACAAATTGTGGACTAATCACTGCAGGTCATGTTCTGTATGGGCAGTTAATGCAACAACAGATATTCAGTACAGAGAAAAATGTAGCCAAAAGGATACTGGTGGGGAACGAAGTCACAGTCAAGGGAGTAATTTGCATGTGAGGGGGATCAGCCTTGCTTGTGCCAGAGTTCTAACTGCACCTATTGTTATTATACCACAAACATTTGGATAGAGATCACTGTAGAATTGACTGATATTGGAGACAAAGGATCAGAACTGTTCACTTGGGATTTATGCTCTACCCTCTCTGTCTTCAAGAAAAAATTACAAAATAACTTAACATCTGAAATAAACTTTTAATTTCTTTATGAAATATATTAAGTGTTACCACTTACAATTTTTAGCAAATGACTCATTTACAACACATTTCAGAGCCAGAGTCTCGGGAAATGCATTGTGAAATAAGTCATTTAATGAAAATTATGACCGAGCAAGTGGGTGTGAGGTTTAGGTCACATAGCTATCAGCTTGCATTCGGACGATAATGGGTTTGAACCCCACTGTCGGCAGCCCTAAAGATGGTTTTATGTGGTTTCCCATTTTCACACCAGGCGAATGCTGGGGCTGTACTTTAATTAAGGTCATGGTTGCTTCCTTTCCACTCCTAGCCCTTTAATTTCCCATCATCGCCATAAGACCTATCTGTGTCGGTGTGAAGTAGAGCAAATTGTACAAAAGAAAAAAAGTTATTACTGGTAACAATTTATATTACAGTATTTCATAAAGAGTTAATTCACAGTCATGGACAAGGCCTTCTTAAAAAAAAAAAACTGGTTATGTTTAAACCGCGATAACTTGCATATATTTTTGTAACGCCATCGCTCCCGTAGTAGATCTTATCTAAAATACTCTGATTGGAATTATTTGTGTTTAAGTGAGCTGAATAAATGTGTGGAGTGTCCCTAGATATACTATATGGAGCATCTAAATCAGAATTCCTGTCATCAACTGAATAATTACACTTGGTATATTTTTATAAACACGTCAATATACGTTTTTTCCGAAATAACTCTGTGACGCACGAGAGAAAACCGTCGCTCTATTACTGCTTGTTTTTGCCATCAAGAGCATACACAGAAGGGGATTTGGGGGGTTTATCCCCCCATGAAATGTCTGATTTATCATCCTTTCTCCTCTATTGGCAGTCCTGGAGCAAGTTGGGGATCCTATGTGTCACATACATTTTACCTGGCATTTGTTTTCTTCTCAAACTTTTTTTTTTTTTTTTCTGCCTTCTCGACTGTTTAAAAACAAGGCAAACACAGCTGAGCCAACATTAGACATGATCAGTGAGAACAGGACCGCTAAATTTGAGAAGGTCAGGCCGTTCAAGAGGGCAACTATTTAATAAATTTGAACTTCATTGGCGGTTTGGACTATGTGACACATACATTTTACCCGGCACTTGTTTTCTTCTCAAACATAGTTTCTCAAGTTTTCGCTGCCCTCTTAACTGTTTGTGATGGTGACTCAATGAAGACAGACTGTCATTTTAAATTTTAGCACAGTGAATTCTTCCTCGTTTTTTAACTGTAACACACTGCATGTTTTAGACTAAGAGGCCCAGAACCTCGTCATAATCCCTTATTGTTTTAATTCCGTCATGTCTCATTTGTTTTCATTCTTTTCTTCATTAAGTTTTAACACATTTTTAGCATCATTTATGTAAAAAACTTTAACCTTTTTTCACTGAAGATGGCTCAAACGAGTTGAAACATGTATGGCTATTATTACTCCATCTAATGATGGAGATGTGTCTGAATTGCATAGGAGGACATATTAAATTTGCTTTGTAAAGTGAAAACCATCAATACAGAATGATTCTAATATCTTGTAACTGAGCAACTTGAAAAATGTGTCTTACAAGTTGATTCTATCTGTTCCAGATTGCTCATTTTAAGATTCCAAAGTACATTTGGTTTGTAACTGATTTTCCCAAGACAGTTTCTGGGAAAATACAGAAGTTAAAGCTACAGGAGATGTTCCTTAGTAACAAAACTTCAAAAATCAAGAGCTTATGACTTCAGGCAAGTACCATAAATATTATGATAAAAACTCTTGCATTTTTTGAAAGTATCCAGAAAGTATTTTCCACTCACAACTACTGTTGCTGAAGCATTCGGATCATAACTTTGTTCATATATGATAAGTTTCTCCCTTAATTAGTTATCCACAAACAATAATTTTGAGACAAAGAGTTTAATGAGTTTGTGCAACACGTTTTCTGAGTATTTATCCTGTTCAAATTAATAAAGTTGCCTTTTATCATCAAATGTGCTCTGTTGTCCATTTCTTGAATATGAGGAATATAAAACAAGCAGACATCGAGCATCAACTATGCGAGATGTATGAAGGAAATCTGGATGATTCAACACAAGGTACATGGGTTAGAAACTACTATGAAGAATTTTTAAATTTGTATACACATTGAGATGCAAAGTGATCAGCAATGATTTGGACCATGAAGAAGAGGAGAAAACATGCATAAAGAGACAATGGATAATTTTGACATTGTCTCTATCCCTAAATTTCCCATATGTTTCACAGCTACAACTTTCTGTACAGCAGGGATACACAATTTAGTGACCTATTTTGAAAAGAATCTTGTTAACTGTGAAAACTATGTAGGAAAGGGGTTCAAGCCATAAAGAATCTAACACAATAAAATAATTTTATAATATATACTGGTACATCCAATGTACACTCTATGATTGAAATTATCTGGACACCTCCTTGAAACTGTCCTCTAAGTATTCCTTGGATATACTGCCCATTAGTGGGTATGAGGTGGCCAACCTTTGGCCTTTATTACACCTCAAACTCTGCAAGGGAGACTATTGGCTAAATGTCAGAACCTTTCCGAGGGAATGGCAGACTGTAGCAAGTGTAATTAATGATGTGGGTCGTCGGGGTCTGGAACAAAATCACTATTCTAGTTCATTCTAGAAATGTTCTATAGGAATGAGGCCAGGGCTCCGGGCTGGCTAGTTCATTTCCAGATCTTTACTGTCCCCAAACAGACCCCGCTTTATGGCAGGGAGCATTATCATGCTGAAACACATCTCCGAACTGCTCTTCTACCCTAGACAATACCAAACTGGTCAAAATGACTCTATATAATTCCATAAGAGGACCAAGTTCCTTCCATGAGAAGTACTCCTCACACCCACCCCACTTCTGCATTGTGGGCATTGTTCAGGTTGGCATGTATTGTCCACCTAGGCATTCGCCACAACCAAATCCTCCCATCTTACTGACACTTGGTATAGCATGATTCATCATTCCAAATCATGCGTCTCCAGTTGTCAACAGACCAGTGGCAATGCTCTTTGCACTACTGAACACAGCGTTTGGCGTTCACCAGCGAAAGTGCAGAATATCAGTATTCACATCTTCTGGCACACAGGTAGAGTGCTAACTTTGCTAAGTGGCTTTGTGGAATTCACAAGTGATAGTATCACATATTGTCATGCAATTTTCTCATACCACTGTCTTCAATTCACAGTCAGTAACACATGTCACCTACCTGTTCGTGGTTTTGTTGTGGTTGTGTAATCCCTTTTCTACATCATAACCATGCCCCCAATAGGTAGGGGACAATAACCTAGCTGTTAGGCCCCTTTAAACAACAATCATCATCATCCCCCAATAGGCAATTTGGGTAACTTGAAAAGGGTGGAAATGGCTCTGACTGGTAACCAATAATCATTCCACAATCGGCCTCTAAACTCCCTTGCTCCATCGATTCTGCAAGTATCTCATAGCACTGAATAACATCAAACCCTCGGCTGTCTTTTATAGTGATTGTAATGACATCTAGGCTCTAATTTGCGTATGTAGAGGGATATCTGGATACTTTTAATGATATAGAGAGTGTGTATTTTTGCTATTTTAACAGCTAATCTTTCTTTATGGATATGCCTTATGTTTAAACTAAATAAGTATGAGGAAAACTGAAAATCAATTGAGTGAATGTCTTTATATTTCTTTTGCAGCAGAACACTTAGAATGGCTCAGCTTAAATAGTGCATCTGTATGGTACAAACTGCATGAAAAGATACTGCCAAGAAAACCAAGGATTCACGTGTAGCTACATTTTTAAAAAACTGATAATAATAATAATAATAATAATAATAATAATAATAATAATAATAATAATAATAATAATAATAATAATAATAATAAATAGTGCATCTGTATGGTACAAAATGCATGAAAAGATACTGCCAAGAAAACCAAGGATTCACGTGTACCTACATTTTTAAAAATTATTATTATTATTATTATTATTATTATTATTATTATTATTATTATTATTATTATTATTATTATTACATTTTATGGCCTTCATTGGACCACTCTAGCCAACTTTATACAAATAATTTTTCAGTTACCTGTCAGCCCAGTACTTCTTCATTCTCTCTGATCTTATCCTTCTTTCCTCATCGGAAATCACCCTTCCTATTGTCTGTTTGTTGATTCTGATTTGCAGTCTGGTTTGTTTGTCTGTGAGTTTCTTGATTTTGTCGGTTCTGTTTCTTAGGTCTTCCACTGTAATTTGTAGTTCATCCATATCTTCCTTGATTTCTGTAATCCACTTAATGTTGCACTTACTATTCCATAATTTTTCTATTATTCTCCTGATGATCCTGTTCTCTGGTGTCCTGATTAGATGTCCAAAAAATGAAATGCGTTTGTTCCTGATTGTGTTCATTACTGGTTCTATTTCCTTGTAGACTGTTTCATTAGAAGCTACTCTTCAATGTCCATCTTTTTGGTATGATTTGCTGATGCACATTCTAATGATTCTTCTCTCTATCTTGAGTATTTTGTCTATTTGTGCAGTGTTAGTTGGTATGAAGATGGTTTTGCTTGCATATGTTATTTCTGGTTGAGGACTGTTTTGTAATGTTTTAATTTTTTTGCCAGGCTGAGTGGCTCAGACGGTTAAGGTGCTGGCCTTCTAACCCCAACTTGGCAGATTCGATCCTGGCTCAGTCCGGTGGTATTTGAAGGTGCTCAAATACGACAGCCTCGTGTTGGTAGATTTACTGGTTTTACAATGCTTAGTAAAGCTAAAGGTTCCACCTATTCAATACGTTATCGTAATGGTCTGTTTAGAACATCACATATTTATTTAACTTATCATAAAATACATCTTTGGGACCGGTTTCGGCAATCCACTATGCCATCATCAGCCATTGAGTTTTTTTATAGCAAGGAACATTCAAAAATTTAAAAATATGCAATAGCAAGTCCTATTCTTACATGAAAAACATTAAAAATATAGCTAAATAGCATAGGCCCATTGTACTATACAAATAACATGTCTTTTTTGAAAAATACAATATTATTTAGTGCATCTAAAATTATTTTTTATATATAATTGGAAAAGTCTATGATTTGGTGTAGCTTATGTACAATAGAATCATGTAAAATTGATAAAAGAATCTATTTTTGCCATTTAAACCACAGTTTTAAAACAACAAGTCCTATTTTACATGGAAAATATTAAAAATTGGCTAGTTAGTATTAACCTTTTTTTATGTTATACAAGTAACATGTCTTTTTTAAAAATATGGTATTATTTGGTGCGTCTAGAATTGTTTTTAGGTGCTTAAAAAGACTATGGTTTGATATAGTTGATACACAGGAAATTTTCTATAAAATTGATGAATGATTTTTAAGCACCTAAAAACAATTCTAGACGCACCAAATAATACTATATTTTTTAAAAAGACATGTTACTTGTATAACATAAAAAAAGGTTAATACTAACTAGCCAATTTTTAATATTTTCCATGTAAAATAGGACTTGTTGTTTTAAAACTGTGGTTTAAATGGCAAAAATAGATTCTTTTATCAATTTTACATGATTCTATTGTACATAAGCTACACCAAATCATAGACTTTTCCAATTATATATAAAAAATAATTTTAGATGCACTAAATAATATTGTATTTTTCAAAAAAGACATGTTATTTGTATAGTACAATGGGCCTGTGCTATTTAGCTATATTTTTAATGTTTTTCATGTAAGAATAGGACTTGCTATTGCATATTTTTAAATTTTTGAATGTTCCTTGCTGTAAAAAAACTCAATGGCTGATGATGGCATAGTGGATTGCCGAAACCGGTCCCAAAGATGTATTTTATGATAAGTTAAATAAATATGTGATGTTCTAAATAGACCATTACGATAACATATTGAATAGGTGGAACCTTTAGCTTTACTAAGCATTGTAAAATCTTGAGTCAATACGGACAAAAAATGAAGTTTTTAATACTTTAAAAAAAAAAAAGATTTACTGGCACGTAAAAGAACTCCTGTGGGACTAAATTCCGGCACCTCAGCGTCTCCGAAGACTGTAAAAGTAGTTAGTGGGATGTAAAGCAAAGAGCATTATTATTATTATTTAATTTTGTTGCTATTGACAGGCCCTTTTTGTTTTATGTATTCTTGGTGACATAGTGTGCTCTGGTCAGTTTATTTATTCTGTTATGCCATGCTGGCTTTTTGTTGAGGTTATATGTTATGATTTCTCCCAGATATTTAAATTTATGTACAATTTTGATTTCTTGGTTTCCTATGGCAATTTTGTTTATGAGTGGTGGGTCAGTAAACACGATTACTGTCTTTTCAAAAGATATTCCAAGACAATTTTCTGTGCTATTTCCTGTAGTGATATAACTTGTTGTCTGGTTTCCTGAATATTGTTGGACAAGAGAGCAAGTTCATCGGCAAAACCTAGGCAATTTAAACTTATGATGTCTTTGGGTCTTCCAACTCGGATGTTCTTTGGGTTACTCTTGTACCATTCCCTCATTATATATTCCAAGGCACAGTTGAACATCAATGGTTACAAGCAATCTCCTTGTCTTAAGCCTGTTTTTATGATGAATGGCGCAGCGAATTCCCCTCTGAACTTGACTTTTGATTTAGTGTTGGTTAAGGTGAGTTCAATCAATTTGATTAATTTTGGATGGAGCCCGAAATTTCTTAAAATTTTCAACACTGAAGGTCTATGGATACAGTCGTAAGCTTTTTTTTTTAAGTCCATGAAGGTTATTGCAAGTGGTTTGTTTTGCTTCTTGTAATATGCTATGGCTAATTTTAAAGTGATTATTTATTCTGCACAGCTTCTCCAATGTCTGAAGCCTCCTTGGTATTCACCTAATTCTTCCTCTAGTTGCTCTCTGATCCTCCTGTATAGGATTCTGGAGAAAATCTTGTATGTGCAGTCTAAGAGAGAGATACCTCTGTAATTATCTGGATTGCTTTTATCTCCTTTTTTGTGGAGTGGGTGGGTTATGGCTGTGGTCCAATGTTCGGGGAACTTTTCTGTTATCCAGATTTTTGTTAGGGCCATGTGTAAGGATGTTCGAACTGTATCACTGGCATATTTCCACATTTCTGCAAAAACTTGGTCTTCTCCGCATGCCTTATAATTTTTCAACTCTTTGAGTGCTGTTTCCACCTCTTGGATTGTTGGGGGGTTTATGAGTTCAGGCAGGGTTTTGATGGGTGTGTCTGTATTAATTGCTAGAAGTTCCTGGGGTTCTTCACAATTCAAAAGTTTAATGAATGCTTTTGCCATGATTTCGGCATTTTCCTTGTCATTATGTGTCGTTTTTCCATCCTTACTTTTCAGCATTAATGTGGGAGGGGCAAATTTTTGTACTTGTTTCCAAATATTTTGTAAAAGTCTCTGGAATTGGTTTTTTGGTAGTTTTCTTCTATTGAGTTGATTAGATCTTTCTGTGATTGTCTCTTGACTTGCCTAATAATTTGTGTGAACTTTTTCCTGATATTTTTGAAGTTGGTTGCACTTTCTTCTGTTTTGTGTGTTTGAAATTTTAACCATGCCTGATGTCTTTCTTCATGAATTTTGTCATATTCTGAGGTCGACCAGGCATGTCTTTTACGTGTGTTCAATGGGGCTAAATTTTCAGCTTGTTGCCTGAGAATTGGAACCAGTTCTTCTAAGTTTTCTGTCAGTTTTATGTTTTGTGTGACTTCTCTATATTTATCATTCCTAATTAATTGGTGTGGATCAAAGTTCCTCTTTTGTTTATTGCATTTTGGTTTCTTTTTTTTAGTGGTGTGAACTTAATTTTGATTTTGACTATGTAATGATCTGAACCTATATCTACTCCTCTTAATACTTTAACATTGTAGATTTCTCTGTGGAAGATTTTGTCCATAAATACGTGATCCAGCTGCCATTCCCTTTTTCTCCAATCAGGATGTTTCCAAGTTTTAAGTTTATTGGGCCTCCTATTGAAGTAGGTGGACTTTGAGATTAGTTTGTGTTCTCTGCAAAGTTCAACAAGTCTTTGACCATTCTTCTTTGTATGTTTATGTGGAGCCCATTTCCCACTGATGTCTCGGTATTTCTTTTCCCTTCCGAGTTGGGCATTGAAGTCCCCTAATAGGATCTTAACATTGTTAATATTTATTTGGTTTACAGTTTGGTCAAGGAGATCCCAAAACTTTTCCACTTCTTTCCTAGTCTTTGTTAGAAAATTTTTTTCATTAGTAGGGGCATGGGCATTTATGATGGTATAAATTTTGTTGGATGCTTTTAAACTCGAAGTTGCAATTCTAGGTGAGATGGCTTGAAAATCGATTATCGAATCTATTATTTTCACATTGACTATAAACCCAGTTCCAAATTGGGGACATTGTTTCATAACCCTTAGTCCAGGTTTCCCGTTGTAAATTCTGTAGCCTTGAGATTCGAATGGTTCTTCTGTAGTATTTCTCATCTGCTGGAGTCCTGTTACTAAAATTTTCTGTTTATCTAATTTGTCTGTCAAGTTCTTTAGTTTTCCTGCTTTAAGTAAAGAATTAATATTATAAGTTGCAATGTAGTTGATCTGATCTTGATTGATCCTGTTATTATGTGCTGGCATATGAATGGGTGATTGCCAATGCTCCGACTCGTTGATGCCTTCAAGGTGGCTACCCACCGAATCTGATGTAGCCTTCTCCTGCTTTCTTGGACAGGACAGTGGAATTTTTTTCCTAAAAGACCTTTCCATGGTTGACTTTCGAAGATAATTAACCTTGGGTGGAGGAAGCTCCGATTTACAACTACAGTTGTTAACTGCAGAGGAACAACCCCAGATGTTCTGGGTTGGCATTTCCTCCTAACCCAATGAGGTATGGTTTTCCCGCCAATAGTCGGGTGGCTGATTGTGTGGTTTCCCACTGGGCGATGGGGTCACCACGTTATGTATAACCATATATACATTTTGAGAAGCTGGAAGGAGATTGACCTAAGTAATCATTCAGAAATACAGGAACAAATGGTTGTTCTGTAGAATGGCTCAGTCTCTTTGTGTTTGCATCTATGCAAGCAAGTATAGTTGAACACCAATAATCCAAGGTAATGTGGACAAACACTACCATACTTTAGTTAACTGAAAGCTCAGATAATGATCATAATTATTGCTATTTTAGATAAAACTTATGGGTATCAAAGGATTTTGTCAATTATTACATTACAGTTTTGTTTTTAAGCCTCTTTTCTTTATTGTTGCAAAGAGTGAAGAGAGCTAGGTAATTTGTCATTTCTTTTTAAAGCCACTCCAAAAATCATTAGGGTATCATACTAATGTTGTTATCACATAAATGCAAAACTATTTAAGTTCATGATTACTATCAGCAAAGTATAATATGACCTCAAACTAAAATCTGTTCAATCTCAATAGGGAAGGAGACATTTGAGAGTGTTTAAATGTGACAGCTTTATATTGCTGGCTTCCAGCTCATTAAATAAATCCAATGGGAAGATATTCAAACACCCCAGCATTTTTCAAAAATCTGTAGCAAAGAAAGGACTGAATCAATCTCTGCTAACAAATTGACACGAGTCTTACCACACGAAAATCCATGTCGCTACCTCTGAACATGTTCTGTTTGTTTCCCTTCACACAAGTTAGCGCTTTGCACTGCAGTTTTCACTGGAGAGGGCTCTTGCAAAGTATGATCATGTCCAGAAGTTCCCACTCCTCTTTACAGGTTGCCCATAGGTAGTCTGTAATACAATTTTCTACTGCACAAAATCCATGGGAAGGAATCAAGAGGTTTCACTGGAATGTCACCTAAAAGACCAGCATATATTCCTGTTTCCTGCTCTGTTCTTTCCAGGAATGCCAGAGTCAGAACAGAAGTGTGAGTAGTCAAGTAAAGGCCTTTTCTTGATGCATCCAGAGTTGGTTTGTGTCTGAGAACCAGGATCTCAGTGTGATAATTTGGGGTCAGAATTTCATCTTGATAATATAGGAAAGTGATTTTGTTATTTTTAGCTTCAAAACAAATAGTCAGTTTCCCATTGTAACAGCAATCCCTTTGAGAAACAAAAAATCCACCCCTTGGATGGAAGTAAATTGCATGGGGTTTGCTGTAGCTGCTTAAGCTTCATTTAATGTGACCGTAAATTTTCATTTTTCTCATATCAGGTGATTTTCATAGAGGTTCTGGCTGTTTATGCAACATTCTGAAATGTGGCAAGGCAATAATATATGAGCTTGACTCTTTTGACATTTTCCCCTGTTCAAATCATTGTTTGTAATGGTATGGATAGTATTTCGGGATATTCCTAATTTACCAGCAATGACTCTTTGTGTGATCGGGTTACTGTCGGACACAAGGGCAATGACCTTTCTTATTATATCAGCGGTATGACTAGTAGCAGGTCATGGGTTTACTTGTATTCTTTCACCTTTGGAATGTTTCGCCATGAGCCTCAACACTGACTTAGTTCCTTTCTTCAGTACCACAAAATTTTGCTTCTCACACATTTCAGTAATCAAGAAGTAAGTATTAATAACCACCTAATCGATACTTTATTAATGCCTCAGGCAAATTGAATAAAATTAAAACTTACAGGACATGTTTCGACCACTTAGTGGTCCTCTTCAGCTGTATAAATAAAGAACTGGAAAGAAAAACTTTATGACAATAAGCACAAATAAAAGTTCTTTGGAGACTCCTTTGATAAAAATGGAGGTATTCAGAATAGGTCATCTTGCCTCTCGTTCTTGTTTGGAAAAGATGTCTATTCTGCGCTGTCTAGAGGGTCTGACTTTGAGCGCGACCTGGTGAAGTAAATATGTGATACAGTTTGACAGTTCATGGAAAGCTCTGGAGAGAAGGGAAGTAGAGTTTTATCGTCATCTAAAATAACATGTGAGGGAGGAGGGAGATTGGGCTGTGCTTCTGCGATGTCGTGTTTGATTATATCTCTTGTTCGTCTAGTCTGTTTCATGTCTACCCATTCTAAGTATTTGCTAATATTCTCATATAAGATGTTTTTATGCTCGTTGTTTTCGTTGAGATTCTCTTCACCGTTTTCCAATTTATCAAGAACGATGTGGATGTTTTCTAGGTTGTTCATAAGATTACCTTTATTAATCATACAGATAATTTGAAGGTCCTGTTTTATATTGGTGAATTTGTGGTTGGACTCCTTCATATGGGATCCCATGGCAGAGAATCTTTTGTATCTTTCAGCATTGACGTGTTCTTGATATCTAATTGAGAAGTTCCTTCCAGATTGTCCCACGTAAATTTTTTTACATTGAGCACAAGTCAGCTTATAAATACCCGATTCGTGGAATTCGTCATCTTTAAGTTTATTAGCTTTATTATGACTAAAGAATCTATGTTTAGTGTTGTTGTTTGTAGAGAAGGCTACCTTGGTATTGTGTTTCTTGAATAAGTTGGTGATTTCGTAAATCTTCGGGTTATTAAAGGTGAATTTTACATATCCTTTTTCTTTTGAATGCTGTTTAAGTTTAATTTGTTGTTGGTATTTGCATTTAGTGATGATTTTATTGATGAATTTCAAACTGAAACCATTATGTAGAGCCTGTTGACGAATGAAAGAAAGTTCCTTTTTTCTGTCTGTTTCTGTTAGCGGAATTTCAAAGGCTCTGTTGACGAAACTATAATAAGCTGATTTCTTTTGCGAGATGGGATGTAAAGAATCACTTTTGATTGTAGTCGGGGTAAAAGTGGGTTTCCTGTATATTTTAAATTGGAAATGGTTGTCTTTACGAATTGCTTGGATATCCAGAAAATCTCTTCTTCTTCAGCTGTACATTTTATGTTTGGGTCTAAATTATTCAAAGTATTAAGGATACTGTGACTATCATTTATTTCCTTGTTAATTATGGCATAGGTATCATCAACATATCGAAGCCAGAGATCGAGTCCTTTAATGTGACCTACTATCTGAGTGTGTTCCAAAAAGTCGAGGTAAATGTTAGCTAAAATTCCAGAAGCCGGCGCTCTCATTGGAAGTCCATCTTGCTGATATATTTTATTATTAAAAGAGAAGAAATTGTGGTTCAAAACGAATTCCAAGATAGTAATGAAGTTTTCTATTTCAGGTATATTGATACGTTTGTGAATTAATAAATTCGTCTTTATAATCTCAATGGTGTTCTTAATAGGAATGTTCGTGTACATGTCCTTGATGTCGAAGGAACTTGTTACATGAGATGAAGTTAACTTGAAATCTTTGGAGTTTTTTTTTTTATCGAAAATTTGGTATAAAATACGTAGTTATGAGTTAAGAACCTATGAATAAATTGGGATATTTTGTATGTGGGGCTTCTCCGAAAATTAATTATAGGTCTCATAGGTGCATCCTTTTTATGTAATTTAGGCATAGCTCTTGCTTTAGGAAGTCCTGGATTCATATTAATGAGTTTTTGAATATCTTGGTCGTTAAAAAGGAAGGAGCATTGCTTCAGTATCCCTTTCAAATTCTTTTGAATTTTTAGGGTGGGGTCTTTCTCAATTACCTTAAATTTGTTGTTAGTGAAAAAAGTTTCTGTTTTATTGATGTATTCGGTTTCATTTAATATTACTACTGTTCCACCTTTATCAGCTTTCGTTATCACTACATAACTTTGTCTAATTTTATGCTGAAGATCCTTCTCGATTTTAGTGTTTGTGGAATTGGTTAGTAACCCTCTAATTATGGAGGGAATTTTTTTCTTTGCTTCGTACCGTATGTCATTCTGAATGTCGACTGGAAGGGTTTGTATGGCTGTCTCTGTTTCTGCTAAAGTTTGTATTAATACTTGTCTGTTATCGAAACTATGCCAATTGTGATTAGGCCCTTTGCTTAATAATTGTAATTCTTGTTCTGTAAACGTCGTGTTCGACAAGTTTATGACGAGGGGTGGGAATTCTTCACAATTAAAAGAAGATTTAGGTTGATGCTTATTTAGATTTGTTGGGGGATTGTTTTTTAGGTTTTCTAACTTCTTATTCAAATTTGTACGTTTCTTGTTTATTAGAATTTCAACTTTATCTCTGCCGTATTTTTGTACAGAATCCCATTCTAGCGGAACTAAGTTACTAGAAGCAGAAAGGTGCGCTAGGTAAAGCTCCCGGTTGAGGAAGGATTTCTTCCTATACATAAATTTAATTTCTCGTTTAAGCCAAATGCGGTTAACTGTTCTTTGTGTAGAAATTTGGAAAACTGAGTGTATGTTGTTTCTTTGTGCCCCTTTTAAGAATTTAGGAATTAGATTATTATTTAGACATTCTTTAAGGAAATATATGTCTGTGCTTACTTTTGCAAGTTTCATCTTCAGATTAAGATAGATGTTCGTAATGTTTCCTGCTTGGTTAGCATTCGTATTACAAGTTGTCCATTTCATGACCGTATCGATGTTTAATCAAGAAGTAAGTATAAATAACCACCTAATCGATACTTTATTAATGCCTCAGGCAAATTGAATAAAATTAAAACTTACGGGACATGTTTCGACGAACAAGAGATATAATCAAACACGACATCGCAGAAGCACAGCCCAATCTCCCTCCTCCCTCACATGTTATTTTAGATGACGATAAAACTCTACTTCCCTTCTCTCCAGAGCTTTCCATGAACTGTCAAACTGTATCACATCGTTATTTCACCAGGTCGCGCTCAAAGTCAGACCCTCTAGACAGCGCAGAATAAACATCTTTTCCAAACAAGAACGAGAGGCAAGATGATCTATTCTGATGACCTCCATTTTTATCAAAGGAGTCTCCAAAGAAATTTTATTTGTGCTTATTGTCATAATGTTTTTCTTTCCAGTTCTTTATTTATACAGCTGAAGAGGACCACTAAGTGGTCGAAACATGTCCTGTAAGTTTTAATTTTATTCAATTTGCCTGAGGCATTAATAAAGTATCGATTAGGTGGTTATTTATACTTACTTCTTGATTAAACATCGATACGGTCATGAAATGGACAACTTGTAATACATTTCAGTAATATCAGAACAACTATACTTTGTATTGGAAAGGGCAGTGAAGAAGCCTTCCCAAAGTGGTGCAGTTTTCTTAGGCATTATGAGAGCAATACACCACCTGCTACTGCTATGGAGATTAAAAGCAGACTGGTTTGTTCACATCCAGGAATCCTGAATTTGGCACTCACATGGCAGTGCCACAATCACATTCCAAACTTATTAATTACCAGAGATTGGGAACGACCCTCCGTAGGATGTTACAACAAACAGACAGACAAAAATTGACCTGATTCAACTTTAGACTTTATAGTATACTTAATGCAAGATAAATATGAAGTAGCCTATGAGTCAAATATTTTACGTGGAAATTGTAATTGTACTTCAATAATCTTCCTTGTCAGTGAATCTATATTTGTTCCGAGCAACCCAGCATTGATGAGAAAGCTTAAAAATTGTAAATATAGAAATACATTATACCTATTTACAGATTCACCTTGGATTATATGGAGTCTTGGTCAATTGGGATTGCACTGTACTGGTACTTGAAATGGTGGCAAGGGAGATTAAAGGCTAGATTGTTCAGATTATCATATTGTATCCTTGTTTCAGTAATCTAGCAATTGCTCAACATCATTTTACAGATCTGCATTGGGTGATCTGATTACATGTAAAATGTAAAAAAATGTAATATAAAATTAAATGTTTTTTTAACAAATCTACAGCACTTTTAGACTCCTCTTCAATATGTCTGAAGATAATACAAAACAACTAATTACATGTTTTAAAGTGGCAATCCATAAGTTTCATTCTGAATTAATACATTCAGTGCCAAACAAAAAAATTGAAATTTTCCTCTGTGGACCAAAAATACATTTTCACTCTCTGACATTTCAGTAGCAATATTCCACCATGTGTTTTACTAAAAAGTAAGATGGTAGTGATTATTGTTTTAAGGGTAAGTATAACTAGACGTCCACCTCAGTGGAGTATACTGAGGGCTACCAAGTCTATCAGTGAAGCCCAAATCTCAATTGAGAATGATGGAAGTCTAAAGCACATTATAATGTAACCGTCTGAAACATTGTTCCATTTACAAAACTTGAAAGCAGTGAGAAATAACGTCGCACATATTTCTGAGAGCAAGGCATCGGAGACCGATATTGCAGCCCAGACTCTCGCCCTTCTCCGCTCGACTCGCCACACGCGTGCTGCTGTATATCGGATAGGAACGGGGACCGGTGGAGGATAGGTGTGCTAGGCTTCGATCCGTCAGATCGCCACTGCTAACTATCAACCATGCATTACTCACCGTATATACTTCCTCACCTCATACTTCTGACTTAATGATATAGATAAGAGAGTGTGGGTATTCCTCACTCCCGTTTACTTCTACATCCTTGTAGGAAGAGACTGCGGGCCTGCTGTTAGAGGAGCAATATAGTTTTATTTTTATTGGTAGATTTGCTAAAATGAAATGCCATCTTTCAGGTTTGGTGTTTTCTTTTGTTGGTTGGAATCGAACCCGTGATCATGGGTCAGGCACCACCACTGATCTTACGAGGAAACTAATTAACCAGTGAACAGTGGGTACGACCTCTGTAACATAATAATAATAATAATAATAATAATAATAATAATAATAATAATAATAATAATAATAATAATAATAATAATAATAATAATAATAATAATAATAATAATAAAATCACTATATATAATTATTATTATTATTATTATTATTATTATTATTATTATTATTATTATTATTATTATTATTATTATTATTATTATTATTATTATTATTCATTCATTCATTCATTCATTCATTCAATTTCGCTAATCGGCCAACTAGGGACCACGACAAGCCTCACTTTACATTCTGGCATTTGTTCATCTTTCGCTTGATCCACATCATCTTCATTAGCTCACTGTGTTTAGCACGACGTTCTTCTGTCCATTTAGCACCAGTTGCCCGTTTTTCGTCCCGGAAAGTCCCAAAAGTCTTGATGGCTGCTCTGAAAAGATTTCGGTCTTGTGCATCTTCTGCTTGTAGGCCCAGTTCTTTAAGATCTTTCTTGACATTAACATACCATGGCATTGCCGTTTTTGGTTTTGCGTCAAATATACTGAAGATACGTTTCGTCCATCGTGAGTCGATCATCCGTCAAATATGACCGTAGAAGCGAATTCTGCCTTTACGCATTGTGTCCGTGATCTTCTCTATCTTAGAGTATACTTCTTGCCTGGAATTTCTAATGTAGGTGCCATTTTTGTAGTTTGGACCAAGTATGGTTTGTAGGATCTTTTTTTCTTTCCTCTCTAAATCCGCAAGCAAACATTTCTCGGACAGGATAAGGCATTCAGATGCATACAGTGATACTGGTTTGATGACAGTGTTGTAGTGAAGAATTTTTGTGTTCAGGGAAACGCACTTTTTGTTGTAAATGTTGCGGGTGGTTTGGAAAGTGACTTCCATTTTCTTGATTCTTGCTGCTATGGCCTCTTTGTCAAGTCCATTTTGCTGAATCCATTCCCCAAGGTATTTAAATTTACTAACACGGTTTATCGTTCCATATTTGGTGTTTAGTTGTGCCGTATCATCTTTGATATTTGACATTACTTCTGTCTTTTGAAAGGAAATTTGTAAACCTGTTTGTTCTGCTACTTCCTTCAACACATTGATCTGTTCTGTTGCACTTTCGAAATTTTCTGCCATAAGGGCTATATCATCAGCGAACGCTAAGCAATCTATTTCCACTCCATTTTTCTTTCTCCCAATCGTTACGGGTTTGTAAAGATTTCTTTCTTTTAATGTCTTTCGCCACTCCTGTATTACCTTCTCAAGTACGCAGTTGAACAAAAGAGGTGACAGCCCATCTCCCTGTCGAACGCCTGTCTTGATCTCAAAGGGTTCAGAGAGACATCCTTGGAATTTTACTTTGGATTTGGTATTAGTTAGTGTTGCCCTTATTATCGCCAGCAGTTTCTCATCGACTCCCATTTCTGCAAGGATGTTAAGCAACACATCACGGTCGATGGAGTCGTATGCTTTCCTGAAGTCTACAAATGTAGATACATAGGTTCGACCTCTCAGCATATGGTATCTTATTATGGTTTTTAAGTTAAGTATTTGTTCTGCACTTGATCGGCCTTTCCGAAAACCTGCTTGGTATTCCCCGAGTTTGTGCTCAATTTGCTGTTCTAGTCTTTCAAGGATGGATAGTGACAGGATCTTGTAGGCTACTGGCAGAAGAGAGATTCCACAGTAATTGTTGACATCTCTTATATTTCCTTTCTTGTGTAAAGGATGGATCAAGGCTAGCTTCCAGTCCTCTTGTGGTTGTTCTTTTTCCCATATATGTACAATGGTTTGGTGTAGGATGTCAATTGCTGCTTCTTCTTCTTCTTCTTCTTCTTATTATTATTATTATTATTATTATTATTATTATTATTATTATTATTATTATTATTATTATTATTATTATTATTATTATTATTATTACGGAGTTATCCGTGGAATGTAGAGGCGAAAGAAGGTGCGGGCTGGAATGGGTCTAACTAAAAGTCCGAAAGATGAATTAAAATTTCAATAAAGGTTATATTTTCAATAGACAACAAGATTTTACAAATTTTCACTAGGTGAAATAACAATTAAAAAAACATGTGTACAATGATAATTTTACAAACGAAAGCACAAGTTTCGGGGTCTTTACAAGTTCTGGCTTCGAGCCTCAGTTACACAATTATTGAGCTACTAGCCCAACTTTACCAAGGTACACTCATTTATTCAAAGGGCAGAAAACCCCTTCATTCAAAGAGCACTTGCTCCCAACTTTTAACCTCAAGCATCCCAGAGGCACTTTTCAAACACAAGAAAGAGCTGACCCGCTCTCAATTTTTCAAGCCTATTAAAGGCAATACCAGACATTTACACATGATTGCCATCAAGGCACAACTTATAATAAAACAGGGGTATCTAGTACCCAGCCTACTGGGCCTAAATAGAAAATGAACAGGTTAACTTAAATGGCCCTAGACAAAAACAATGGAGGTGTGTACTTGCACTCCTACATAAATACTAGTTAAAACCTAAGGGGCACTAGGCCGATTAAACAGAGGCTATTCCCACACTAGGGAGGTGACTCGTATAAGAAAATTTTAATACATTAAGAGTAGAAAATCATTTATGAAAACGTAGTTACCTCAAATCAAAAATGAAGGGGAGCTCGAGAGGGTAAAGCACTCTCAATCCCCGATTTACAGTTAAAGTAATAAGAAAATTTTACATAAGCCGGCACTAAGTTACATTTTTAGATAGGTAGGTTACATTGAAAAGGTTTCGGACCTTCCCCGAGGGTTAAACTGCTGAGCTCGCAAGAAATAAAGATGTTGAGTGGCCATTACCTTGTTGAAGAGCTGCTGCCGAATGAAAGAGGCGCTTCCCGCCCCCTGCTATACTTCGAGACACTAAGATAGATGTTGTTGAAGTGGCCGATATCCAGGAAAATCAGCAGTTTTTATACTCTCGGGGAAGATTCGAGACCTTTCTTGAATAATTAAGACACACCCACAGTCGTTTATTGGGTAGCTTACAGCAAATACAGCATTTGCTTACAGTTACACATCAAAATTGGAGAAGAAAGACGCAATTGGCTGAAAATTAATGACAGAAATTATTGATTGGCTAACTTCAAAACAGGCGGAAAGAAAAGATTTATTATTGCCAACCCACAAATGAAAGAACGAAATTTAGTAAGGAACAAACTTATGAATAAAAAATTTCTTCAAATAAAGTTCTACCACTTCGCACCAGGGTGCATGGTCATAGTTTTTGTAGAGACATCTATCAGAGAATGTCCACACTTCTTGATAATTAGTAAACAAAAGCAGTTCGAAATTATCACAGTGACATCTTCTGAGAAACTGTTGAGATAATTCAGTTTTTAAAGTTCAGAGTTTCTGCTGTAGGGGAGTACTTTAAGGCGGAAAATTCAAAAGTGCGGCGTAGAGGTGTGCCAACTATTATTATTGTTCCGAGGTATCTGTGGAACAGCAGAGGTGAAAGAAGGTGCGGGGGTGAACAGGTCTCAGGCTACGAAATTAAAATTAATTTAAAATTGAACAAGGTTATATTTTCTTTTCAAAATCAGGAAATAACAAGCATGGCAGGTACAGAGTAGCAAGGCAACAAAAGTACAATTACAGTATTTACCGGATTTGGGCTTCGAGCCCCGAACTCACAATTCTTGGGCAATTAGCCCAACTTTACTCCAAAGTAAGTTTTAACAGAGGGGCAGAAAACCCCATTCATGCCCAGGAGCACTTGCTCCAAATTACACAGAAAAGCCTCCTCGAGGCATACAACACTCAATTTTCAAGAAAGAGCCACTCGCTCTCAAACTTTAAGCCTATCAAAGGCCACACCAAACTCCACCTTCAAGTTGTCCTCTAAGGACATAAACACAGGGGTAAAATACCCAACCTACTGAGGCCTATTAAGTGAGAAAAGGTTAGTTACATGGCCTCTAAAATACCAGTTTGAGAGGAGGCGATCTGCACTCCTAATACATTTTGTTTAAAACCTAATCTGGCTCTAGGCCGCTAATGCAAGGGCTAATCCCATACTAAAGAGGTGACTTTAGAAAGAAACAATTTACATTACGTTAAGAAAGAATCGGTTGTGAAAAATAAGTTCACCTCAAAACAATATGAGTGGGAGCTCGAGAGGGTTAAACACTCTCTATCCCAATATGTAGCTTTAAAAGAGAATAGATGCTAAGAGTCTTTACATTTTAGGGAAAAGTTACATGGTGGAAAAGCTTCGGACCCGCCCCGAGAGTTAAACTGCTGAGCTAGCAAGAAAAGAAGTTATTAAACGGCCATTACCTTGTTGTTGAACTGCTGCCCGAAGAAAGAGGCGCTTCCCGCCCCCTGCTACGTACTTTACACTTTGAAAGTTGGTACTGAAGTGGCGCAGAGACCCGAAAATCAGCAGTTTATATACTCTCGTGGAAAGTTCGAAGCGTTTCAGAAATGAGAACACCCGCCCACAAAAACTTTATTGGCTAGGGTTAAGCAAGATATTCAAGTTGCAGAAGATACACCTGATTGGTCAGAAATTAATTAAAGAAATTCGGGATTGGCTAAATTCAAAACCAGGGGAAAGAAAGGGTTATACAGCCAACTTAAACAATAACAGAAAGAAATTTAACAAGGAACAAACTTTTGAAATAAAAATTTCTCCAAAAAAAACAGTTCTTTCACTTCGCACTAGGGTGCACCATTGTAGTTCTTCAGTAGAGTCCTCTAGAAGAGAAAGTTCACACTTCTTACTACAGGTAAAACAAAAATACATCGAAAACGCCCCATTTCAGAAACTCCAAAATTTCCAAGTAGTGACATCTTCTGAGAAACTTGAAAATTAACACCTTAGATAAAGTTCAGACTTCCTCCAGTAGGGGAGTTTCAACTGGCGCAAAGTTTGAATTAGCGGCGCGGAGGTGTACCGCCCGGTACAGACCTCCCCCCCCCCCCCAAAAAAGTCCCTCCAGGGGTGACACATGAAATTGTTTGAAAACAAGGTCCAAGTTATGATGTTGCTATGGAGATTAATTGCAGAAGCATTTATAAAAATTGTCTAAATTTGGTTTGATCCAGGTTCAAAATTCTTGTAGTAACTGTTGAAGTAATGTCTTTATGTTTGTAGAAGTTGAATCCAGGAGGAAAAACTTTAAATTCTTGAAAGAGAAGAAAATTTTCTAAGTCCACCAGATATTGCATTAAAATCCAAAAGGGTAATAATTGTTGAACAGGAATGTCCATATAGCTGAATATGTACTTTAAACGTTGATCAGATTGACGGCCAGACCAGCCGCCGCTGCTTGAGTTCAGAGGAGGCCGCTCGGACCCCTCAAGTACCCTGAGATACCGCTCGCCCGCACTGTGAGAGGAGTAGTGGAGATGAAGCATGCCGCGCCCGCGGCGAACATGCAGGTCGCGGGCCAGTTACAGGTTGTGCGCCGCACATCAGCCTTGGCCGGGAGCAGGACTCCGGCTCGCCGTACACAGGTTGGCCTCCCTGGGGAAGGGCGGGCCCGTACCCTGCCTCAGGAGCGGTATGGCGCCGCGCTGCTGCGGGGGCACTGAAACATTAAAACTCGGCGGCAGAATTTTGTTGGACCATCTTTTTTTTGAGGGCACAGGCTTTGTGGAGAGGTTGAGGGGCCAGCGGCGTGCAGATATTCAGGGCATTTATAAGCCACTGTGTGTGTGTGGAGCAGGAGACGGGAGCGTGGTAATGGCCGTAGCAAAGACAGGGTGGCAGTTTAACAGTGCGGGGAAGGTTTACAATAAATAATTACACACAAAGGAAACAGATTCCAAGAGCAGAAGGCCTTAAAAGTGACACCCCTCAAAAAAAATATAACCTTCCTATTTCTTTCAAAATTATATGAAGCAAGTTAATACAGAAATTACACCGGTTTCACCTGTGACAGGTGAACCCTAAATATCCTCTCGGTGGCTGGATTGCTTAACAATAAAGTAACGGGAGTAAGGAAATCAAGAATGATACACGGCCCATGAAATCTGGGGGCAAGCTTGCCCGTGGGAACAAAATTCTTGACCATCACTTGGTCGCCTACCATCAAATTGGTGGGTCTCCGTCCACGATCATATCTTTCCCTAACCTTTTCATGAGACACCTTAAGATTGGCTTTAGCCTTCTTCCAAAGATCTTTAATGTTATCCGGATCTATTGTCTCAGGTAGAATGTCACTCAGAGACCAGAGGTTAGAGAGCGGCGTGTTGGGAACGAACTTGAACATCAGCGAAGCTGGAGTAAACTTGTGAGATTCATGAACCGCCGAATTCAAAGCAAAAGCTAACCAATGCAGGGACGTGTCCCACCTAGAATGATCTTCATGATGATAGGCAATAAGCGCGGACCTGAGATTACGATTAACCCGTTCACCCAGAGATGGTTGAGGGTAATAAGCAGAAGTAGTCACATGAGAGATGGACAGGTCAAAGCAGAATTTACGAAATAGATTAGATGTAAAAGCCTTAGCATTATCAGATACAATATATTGACACGGACCAAAAGAAGCAAAGATAGAATTTAGACAAGTAATGGTGGACTGAGCGGTAGCCAGCTTAGTCGGAAATAACCAGGAAAATCTTGTAAAACCATCTACATATACAAAGATGAACTTATTGACATTTCCCTTTGACTGGGGGAAGGGTCCTACATAATCAATATACAGGCGTTCCATGGGGCGCGACGCTTGATGAGAAGACAACAGGCCTACCTTGGTGGACATGGTTGGTTTACTAAGCAAACAGGATTTACAAGCCTTAACTAGTTCACGGATTTCACCGTCCATACCTTTCCAGATGAACCTTTCACGAATCTTTTCACGAGTTTTAAAGATTCCAAGATGCCCCCCTAATGGGTTCTCATGATAGTACTTGAAGATCATAGGTACAAGAACAGCTGGAACGACAACTTTCATCATCTTATCATGCCTCGATGGGCAACATAAAACACCATTCCTCAGTACATAAGGGACGACATGTACCCCAGAAGAAAGGGTTTCCATTATCGGAGCCAGCGTCGGATCTTCACGTTGGTATTTCTCGATATCCCTAAAGAGCATGGGAGCATCTGTTAAGATGGCATTAACATCAAATAGTATGGACTCGGGAGGTGATGAACTGTCGACCGGTTCATGGGTCTCAACGTCGTTGGAAAACATACGGCTGAGTCCATCAGCAACAACATTTTCGGTACCTCTGATATGCCTGACATCGAATTGGAAGGCAGAAATACGGATGGCCCAACGGGCTATACGACCAGTACGACGCGGCCTACCTAAGACCCAGCTTAAGGCTTGATTATTTGTCTCCAGGTTGAATTTGACATGTTCCAGATAGAGACGGAACTTTTCTAAGGCAAATAAGACTGCCAAACCTTCGAGCTCATAGATGGAATACTTGGCTTCTTGAGCCGATAGAGTCCTAGATGCATAGGCGATGGGTCGCCTCCCTAGTTCAGTCTCTTGAAGAAGGACTGCAGCTACCGCCGACGACGACGCGTCGGTTTGGACGATGAATTTCTTTGAGAAATCAGGCATAGCAAGGACAGGGGCATTACAGAGAGCTAATTTAAGGTCTTCAAAAGCGGCTTGTTGAGAAGGTCCCCACTCAAATTTGATGCCTTTCCTACGAAGAAGGTTCAAGGGCGCCGCTCTATTAGCGAAGTTAGGAATAAACTTCCTGAAGAAATTCACCATTCCAATGAACCTGGCGATACCTTTGATGTCCTTAGGAGGTTTAAAATCACGGATGGTCTGTGTTCTAGAATGATCGACTGCAACACCATCAGGTGAGACAATATGCCCTAGGAATGACATGGAGGGCTTAGCAAAGGCAACCTTGGACAACTTAACAGTTAACCCAGCCTTACGAAGGCGATTGAGAACTTCTCGCAGATGATTTAGATGTTCTTCAAAGGTCTCCGAAAATACGACGACATCATCCAGGTAGTGATACAAGTACTCAAATTTGATGTCGGAGAAGACCCTATCTAGCAGTCTAGTGAGTACAGCTGCTCCCGTGGGGAGCCCGAAAGGCACGCGGTTGTATTCGTACAAATTCCAATCCGTGGCAAACGCTGTAAGGTGTTTAGACTCTTCCGCTAGGGGAATTTGATTATAGGCCTGATTCAGGTCCAAGATAGTAAAGAACTTGGCCTTACGAAACCATGAAAAACAAGAATGAAGGTCAGGAAGGGGCACAGATTGCAACACCACCTTCCGATTGAGAGCCCTATAATCAATGGCAGGCCTGAAGCCACCTTGGGCCTTCGGGACTAGAAAAATAGGCGAAGAATACGCCGACTTAGAGGGCCTAAAAATACCATCCTTCAACATATGATCGATGATTTCTTTCAGGGCCTTCATTTTAGGTGGAGATAGCCTATATGGGGGAAAACGGACAGGAATCGAATCCGTGACCTCAATTTTGTATTCAATAAGGTCAGTAACACCAAGAGTATCAGGGAACCTCTGGAAACGACTGACACAGCTTACGAATACTATCAGCCTGCTCCTGAGGTAGATGTCTAAGGTCTAACAACATCTCATCCTGGGTAGGCGAAATAGATGAACATGATGCAGAATTACATTTCAATAATGGAATTTTACAATTAGACGCAAATTTGAAAGTGCACGACCTACTCTGAAGATCGAGCACAAGACCAGTGTGAGAAATGAAGTCAGCTCCCAATATAATGGGGCAAGACAAGTGCTTGGCCACAAACAATTTAATTTTCCATTTAAATTTAAAAATGCGGATTTTGACATTTACAGAACCTAGAATTTCTAATGGAGGTGAATTAGCCGAAAGCCGAAATAATAGAACAAACACTGCCTGAATCTAATAGAGCTGTTATAGGCTCATTATTTAACTCAATTTTGAGAAAAGGCACCGGTGCTGGGGTATCCGTCGCAATCCTCAGACATTCTTTGGGGCATTCAACAGATGAATTTGAGGACTGAATTTTCCCTGAATTTACGACCTGTTTACCAGGGGCTGAGCCTCGGGAAGAGGGACTAATCGACTCAGCCGAAGCCACTAGTCATTTTTTATTATTGGCATTGGTGGAATTTGCACCAGAAGTTGAGCAGGAGGGGGTGCTATTCGAATTTGGGCAATTCTTGGCGATATGTGAGAAAGCCCCACATTTAAAACAGCCTGGTGATGAGCCAGCTCCATTATTTGCCCTACTAGATTTGATCAATGGACACTTATTGCGAAGATGGTCAGGTGACCCGCAAGCATAGCATTTACGAGGTGTGACAGGTCGGCGAGGTGGAGGCCGAGGATTACCAAAAGAAGGAGGAGGTTCTTTCGCGACACGCAAGGAATCGGCGTACCTAACTCCTTCCGCTGAGACAGCCAATGCTTCAAGTTCAGAGAAAGTTTGCGGGCACGCCGCGAAACACAAATATGACCTATAGGATGGTGAGATACCTTCCACAATAGCTTGTACGATCTGATCCTCCGGGAAGTGAAGAGCAAACACCCTAGTATAGAACTTAATATCTTGGATGAAATCTGCCAAGTTTTCATCCAACCGTTGTACACGATAATAGTACTTCTGAATAAGGGAGGACCTTGCCCTAGCCGGGATGAATTTAGCTAACAAGTGGGCGTGGAAGTCCTCAATAGATGATTGCTCGGCAATGGCTCTTACTATTTTGTCTAAGAGAATACCAATTGCATAGGGATAGATGATTTGCAAAATCTGACATGGAGAAAGAGAAAAAACAAGGGCATGATCCTGGAACTCAACTAAAAACCTTAAGAATGAAATAACTTCACTGGTAGTGTTAACAGAAAATTTAGAGATACCTCTAAGCAACATTGCTAATGGGTGAGGCAAGCTGCTGAACCCAGGTGACATAGTAGGTAAAGGTTTAAGTGGCAAGGATGTCAATTCAGAACGTACATTATTCAACGAGGTTCGGCGTTCAGACTCGTTGTCCAATGGGGCAGAGGTTGTTTGAGCTGCAACGGTTTTCCTATTGACGTCTCCCTTAGGAGGCTCTTCCTCGCTACCTACATTCACCGTGACGGGTTGATCAGTTTTGGGAGGAACTTCCCCAGTTAACAATTGGATAACTTTACTGGACAATTCAGAAAGATTTTCGAGAACCATACTAGCTTCCTTCCTCTGAACGTCATTCAACTTCACAGACAACAGATCGTTAACTCTATTTGAAAAATGAAATAGCCTGGCTTGCACACGCTTAATTTGATTAGGAGAAGGATCATTTTCTTCAAAAAAACTAACTACAGGTGCTAGCTCAGTAGTATTGTCAGTGAGCGTGGAAAGAGAGTCGTCAATTTCTTTCTCTCCCAAAGTGGGGATGGAAATGGGCAAATCAAGGGACTCTCTAAGCTTATTTGTGTCTACCGCAACCGTGCCTCCAGATTGCACATTTCTAATAGTTAACTCATAGATCAACTCCTCCTTGCGCGAATAGTTAAGATGGAGAACATCGCGAGGGCCGGGCATGAGGACAGAACAATTTTGAAAAAGGAAAAATCAAAAAATTCCAGCAACTGAGAAAATTGTTAGAGTTCGGATCAAAGCAATGTTTAGCCGTCAAAAGGGGCTAAATTGAGACCCATTCAACCACGCTCTGCTACCACTTGTTCCGAGGTATCTGTGGAACAGCAGAGGTGAAAGAAGGTGCGGGGGTGAACAGGTCTCAGGCTACGAAATTAAAATTAATTTAAAATTTAACAAGGTTATATTTTCTTATCAAAATCAGGAAATAACAAGCATGGCAGGTACAGAGTAGCAAGGCAACAAAAGTACAATTACAGTATTTACCGGATTTGGGCTTCGAGCCCCGAACTCACAATTCTTGGGCAATTAGCCCAACTTTACTCCAAAGTAAGTTTTAACAGAGGGGCAGAAAACCCCATTCATGCCCAGGAGCACTTGCTCCAAATTACACAGAAAAGCCTCCTCGAGGCATACAACACTCAATTTTCAAGAAAGAGCCACTCGCTCTCAAACTTTAAGCCTATCAAAGGCCACACCAAACTCCACCTTCAAGTTGTCCTCTAAGGACATAAACACAGGGGTAAAATACCCAACCTACTGAGGCCTATTAAGTGAGAAAAGGTTAGTTACATGGCCTCTAAAATACCAATTTGAGAGGAGGCGATCTGCACTCCTAATACATTTTGTTTAAAACCTAATCTGGCTCTAGGCCGCTAATGCAAGGGCTAATCCCATACTAAAGAGGTGACTTTAGAAAGAAACAATTTACATTACGTTAAGAAAGAATCGGTTGTGAAAAATAAGTTCACCTCAAAACAATATGAGTGGGAGCTCGAGAGGGTTAAACACTCTCTATCCCAATATGTAGCTTTAAAAGAGAATAGATGCTAAGAGTCTTTACATTTTAGGGAAAAGTTACATGGTGGAAACGCTTCGGACCCGCCCCGAGAGTTAAACTGCTGAGCTAGCAAGAAAAGAAGTTATTAAACGGCCATTACCTTGTTGTTGAACTGCTGCCCGAAGAAAGAGGCGCTTCCCGCCCCCTGCTACGTACTTTACACTTTGAAAGTTGGTACTGAAGTGGCGCAGAGACCCGAAAATCAGCAGTTTATATACTCTCGTGGAAAGTTCGAGGCGTTTCAGAAATGAGAACACCCGCCCACAAAAACTTTATTGGCTAGGGTTAAGCAAGGTATTCAAGTTGGAGAAGATACACCTGATTGGTCAGAAATTAATTAAAGAAATTCGGGATTGGCTAAATTCAAAACCAGGGGAAAGAAATGGTTATACAGCCAACTTAAACAATAACAGAAAGAAATTTAACAAGGAACAAACTTTTGAAATAAAAATTTCTCCAAAAAAACAGTTCTTTCACTTCGCACTAGGGTGCACCATTGTAGTTCTTCAGTAGAGTCCTCTAGAAGAGAAAGTTCACACTTCTTACTACAGGTAAAACAAAAATACATCGAAAACGACCCAGTTCAGAAACTCCAAAATTTCCAAGCAGTGGCATCATCTGAGAAACTTGAAAATTAACACCTTAGATAAAGTTCAGACTTCCTCCAGTAGGGGAGTTTCAACTGGCGCAAAGTTTGAATTAGTGGCACGGAGGTGTACCGCCCGGTACAATTATTATTATTATTATTATTATTATTATTATTATTATTATTATTATTATTATTATTATTATTATTATTATTATTATTATTATTATTATTATTATAATAAGAAGACATGGTATCTATATAGGCTTAGTGTTGACCTAATGATGATAAAATGAATGGCGAAGACATTATTGTTGCGTGCTGGAAAGATGGGTGAATATGTGTGTGTACTTCTTATGTTAAATTCGTAAGTAATTAATGATATGCGTCACTAGAAGTTGAGCTAGAATATTCTTCTAGTACCTGTAGTATTGTTTTACAACTTCATTAAATTATTTCGTTGACTTGTAGACAAATTAATTGTAGATAAGTGTTTCATCATTCAGGATTTAGGTTATAAGTTGCTTTCAAGGAATATACGACATCAAAGAAGGGGTCCTTCGCCGCCGCGGCTCAGTCACGGCCAGTTAGATTCCTTCCTTGCATGATGACGGAGGTAGAAGTTCAGAGAGATTCGGTAGAGCACTCACTTTCGTGTCAGAATAGGAGTGCAAACGTACTTGAATGTGCCAGTATTGAGACACAGGATATCACGCAAGTACCTAATGGGAGAAGTGAGGAAATAATAATGGAGGAACAGCGTAAAGAGGAGGAACAACTTAAGATCGCTAGGGCATTGGTGAAAAGCATTCTAGCTATTCCGCTTAAGAACCATAAGTTGGAAATCCAGAATGGATTGCGAAAATTGGAGGAAGCTCTTGATGCTGGAGCAGCATGCAGGACATCCTGGAAGAGAGCTAGGGAAAATCTAAAATGGGAACAAACAACCGTAGAGATAAATGAATTGCCTACGACACCGTTAGTGACGAACGGGGAGGAGAAAGGTAAGGAGAAATGGGTCGAAGTTTCCTATAAGGAAAAAAAACAAGAAGAAGGAAATGAAGGAGGATAAGGATATCCAACCTTTAACAGATAAGGTAGATTCTGGCAGAATGGAGGTCATTGATAGTGGAGAAAAAACAAGATCCATTTAAAATCAAGGGATCGTTCTGATGCTGTCCTTATCAAACCAACAAACGGCAAGACTTTTGCAGATGTTTTGAAGGGTATTCGGAGTAAAATAAAACCGAAAGACAGCGGTGGGAGTATTCGATCTATTCGTAAAACTCAGACCGGGGCGATTCTTCTCGCTTTTAATAAAGACACACAAAACGAGAACAGGGACAATTTTTATTAATCCTTAAGGGATGTCCTTGGAACGGATGGCGATGTGAAGACTTTAACTCCCCGCACTACCTTGGAAATTCGGGACATGGACAGTATCACCACTGCTTTAGATGTTGAGGAAGCTGTAAGACAGGATCTTCAGAATTTCGAAGGAGAACTGAAAGTCTCAATTAATAATCCGAACAGCAGAGGGCAAAAACTTGCTCTCGTTGAGATAGAAGATAAGGAGGCCCAGAAACTTTTAGATATGGGTAAAATTAAAATAGGATGGTTGGATTGTAGAATTCGAAAAAGGATCGTGGTATCACGCTGCTTTCGATGTCTTTCGTATGGACACCATGCACGAAACTGCAAAGGTGCAGACAGAAGCAAAATTTGTTTTAAGTGCGGAGAAGCCGGGCATAGGGCGGTAGGTTGCAAAGCAAATCCGAGATGCATAATTTG